>NC_068448.1:14061305-14406305 GCF_023373465.1 Oncorhynchus keta | reverse complement strand
GTTTCAGAGACAGTGTGTGTGTGTGTGTTCCAGAGGCAGTGTGTGTGTGTGTTCCAGAGGCAGTGTGTGTGTGTTCCAGAGACAGTGTGTGTGTGTGTGTGTGTTTCAGAGACATTGTGTGTGTGTGTTCCAGAGACAGTATGTGTGTGTGTTCCAGAGGCTGTGTGTGTGTGTGTGTTCCAGAGACATTGTGTGTGTGTGTTCCAGAGACAGTATGTGTGTGTGTTCCAGAGGCTGTGTGTGTGTGTTCCAGGTTCATGCTCTACAACATCCGCAGAGTACGACCCTGCCTCACACAGGAAGCGCGCAGGTCCTAATCCAGGCACTTGTCATCTCCCGTCTGGATTACTGCAACTCGCTGTTGGCTGGGCTCCCTGCCTGTGCCATTAAACCCCTACAACTCATCCAGAACGCCGCAGCCCGTCTGGTGTTCAACCTTCCCAAGTTCTCTCACGTCACCCCGCTCCTCCGCTCTCTCCACTGGCTTCCAGTTGAAGCTCGCATCCGCTACAAGACCATGGTGCTTGCCTACGGAGCTGTGAGGGGAACGGCACCTCAGTACCTCCAGGCTCTGATCAGGCCCTACACCCAAACAAGGGCACTGCGTTCATCTACCTCTGGCCTGCTCGCCTCCCTACCACTGAGGAAGTACAGTTCCCGCTCAGCCCAGTCAAAACTGTTCGCTGCTCTGGCCCCCCAATGGTGGAACAAACTCCCTCACGACGCCAGGACAGCGGAGTCAATCACCACCTTCCGGAGACACCTGAAACCCCACCTCTTTAAGGAATACCTAGGATAGGATAAAGTAATCCTTCTCACCCCCCTTAAAAGATTTAGATGCACTATTGTAAAGTGGCTGTTCCACTGGATGTCATAAGGTGAATGCACCAATTTGTAAGTCGCTCTGGATAAGAGCGTCTGCTAAATGACTTAAATGTAATGTAATGTAATGTATATTCCAGTATGGACTAGTGTATATGTAGTGTATATTCCAGTGTGGGGTATATTTAGTGTGTATTCCAGTATGGACGAGTGTATATGTAATGTATATTCCAGTATGGGGTATATGTAATGTATATTCCAGTATGGACTAGTGTATATGTAGTGTATATTCCAGTATGGACTAGTGTATATGTAGTGTGTATTCCAGTATGGGCTAGTGTATATGTAGTGTGTATTCCAGTATGGGCTAGTGTATATGTAGTGTATATTCCAGTATGGGCTAGTGTATATGTAGTGTATATTCCAGTACGGGGTAGTGTATATGTAGTGTATATTCCAGTATGGGTTAATGTATATGTAGTGTGTATTCCAGTATGGACTAGTGTATATGTAGTGTATATTCCAGTATGGGGTATATGTAGTGTGTATTCCAGTATGGGCTAGTGTATATGTAGTGTGTATTCCAGTATGGACTAGTGTATATGTAGTGTATATTCCAGTATGGGGTATATGTAGTGTGTATTCCAGTATGGGCTAGTGTATATGTAGTGTATATTCCAGTATGGACGAGTGTATATGTAGTGTGTATTCCAGTATGGACTAGTGTATATGTGGTGTATATTATAGTATGGGTCAGTGTATATGTAGTGTGTATTCCAGAATGGGCTAGGGTATAAGTAGTGTATATTCCAGTATGGGCTAGTGTATATGTAGTGTATATTCCAGTATGGGGTATATGTAGTGTGTATTCCAGTATGGCGTATATGTAGTGTATTCCAGTATGGGGTAGTGTATATGTAGTGTGTATTCCAGTATGCGGTATATGTAGTGTATATTCCAGTATGGACTAGTGTATATGTAGTGTGTATTCCAGTACGGACTAGTGTATATGTAGTGTGTATTCCAGTATGGAATAGTGTATATGTAGTGTGTATTCCAGTATGGACTAGTGTATATGTAGTGTGTATTCCAGTATGGACTAGTGTATATGTAGTGTGTATTCCAGTATGGACTAGTGTATATGTAGTGTGTATTCCAGTATGGACTAGTGTATATGTGGTGTGGATTCCAGTATGGGTTATATGTAGTGTGTATTCCAGTATGGACTAGTGTATGTGTAGTTTGTATTCCACTATGGGGTAGTGTATATGTAGTGTGTATTCCAGTATGGACTAGTGTATATGTAGTGTGTATTCCAGTATGGACTAGTGTATATGTGGTGGGGATTCCAGTATGGGTTATATGTAGTGTGTATTCCAGTATGGACTAGTGTATGTGTAGTTTGTATTCCACTATGGGGTAGTGTATATGTAGTGTATATTCCAGTATGGACTGGTGTATATGTAGCTGTGTATTCCAGTTTGGGCTAGTTTATATGTAGTGTGTTCCAGTATGGGCATTATATAGATTTTCCCTTCTTCCCTCAGCGTGCTCAGTATGCTTGCCAGCTTCGTCTAGACGTCTGTGTTTATGCTTGACGATGTGTGTAAGGATGAATCATGTTTAGAGTCTGCAGGTGGCAGGAATTTAGATAAAGGGAGTTATATATAGAGAGAGGAGAGGGAGTTATATATAGAGAGGAGAGGGAGTTATATATAGAGAGGAGAGGGAGTTATATATAGAGAGGAGAGGGAGTTATATATAGAGAGGAGAGGGAGTTATATATAGAGAGAGGAGAGGGAGTTATATATAGAGAGGAGAGGGAGTTATATATAGAGAGGAGAGGGAGTTATATATAGAGAGGAGAGGGAGTTATATATAGAGAGAGAGAGGGAGTTATATATAGAGAGAGAGAGAGGGAGTTATATATAGAGAGAGGAGAGGGAGTTATATATAGAGAGGAGAGGGAGTTATATATAGAGAGAGAGGAGAGGGAGTTATATATAGAGAGGAGAGGGAGTTATATATAGAGAGGAGAGGGAGTTATATATAGAGAGAGGGAGTTATATAGAGAGAGAGGAGAGGGAGTTATATATAGAGAGGAGGGAGTTATATAGGAGAGTTATATATAGAGAGAGAGGGAGTTATATATAGAGAGGAGAGGAGTTGTATATAGAGAGAGAGGGAGTTATATATAGAGAGGAGAGGGAGTTATATATAGAGAGGGAGTTATATATAGAGAGGAGAGGGAGTTATATATAGAGAGGAGAGGGAGTTATATATAGAGAGGAGAGGGAGTTATATATATAGAGAGGAGAGGGAGTTATATATAGAGAGGGAGTTATATAGAGAGGGAGTTATATATAGAGAGGAGAGGGAGTTATATATAGAGGGAGTTATATAGAGAGAGAGGGAGTTATATATAGAGAGGAGAGGGAGTTATATATAGAGAGAGTTATATATAGAGGGAGTTATATATAGAGAGAGAGAGGGAGTTATATATAGAGGAGGAGAGGGAGTTATATATAGAGAGAGAGAGGGAGTTATATAGAGAGGAGAGGGAGTTATATATAGAGAGAGGGAGTTATATATAGAGAGAGGGAGAGGGAGTTATATATAGAGAGAGAGAGAGGGAGTTATATATAGAGAGGAGAGGGAGTTATATATAGAGAGGAGAGGGAGTTATATATAGAGAGGAGAGGGAGTTATATATAGAAGAGAGAGGGAGTTATATATAGAGAGGGAGTTATATATAGAGAGAGGGAGAGAGGAGAGGGAGTTATATATAGAGAGAGGAGAGGGAGTTATATATAGAGAGAGAGGAGTTATATATAGAGAGATATATAGAGAGAGAGTTATATATAGAGAGAGGAGAGGAGTTATATATAGAGAGAGTTATATAGAGAGAGGGAGTTTATATAGAGAGAGGGAGTTATATATAGAGAGGAGAGGGAGTTATATATAGAGAGGAGAGGAGTTATATATAGAGAGAGAGGGAGTTATATATAGAGAGGAGAGGGAGTTATATATAGAGAGAGAGGGAGTTATATAGAGAGAGGGAGTTATATATAGAGAGGAGAGGGAGTTATATATAGAGAGGAGAGAGGAGTTATATATAGAGAGGAGAGGGAGTTATATATAGAGAGGAGAGGGAGTTATATATAGAGAGGAGAGGGAGTTATATAGAGAGAGAGGAGTTATATATAGAGGAGAGAGTTATATATAGAGAGGAGAGGGAGTTATATATAGAGAGAGGGAGTTATATAGAGAGGAGGGAGTTATATATAGAGAGAGAGAGAGGGAGTTATATATAGAGAGGAGAGGGAGTTATATATAGAGAGGAGAGGGAGTTATATATAGAGAGAGAGGAGAGGAGTTATATATAGAGAGGAGAGGGAGTTATATATAGAGAGAGGAGAGGGAGTTATATATAGAGAGGAGAGGGAGTTATATATAGAGAGGAGAGGGAGTTATATATAGAGAGGAGAGGAGTTATATATAGAGAGAGAGGGAGTTATATATAGAGAGAGGAGAGGGAGTTATATATAGAGGAGAGGGAGTTATATATAGAGAGGAGAGGGAGTATATATAGGAGAGAGTTATATATAGAGAGAGGAGTTATATAGAGAGGAGGGAGTTATATATAGAGAGGAGAGGGAGTTATATATAGAGAGGAGAGGGAGTTATATATAGAGAGGAGAGGGAGTTATATATAGAGAGAGGAGAGGGAGTTATATATAGAGAGGAGAGGGAGTTATATATAGAGAGAGAGAGGGAGTTATATATAGAGAGAGGAGAGGGAGTTATATATAGAGAGAGAGGGAGTTATATATAGAGAGGAGAGGGAGTTATATATAGAGAGAGAGAGGGAGTTATATAGAGAGAGGAGAGGGAGTTATATATAGAGAGGAGAGGGAGTTATATATAGAGAAGAGAGGGAGTTATAGATAGAGGGAGGGAGTTATATATAGAGAGAGAGTTATAGATAGAGAGGAGAGAGGGAGTTATATATAGAGAGCTATAGATAGAGAGGGAGTTATATATAGAGAGAGAGGGAGTTATATATAGAGAGAGAGGGAGTTATATATAGAGAGGAGAGGGAGTTATATATAGAGAGGAGAGGGAGTTATATATAGAGAGAGAGAGGGAGTTATATATAGAGAGAGAGGGAGTTATATATAGAGAGGAGAGGGAGTTATATATAGAGAGGAGAGGGAGTTATATATAGAGAGAGAGGGAGTTATATATAGAGAGGAGAGGGAGTTATATATAGAGAGGAGAGGAGTTATATATAGAGAGAGGAGAGGGAGTTATATATAGAGAGGAGAGGAGTTATATATAGAGAGAGAGGGAGTTATATATATAGAGAGGAGAGGGAGTTATATATAGAGAGGAGAGGGAGTTATATATAGAGAGGAGAGGGAGTTATATATAGAGAGGAGAGGGAGTTATATATAGAGAGAGAGAGGGAGTTATATATAGAGGAGAGGGAGTTATATATAGAGAGGAGTTATATATAGAGAGGAGAGGAGTTATATATAGAGAGGAGAGGGAGTTATATATAGAGAGGAGAGGGAGTTATATATAGAGAGGAGAGGGAGTTATATATAGAGAGGAGAGGGAGTTATATATAGAGAGGAGAGGGAGTGATATATAGAGAGGAGAGGGAGATATATATAGAGAGGAGAGGGAGTTATATATAGAGAGGAGAGGGAGTTATATATAGAGAGAGGGAGTTATATAGGAGAGGGAGTTATATATAGAGAGAGAGGGAGTTATATATAGAGAGGAGAGGGAGTTATATATAGAGAGGAGAGGGAGTTATATATAGAGAGGAGAGGGAGTTATATATAGAGAGGAGAGGGAGTTATATATATAGAGAGGAGAGGGAGTTATATATAGAGAGGAGAGGGAGTTATATATAGAGAGGAGAGGAAGGGAGTTATATATAGAGAGAGAGGGAGTTATATATAGAGAGGAGAGGAGTTATATATAGAGAGGAGAGGGAGTTATATATAGAGAGGAGAGGGAGTTATATATAGAGCTATATATAGATAGAGAGGGAGTTATATATAGAGAGGAGAGGGAGTTATATATAGAGAGGAGAGGGAGTTATATATAGTTATATAGAGAGAGGAGTTATATATAGAGAGGAGAGGGAGTTATATATAGAGAGGAGAGGGAGTTATATATAGAGAGGAGAGAGTTATATAGAGAGGGAGTTATATATAGAGAGGAGAGGGAGTTATATATAGAGAGGAGAGGGAGTTATATATAGGGAGTTATAGATAGGAGAGGGAGTTATATATAGAGAGGAGAGGGAGTTATATATAGAGAGGAGAGGGAGTTATATATAGAGAGGAGAGGGAGTTATATATAGAGAGGAGTTATATATATAGAGAGAGTTATATATAGAGAGGAGAGGGAGTTATATATAGAGAGGAGAGGGAGTTATATATAGAGAGAGAGAGGGAGTTATATATAGAGAGGAGAGGGAGTTATATATAGAGAGGAGAGGGAGTTATATATAGAGAGGAGAGGGAGTTATATATAGAGAGAGAGAGGGAGTTATATATAGAGAGGAGAGGGAGTTATATATAGAGAGGAGAGGGAGTTATATATAGAGAGAGTTATATATAGAGAGAGGAGAGGGAGTTATATATAGAGAGGAGAGGGAGTTATATATAGAGAGGAGAGGGAGTTATATATAGAGAGAGGAGCTATATATAGAGAGGAGAGAGTTATATATAGAGAGGAGAGGGAGTTATATATAGAGAGGAGAGGGAGTTATATATAGAGATAGAGAGGGAGTTATATATAGAGAGAGAGGGAGTTATATATAGAGAGGAGAGGGAGTTATATATAGAGAGAGAGGGAGTTATATATAGAGAGGAGAGGGAGTTATAGATAGAGAGGAGAGGGAGTTATATATAGAGAGGAGAGGGAGTTATATATAGAGAGGAGAGGGAGTTATATATAGAGAGAGAGAGAGGGAGTTATATATAGAGAGGAGAGGGAGTTATATATAGAGAGGAGAGGGAGTTATATATAGAGAGGAGAGGGAGTTATATATAGAGAGAGAGGGAGTTATATATAGAGAGAGAGAGTTATAGATAGAGAGGAGAGGGAGTTATATAGATAGGGAGCTATAGATAGAGAGGAGAGGGAGTTATATATAGAGAGAGAGGGAGAGGGAGTTATATATAGAGAGGAGAGGTTATATATAGAGTTATATATAGAGAGGAGAGGGAGTTATATATAGAGAGGAGAGGGAGCTATATATAGAGAGGAGAGGGAGTTATATATAGAGATAGAGGGAGAGAGAGGGAGTTATATATAGAGAGGAGAGGGAGTTATAGATAGAGAGGAGAGGGAGTTATATATAGAGAGGAGAGGGAGTTATATATAGAGAGGGAGAGGGAGTTATATATAGAGAGGAGAGCTAGTTATATATAGAGCTATAGATAGAGAGGGAGTTATATATAGAGAGGAGAGGGAGTTATATATAGAGGAGAGGGAGTTATATATAGAGAGGAGAGGGAGTTATATATAGATAGAGAGGAGAGGGAGTTATATATAGAGAGGAGAGGGAGTTATATATAGAGAGGAGAGGGAGTTATATATAGAGAGGAGAGGGAGTTATATATAGGAGAGAGTTATATATAGAGAGAGAGGAGAGTTATATATAGAGAGGGAGTTGTATATAGAGAGAGGGAGTTATATAGAGAGGAGAGGGAGTTATATATATAGAGAGAGCTATAGATAGAGGGAGTTATATATAGAGGAGAGGGAGTTATATATAGAGAGGAGAGGGAGTTATATATAGAGAGCTATAGAGGGAGTTATATATAGAGAGGAGAGGGAGTTATATATAGAGGAGAGGGAGTTATATATAGAGAGGAGGGAGTTATATATAGAGAGGAGAGGGAGTTATATATAGAGAGGAGAGGGAGTTATATATAGAGGAGAGGGAGTTATATAGAGGAGAGGGAGTTATATATAGAGAGAGAGGGAGTTATATATAGAGAGGAGAGGGAGTTATATATAGAGAGGAGAGGGAGTTATATATAGAGAGAGAGAGGGAGTTATATATAGAGAGAGGAGAGGGAGTTATATATAGAGAGGAGTTATATATAGAGAGGAGAGAGTTATATATAGAGAGAGGGAGTTATATATAGAGAGAGGAGGGAGTTATATATAGAGAGGAGAGGGAGTTATATATAGAGAGGAGAGGGAGTTATATATAGAGAGAGAGAGGGAGTTATATATAGAGAGGAGAGGGAGTTATATATAGAGTTATAGAGAGAGGAGTTATATATATAGAGAGCTATAGAGAGGGAGTTATATATAGAGAGGAGAGGGAGTTATATATAGAGAGGAGAGGGAGTTATATATAGAGAGGAGAGGAGTTATATATAGAGAGGAGAGGGAGTTATATATAGAGAGGAGAGAGTTATAGATAGAGGGAGTTATATATAGAGAGAGAGGGAGTTATATATAGAGAGGAGAGGGAGTTATATATAGAGAGGAGAGGGAGTTATATATAGAGAGAGGGAGTTATATATAGAGAGAGAGGGAGTTATATATAGAGAGGAGAGGGAGTTATATATAGAGAGAGGAGAGGGAGTTATATATAGAGATAGGAGAGAGGGAGTTATATATAGAGAGGAGAGGAGAGTTATATATATAGAGAGGAGAGGGAGCTATATAGAGAGAGAGAGTTATATATAGAGGAGAGGAGCTATATATATAGATAGAGAGGAGAGAAGGAGTTATATATAGAGAGGAGAGGAGTTATATATAGAGATAGAGAGTATATATATAGAGAGGGAGTTATAGATAGAGAGGAGAGGGAGTTATATATAGAGAGGAGAGGGAGTTATATATAGAGGAGAGGGAGTTATATATAGAGAGGAGAGGGAGTTATATATAGAGAGAGAGGGAGCTATATATAGAGATAGAGGGAGTTATAGATAGAGCTATAGATAGGGAGTTATATATAGAGAGGAGAGGGAGTTATATATAGAGAGGAGAGGGAGTTATATATAGAGAGAGAGGAGTTATATATAGAGAGGAGGGAGTTATATATAGAGAGGAGAGGGAGTTATATATAGAGAGGAGAGGGAGTTATATATAGAGAGAGAGGGAGTTATATATATAGAGGAGAGGGAGTTATATATAGAGCTATATATAGAGTTAGGGAGTTATATAGAGAGGAGAGGGAGTTATATATAGAGAGGAGAGGGAGTTATATATAGAGAGGAGAGGGAGTTATATATAGAGAGGAGAGGAGTTATATATAGAGAGGAGAGGGAGTTATATATAGAGAGAGGGAGTTATATATAGAGAGGAGAGAGGAGTTATATATAGAGAGGAGAGGGAGTTATATATAGAGAGGAGAGGGAGTTATATATAGAGAGGAGAGGGAGTTATATATAGAGAGAGAGGGAGTTATATATAGAGAGAGAGGGAGTTATATATAGAGAGGAGAGGGAGTTATATATAGAGAGGAGAGGGAGTTATATATAGAGAGGAGAGGGAGTTATATATAGAGAGGAGAGGGAGTTATATATAGAGAGGAGAGGGAGTTATATATAGAGAGGCTGGGAGTTATATATAGAGAGGAGAGGGAGTTATATATAGAGAGGAGAGGGAGTTATATATAGAGAGAGAGAGGGAGTTATATATAGATAGAGGTAGGAGTTATATATAGAGAGGAGAGAGGAGTTATATATAGAGAGGAGAGGGAGTTATATATAGAGAGAGAGAGGGAGTATATATATAGAGAGGAGAGGGAGTTATATATAGAGAGGAGGGAGTTATATAGAGAGGAGAGAGTTATATATAGAGAGGAGAGGGAGTTATATATAGAGAGAGAGGGAGTTATATATAGAGAGAGAGGAGAGTTATATATATAGAGAGAGCTATAGATAGAGAGAGGGAGTTATATATAGAGAGGATAGATATATAGAGAGGGAGTTATATATAGAGAGGAGTTATAGAGAGAGAGGGAGTTA
Source organism: Oncorhynchus keta (assembly GCF_023373465.1). Taxonomy (NCBI): domain Eukaryota; kingdom Metazoa; phylum Chordata; class Actinopteri; order Salmoniformes; family Salmonidae; genus Oncorhynchus; species Oncorhynchus keta. The sequence continues at coordinate 14,396,466 of NC_068448.1, read as the reverse complement.
TATATAGAGAGGAGAGGGAGTTATATATAGAGAGGAGAGGGAGTTATATATAGAGAGGAGAGGGAGTTATAGATAGAGAGGAGAGGGAGTTATATATAGAGAGAGAGGGAGCTATAGATAGAGAGGAGAGGGAGTTATATATAGAGAGGAGAGGAGTTATATAGAGAGGAGAGGGAGTTATATATAGAGAGGAGAGGGAGTTATATATAGAGAGAGAGAGGGAGTTATATATAGAGAGGAGAGGGAGTTATATATAGAGGAGAGGGAGTTATATATAGAGAGGAGAGGGAGTTATATATAGAGAGAGAGGGAGTTATATATAGAGAGAGAGGGAGTTATATATAGAGAGGAGAGGGAGTTATATATAGAGAGAGAGAGGGAGTTATATATAGAGAGAGAGAGGGAGTTATATATAGAGAGGAGAGGAGTTATATATAGAGAGGAGAGGGAGTTATATATAGAGAGGAGAGGAGTTATATATAGAGAGGGAGTTATATATAGAGAGGAGAGGGAGTTATATATAGAGAGGAGAGGGAGTTATATATAGAGGGAGCTATAGAGGAGAGGGAGTTATATATAGAGAGAGAGGGAGTTATATATAGAGAGGAGAGGGAGTTATATATAGAGAGAGAGGGAGTTATATATAGAGAGGGTAGGAGTTATATATAGAGATAGAGGGAGTTATATATAGAGAGGAGAGGGAGTTATATATAGAGAGGAGATAGGAGTTATATATAGAGAGGAGAGGAGTTATATATAGAGAGGAGAGGGAGTTATATATAGAGAGGAGAGGGAGTTATATATATAGATAGAGGAGAGGGAGTTATATATATAGAGGAGAGGGAGTTATAGATAGAGCTAGGAGAGGGAGTATATATAGAGAGCTAGGGAGTATATATAGAGAGAGAGGCTATAGTTATATATAGATAGGAGAGGGAGTTATAGATAGAGGAGATAGAGTTATATATATAGAGAGGAGAGGGAGTTATATATATAGAGCTATAGGAGAGTTATATATAGCTATAGAGGAGATAGAGTATATATATAGAGAGGAGAGGGAGTTATAGATAGAGAGGAGAGGGAGTTATAGATAGAGAGAGAGAGGAGATATATATAGAGAGGAGAGGGAGTTATATATAGAGAGGAGAGGGAGTTATATATATAGAGAGGAGAGGGAGTTATATATAGAGAGAGAGAGAGTTATATATAGAGAGGAGAGGGAGTTATATATAGAGAGGAGAGGGAGTTTATATATAGAGAGGAGAGGGAGTTATATATATAGAGAGGAGAGGGAGTTATATATAGAGAGGAGAGGGAGTTATATATATAGAGAGGAGAGGGAGTTATATATATAGAGAGGAGAGGGAGTTATATATATAGAGTTAGGAGAGGGAGTTATATATAGAGAGGAGAGGGAGTTATATATAGGGAGATAGAGAGAGGGAGTTATATATAGAGAGGAGAGGGAGTTATATATATAGAGAGAGAGGGAGTTATATATAGAGAGGAGAGGGAGTTATATATAGAGAGAGAGGGAGTTATATATAGAGAGGAGAGGGAGTTATATATAGAGAGGAGAGGGAGTTATATATAGAGAGAGAGGGAGTTATATATAGAGAGAGAGGGAGTTATATAGAGGGAGTTATATATAGAGAGGAGAGGGAGTTATATATAGAGAGAGGGAGTTATATAGAGGAGAGGGAGTATATATATAGAGAGAGCTATAGAGGGAGTTATATATAGAGAGAGAGAGGGAGTTATATATAGAGTTATAGATAGAGAGGGAGTTATATATAGAGAGGAGAGGAGAGTTATATATAGAGAGGAGAGGAGTTATATATAGAGAGAGGGAGTATATATATAGAGCTATAGATAGAGAGGGAGTTATATATAGAGAGGAGAGGGAGTTATATATAGAGAGGAGAGATAGGAGAGGGATATAGAGAGGAGAGGGAGTTATATATAGAGAGGAGAGGGAGTTATATAGCTATAGAGAGAGGGAGTTATATATAGAGAGGAGAGGGAGTTATATATAGATAGGAGAGGAGTTATATATAGAGAGGAGAGGGAGTTATATATAGAGAGGAGAGGGAGTTATATATAGAGAGGAGAGGGAGTTATATATAGAGAGGAGAGGGAGTTATATATAGAGAGGAGAGGGAGTTATATATAGAGAGGAGAGATAGGAGTTATATATAGAGAGGAGAGGGAGTTATATATAGAGAGGAGAGGGAGTTATATATAGAGAGGAGAGGGAGTTATATATAGAGAGGAGAGGGAGTTATATATAGAGAGATAGAGAGGGAGTTATATATAGAGAGAGAGGGAGTTATATATAGAGAGAGAGGGAGTTATATATAGAGAGGAGAGGGAGTTATATATAGAGAGGAGAGGGAGTTATATATAGAGAGAGAGGGAGTTATTATAGAGAGGAGAGGGAGTTATATATAGAGAGGAGAGGGAGTTATATATAGAGAGAGGAGAGGGAGTTATATATAGAGAGGAGAGGGAGTTATATATAGAGAGGAGAGGGAGTTATATATAGAGAGGAGAGGGAGTTATATATAGAGCTATAGAGAGGGAGTTATATATAGAGAGGAGAGGGAGTTATATATAGAGAGGAGAGGGAGTTATATATAGAGAGGAGAGGGAGTTATATATAGAGAGGAGAGGGAGTTATATATAGAGAGGAGAGGGAGTTATATATAGAGAGGAGAGGGAGTTATATATAGAGAGAGAGGGAGTTATATATAGAGAGAGAGGGAGTTATATATAGAGAGAGAGGGAGTTATATATAGAGAGGAGAGGGAGTATATATATAGAGAGGAGTTATATATAGAGAGGGAGTTATATATAGAGTTATATATAGAGGGAGTTATAGATAGAGAGAGGAGAGGGAGTTATATATAGAGAGGAGAGGAGTTATATATATAGAGAGGAGAGGGAGTTATATATAGAGAGGAGAGGGAGTTATATATAGAGAGAGAGGGAGTTATATATATAGAGAGGAGAGGGAGTTATATATATAGAGAGCTATATATAGAGAGAGAGGGAGTTATATATAGAGAGAGGAGAGGGAGTTATATATAGATAGGAGAGGGAGTTATATATATAGAGAGGAGAGGGAGTTATATATAGAGAGAGAGAGGGAGTTATATATAGAGAGGAGAGGGAGTTATATATATAGAGAGGAGAGGGAGTTATATATATAGAGAGGAGAGGGAGTTATATATATATAGAGGAGAGGGAGTTATATATATAGAGAGGAGAGGAGTTATATATAGAGAGGAGAGGGAGTTATATATATAGAGAGGAGAGGGAGTTATATATAGAGAGGAGAGGGATATATATATAGAGAGGAGAGGGAGTTATATATAGAGAGAGGAGAGGGAGTTATATATAGAGAGAGAGAGGGAGTTATATATAGAGAGTTATATATAGAGAGGGAGCTATATATAGAGAGGAGAGGGAGTTATATATAGAGAGGAGAGGGAGTTATATATAGAGAGGAGAGGGAGTTATATATAGAGAGAGAGGGAGTTTATATATAGAGAGGAGAGGAGTTATATATATAGAGAGGAGAGGGAGTTATATATAGAGAGGAGAGGGAGTATATATAGAGAGAGGAGAGGGAGTTATATATATAGAGAGGAGAGGGAGTTATATATATAGAGAGGAGAGGGAGTTATATATAGAGAGGAGAGGAGTTATATATAGAGAGAGGAGAGGGAGTTATATATATAGAGGAGAGGGAGTTATATATAGAGAGGAGAGGGAGTTATATATAGAGGAGAGGGAGTTATATATAGAGAGGAGAGGGAGTTATATATTATATATAGAGAGGAGAGGGAGTTATATATAGAGAGAGAGAGGGAGTTATATATAGAGAGAGGAGAGGGAGTTATATATATAGAGCTATAGAGAGGGAGTTATATATAGAGAGGAGAGGGAGTTATATATAGAGAGGAGAGGGAGCTATATATATATAGAGAGGAGAGGGAGTTATATATAGAGAGGAGAGGGAGCTATATATATAGAGAGGAGAGGGAGTTATATATAGAGAGAGAGAGTTTATATATAGAGGAGAGGGAGTTATATATAGAGAGGAGAGGGAGTTATATATAGAGAGGAGAGGGAGTATATATAGAGAGGAGAGGGAGTTATATATATAGAGAGGAGAGGGAGTTATATATAGAGAGGAGAGGGAGTTATATATAGAGAGGAGAGGGAGTTATATATAGAGAGGAGAGGGAGTTATATATAGAGAGGAGAGGGAGTTATATATAGAGAGGAGAGGGAGTTATATATAGAGAGAGAGGGAGTTATATATAGAGAGGAGAGGGAGTTATATATATATAGAGAGGAGAGGGAGTTATATATAGAGAGAGAGGGAGTTATATATATATATAGAGAGGAGAGGGAGTTATATATAGAGAGGAGAGGGAGTTATATATAGAGAGGAGAGGGAGTTATATATAGAGAGAGAGTTATATATAGAGAGGAGAGGGAGTTATATATAGAGAGGAGAGGGAGTTATATATAGAGAGGAGAGGGAGTTATAGAGAGGAGAGGGAGTTATATAGAGAGGAGAGGGAGTTATATATAGAGAGGAGAGGGAGTTATATATAGAGAGGAGAGGGAGTTATATATAGAGAGGAGAGGGAGTTATATATAGAGAGGAGAGGGAGTTATATATAGAGAGGAGAGGGAGTTATATATAGAGAGGAGAGGGAGTTATATATAGAGAGGAGAGGGAGTTATATATAGAGAGGAGAGGGAGTTATATATAGAGAGGAGAGGGAGTTATATATAGAGAGGAGAGGGAGTTATATATAGAGAGGAGAGGGAGTTATATATAGAGAGAGAGAGGAGTTATATATAGAGAGGAGAGGGAGTTATATATAGAGAGGAGAGGGAGTTATATATAGAGAGAGGAGAGGGAGTTATATATAGAGAGGAGAGGGAGTTATATATAGAGAGGAGAGGGAGTTATATATAGAGAGGAGAGGGAGTTATATATAGAGAGGAGAGGGAGTTATATATAGAGAGAGGAGAGGGAGTTATATATAGAGAGGAGAGGGAGTTATATATAGAGAGGAGAGGGAGTTATATATAGAGAGAGGAGAGGGAGTTATATATAGAGAGGAGAGGGAGTTATATATAGAGAGGAGAGGGAGTTATATATAGAGAGGAGAGGGAGTTATATATAGAGAGGAGAGGGAGTTATATATAGAGAGGAGAGGGAGTTATATAGAGAGAGGAGAGGGAGTTATATATAGAGAGGAGAGGGAGTTGTATATAGAGAGGAGAGGGAGTTATATAGAGAGAGGGAGGTAGAGAGTAGAGGAAGTTATCTAGAGAGGAGGTAGAGAGGAGAGGGAGTTGTATAGAGAGGAGAGGGAGTTATATATAGAGAGGAGAAGGAGTTGTATATAGAGAGGGAGGTAGAGAGTAGAGGCAGTTATCTAGAGAGGAGGTAGAGAGGAGAGGGAGATGTATAGAGAGAGCATTGAGAGCGAGAGGGGAGGTAGGAAGAGAGAGCAGGGAGAGACAGAGGAGAGGTAGGAAGAGAGAGAGAGTGAGAAGGAAATGAGATGGATGGGAGTCAATGCTTTACCTCTCATCCTCCCTCCTTTCCCTCCCTCCTTTCCCTCCCTCCTTTCATCCTTATTTTTTACTGGAAACAAGCGGTTTAGTGGAAGAATGCAATTTTTCCATACTTCCACTGACGTTCCTGACTCTACACACATGCCTCTCAAGACAAAGTCAATGTTCATTTCGTCCTTAAGTCTGTTTCACAGCGGAGAGAATGATTGGAGGCTAAAGTGAACTGTGCCAGGTGAGGATTCATTGACAGACTGTCTCTTTGCCCTGGTCTAAACGCCCTCATCTGGTCAGCTGGTAAAGTGCAATGCTGAGGTAAATGAATGACAATAGCTGGGCTATAGTTTGTTTTTAAACACATTAACTTTCTAGATGGATCTCATAGCAGCAACAGAAGCAGAGACAGAGACAAAGGCAGTAAGACAATGTTAAAGCTTACACACACACACACACACACACACACACACACACACACACACACACACACACACACACACACACACACACACACACACACACACACACACACACACACACACACACACACACACACACACACACACACACACACACACACACACACACACACACACACACAGAAAGACCGAGATGGAGAGAAAGAGAGGCAGTCTGTGTTCACAGTGTTTGTAGATGAGGTGGTTGGTCAGGACTTTGTTTAACCTTGCTGAGAGCTGATATGTACTGAGAGATTAACTATGGTTTTAGTTGTGATTTGATATGTGTACTGTAGCATATGATGTTGTATGCTGATGGTTTGATGTTGAGAGAGAGAGAGAGAGAGAGAGAGAGAGAGAGAGAGAGAGAGAGAGAGAGAGAGAGAGAGAGAGAGAGAGAGAGAGAGAGAGAGAGAGAGAGAGAGAGAGAGAGAGAGAGAGAGAGAGAGAGAGAGAGAGAGAGAGAGAGACTTTCCAACACGGAATCAGACATAGAACCCATTGCCCTTTATGGTTGCGAGGTCTGGGGTCCGCTCACCAACCAAGAATTCACTTAATGGGACAAACACCAAATTGAGACTCTGCATGCAGAGTACACATTGGCAGAATACCTAACCAGTGTGACGGACCCAAACTTAAGGAAAGCGTTGTTGACTATGGACAGACTCAGTAAGTGTTACGCCCTGACCTTAGAGATCCTTTATTCTCTATTTTGGTTAGGTCGGGGTGTGACTAGGGTGGGCATTCTAGTTTCTTTATTTCTAGGTTGGCTCGGTATGGTTCCCAATCAGAGGCAGCTGTCTATCGTTGTCTCTGATTGGGGATCATATTTAGGCAGCCTTTTCCCACCTGTTGGATGTGGGATCTTATTTGTCTATAGTTGCCTTGATCACTGCATAGTGACACGTTCCTTTCTTTCTACTTCATTGTTTTTATTATTCACCTTAAATAAAGATGATGAACCAAAACCACGCTGCATTTTGGTCCGATTCTTACAGCAACGTTTGTGACAGTAAGCACAGATTTGCTATTGAGAAAGGTTGCCGTAGGCAGACCAGGCTCTCAAGAGAAGACAGGCTATGTGCACACTGCCCACAAAATGAGGTGGAAACTGAGCTGCACTTCCTAACCTCCTGCCCAATGTATGACCATATTAGAGACACATATTTCCCTCAGATTACACAGATCCACAAAGAATTTGAAGACAACCCAGATTTTGATAAAGTCCCATATCTACTGGGTGAAATACCACAGTGTTCAATCACAGCAGCAAGATGTGTGACCTGTTGCCACAAGAAAAGGTCAACCAGTGGAGAACAAACACCATTGTAAATACAACCCATATTTATGTTTATTTAATTTCCCTTTTGTACTGTAGCCATTTGTACATTGTTACAACACCGTATATATATATATAGATAATATGACATTTGTAATGTCTTTATTCTTTTGGAACATCTGTGATTGTAATGTTTACTGTTCATTTTTATTGTTTATTTCACTTTTGTATATTAATGCAACCGCTGTATCAGATTTGTTTTCTTTACCTTCCTGAAAAAGCACAATCTGAGGACAGTGATCAGAGCCCAAAATCCAAAATCGCGTTCAGGTCCAGTTGGACGAAAAGTTCAAAAAGTTATATTACAGGTCGAAGAAACTTGTCAAACTAAGTATAGAATCAATCTTTAGGATGTTTTTATCATAAATATTCCATAATGTTCCAACCGGAGAATTCCATTGTCTGTAGAAAAGCAATGGAACGAGAGATACCTCTCATATGAAATGAGCGTGACTGAGAACGAGGCTGCAGGCAGACCCCTTAGTCAAACAGCTCCCATCCGGCCCCCCTTCACACGAGAAGCCTGAAACAACGTTCTAAAGACGATTGACATCTAGTGGAAGCCTTAGGAAGTGCAAAATAACCCATATCCCAATGTGAATTCGATAGGGGCTGAGTTCAAAAACTACAAACCTCAGTTTCCCACTTCCTGTTTGGATTTTTGTGCATTTAGCATCTGGGACTGAGTAGGAGGCAGACAGACAGACAGACAGACAGACAGACAGACAGACAGACAGACAGACAGACAGACAGACAGACAGGAGCTAAGTACAGACTGACAGGGGCTAGGCACAGACAGACAGACACGAGCTAGGTACAGACAGACTGACAGGAGCTAGGTACAGATAGACAGGAGCCAGGTACCGACAGACAGGAGCTAGGTACAGACAGGCAGACAAGAGCTAGGTACAGACTGACAGGAGCTAGGTACTGACTGACAGGAGCTAGGTACAGACAGGCAGACAAGAGATAGGTACAGACTGACAAGAGCTAGGTACAGACTGACAGGAGCTAGGTACAGACTGACAGGAGCTAGATACTGACTGACAGGAGCTAGGTACAGACAGACTGACAGGAGCTAGGTACAGACTGACAAGAGCTAGGTACAGACTGACAAGAGCTAGGTACAGACAGACAGGAGCTAGGTACAGACAGGCAGACAAGAGCAAGGTACAGACTGACAGGAGCTAGGTACTGACTGACAGGAGCTAGGTACAGACAGACAGGAGCTAGGTACAGACAGGCAGACAAGAGCTAGGTACAGACTGACAGGAGCTAGGTACTGACTGACAGGAGCTAGGTACAGACAGGCAGACAAGAGCTTGGTACAGCCTGACAGGAGCTAGGTACAGACAGACAGACAGGAGCTAGGTCCAGACAGGCAGACAAGAGCTAGGTACAGACAGACAGGCAGGAGCTAGGTACAGACAGACAGGAGCTAGGTACAGACAGACAGGACCTAGGTACAGACAACGGTTGATTTGTCTAATCTTAGCAATTTCTTCTTAGCTAGCTACATAGCCGTCCTTGTATCAGAGATAATTGCATAATTATCGTATTTTGTCGCCCTAACGTAGCCTTCACTGCTATTCGCCCAGCAGCTAGCAAACGCTAGCAAACGCCCACAGATTAGCATCACTGTAGTGCTATTCACTCAACTGAACGACTTGATTAGTTTAGTGTTAGCTAGCTACATAGCTGTCTTTGTTTCCAAGATAATTGTGTAGTTTAGAGTGTGTAGTCTTGGAGTGATTATCTTAATTTACCGAGGTTCGCTAGCCAGCTATTTGTCGTCCTTAACGTAGGAGACTCTGCTAGCTAGCCAACAGCTAACAGCTAACAGCTAGCCAACGTCTACTGAATCGAATTCAACAACCCGGTCGCAGTCACAGGTAGTATCACATTTTCATTTCATTTCATTACAGTACAACGGTTTGATTTGTTTGATCGTAGCTAGCTACATAGCTAGCTACATAGCCGTCTTTGTTTCAAAGATAATTGTGTAGTCTAGAGCGATTTTCTAGGTTAGCTAGCCAGCTATTGTCGTTCTTTTAACGCAACGTAACGTAAACAACACTGCTAGCTAGCCAGCTAGCCCCGAATAGTAGCACTGTAGAAACTATTACACTCAACGGAACGACTTGATTAGTGTAGTGTCAACAACGCAGCTACTGCCAGCTAGCCTACTTCAGCAGTACTGTATCATTTTAATCATTTTAGTCAATAAGATTCTTGCTACGTAAGCTTAACTTTCTGAACATTCGAGACGTGTAGTCCACTTGTCATTCCAATCTCCTTGCATTAGCGTAGCCTCTTCTGTAGCCTGTCAACTATGTGTCTGTCTATCCCTGTTCTCTCCTCTCTGCACAGACCATACAAACGCTCCACACCGCGTGGCCGCGGCCACCCTAATCTGGTGGTCCCAGCGCGTACAACCCACGTGGAGTTCCAGGTCTCCGGTAGCCTCTGGAACTGCCGATCTGCGGCCAACAAGGCAGAGTTCATCTCAGCCTATGCCTCCCTCCAGTCCGTCGACTTCTTGGCACTGACGGAAACATGGATCACCACAGATAACACTGCTACTCCTACTGCTCTCTCCTCGTCCGCCCACGTGTTCTCGCACACCCCGAGAGCTTCTGGTCAGCGGGGTGGTGGCACCGGGATCCTCATCTCTCCCAAGTGGTCTTTCTCTCTTTCTCCCCTTACCCATCTGTCTATAGCCTCCTTTGAATTCCATGCTGTCACAGTTACCAGCCCTTTCAAGCTTAACATCCTTATCATTTATCGCCCTCCAGGTTCCCTTGGAGAGTTCATCAATGAGCTTGATGCCTTGATAAGCTCCTTTCCTGAGGACGGCTCACCTCTCACAGTTCTGGGCGACTTTAACCTCCCCACGTCTACCTTTGACTCATTCCTCTCTGCCTCCTTCTTTCCACTCCTCTCCTCTTTTGACCTCACCCTCTCACCTTCCCCCTACTCACAAGGCAGGCAATACGCTTGACCTCATCTTTACTAGATGCTGTTCTTCCACTAACCTCATTGCAACTCCCCTCCAAGTCTCCGACCACTACCTTGTATCCTTTTCCCTCTCGCTCTCATCCAACACTTCCCACGCTGCCCCTACTCGGATGGTATCACGCCGTCCCAACCTTCGCTCTCTCTCCCCCGCTACTCTCTCCTCTTCCATCCTATCATCTCTTCCCTCTGCTCAAACCTTCTCCAACCTATCTCCTGATTCTGCCTCCTCAACCCTCCTCTCCTCCCTTTCTGCATCCTTTGACTCTCTATGTCCCCTATCCTCCAGGCCGGCTCGGTCCTCCCTCCCGCTCCGTGGCTCGACGACTCATTGCGAGCTCACAGAACAGGGCTCCGGGCAGCCGAGCGGAAATGGAGGAAAACTCGCCTCCCTGCGGACCTGGCATCCTTTTACTCCCTCCTCTCTACATTTTCCTCCTCTGTCTCTGCTGCTAAAGCCACTTTCTACCATTCTAAATTCCAAGCATCTGCCTCTAACCCTAGGAAGCTCTTTGCCACCTTCTCCTCCCTCCTGAATCCCCCCTCCTCCCTCTCTGCAGATGACTTCGTCAACCATTTTGAAAAGAAGGTCGACGACATCCGATCCTCGTTTGCTAAGTCAAACGACACCGCTGGTTCTGCTCACACTGCCAGACCCTATGCTCTGACCTCTTTCTCCCCTCTCTCTCCAGATGAAATCTCGCGTCTTGTGACGGCCGGCCGCCCAACAACCTGCCCGCTTGACCCTATCCCCTCCTCTCTTCTCCAGACCATTTCCGGAGACCTTCTCCCTTACCTCACCTCGCTCATCAACTCATCCCTGACCGCTGGCTACGTCCCTTCCGTCTTCAAGAGAGCGAGAGTTGCACCCCTTCTGAAAAAACCTACACTCGATCCCTCCGATGTCAACAACTACAGACCAGTATCCCTTCTCTTTTCTCTCCAAAACTCTTGAGCGTGCCGTCCTTGGCCAGCTCTACCGCTATCTCTCTCAGAATGACCTTCTTGATCCAAATCAAGAAAATAATATCCTGTGAAACCTAACCTAAAGAATATCCAGTGAAACCTAACCTAAAGAATATCCAGTGAAACCTAACCTAAAGAATATCCCGTGAAACTTAACCTAAAGAATATCCAGTGAAACCTAACCTATAAAGAATATCCCGTGAAACCTAACCTAAAGAATATCCAGTGAAACCTAACCTAAAGAATATCCCGTCCACCAAGTTCTCCACTAGGTTTGAGTGTTGTCTAAGTCCCAGATCTATCTGAATGAGTGGTCTGTAGAGGTTTCCATGTTCTGTTGGCTAAGTAAGATATTTACACACACTGTTAGTATCATGCCCCCAATCCTGCTCTCAGTAGACTTTCAGGGCCCCTTTTCACTTAGGAACTCCCCTTAGTTTGACTCTCCCACTGTTGATGTTGAAATGTTAGGGTGAATGACTAGGATTACCTCCCTTCACACACTATGCATGCACACATGTGAAATTGTAGCCTAGAGCTCCATGGAAGAGAGAGAGAGAGGTCTGTTTCCCTGTTGGCCCCTCTATCATAAACGAACACACAAGTCAATATCCAGTGCTAACCTTTTAGGAAGAAAATCCCACCACTATGATCCATGGAGACAACACTAACAGTAAACAGACCAAAATACTCCCTGTATGTGTGTGCCTCTCATAATACCAGCATTAACTGACTTACAGGACAGGGTGAATAGCCATTTCCTCCTAACATAGACATACTTCAAATAGAATCATGTATCACCTCTTTAGCATAGAAATACTTACATCAATGTATTATTACACTTATGACCAGCATTTTTTTATTTTACTCTGAGAGAGAGAGAGAGAGAGAGAGAGAGAGAGAGAGAGAGAGAGAGAGAGAGAGAGAGAGAGAGAGAGAGAGAGAGAGAGAGACCCTATGTCGGCTGTTAAAAACATTAAACAGCCCTATTATCCAAACACACAGGGAAATCAATAGAATTGTCACAGAAATTAAACTCTCCTATTTGACAAATTGTTAAAATGAAACATAAACACAGAATAAACTAAATGGCTATTTGAGAATACTAATTGTCAGAATATCTCTACTCTGTCAGAATATCTCTACTCTGTCAGAATATCTCTACAGAATATCTCTACTCTGTCAGAATATCTCTACTCTGTCAGAGACACAAAACAAACAGACCAAATACAGCGACCACCAATTGGCTATAGAAAAAGGGAGACACAAAAAGACATGGCTAGACAAGAGTAGCGTCTATGTGGTCTCTGCATGACTGGGGAGGAGAGACTGTTTCCTCTACTGTGAAATACTTCCAAATGAGAAAATAGGTTTTTAAAGAAGATATCTAATTCAATTCAATTCCCAACTTCTGTGCATTTACTAATGACATAAAGCTGAGAGAAAACTGCAAATATTACTGCTAGATATGTACACTGCTCAAAAAAGTAAAGGGAACACTAAAATAACACATCCTAGATCTGAATGAATGAAATATTCTTATTAAATACTTTTTTCTTTACATAGTTGAATGTGCTGACAACAAAATCACACAAAAATGATCAATGGAAATCAAGTAAATCAACCCATGGAGGTCTGGATTTGGAGTCACACTCAAAATTAAAGTGGAAAACCACACTACAGGCTGATCCAACTCCGATGTAATGTCCTTAAAACAAGTCAAAATGAGGCTCAGTAGTGTGTGTGGCCTCCACGTGCCTGTATGACCTCCCTACAACGCCTGGGCATGCTCCTGATGAGGTGGCGGATGGTCTCCTGAGGGATCTCCTCCCAGACCTGGACTAAAGCATCCGCCAACTCCTGGACAGTCTGTGGTGCAACGTGGCGTTGGTGGATGGAGCGAGACATGATGTCCCAGATGTGCCCAATTGGATTCAGGTCTGGGGAACGGGCGGGCCAGTCCATAGCATCAATGCCTTCCTCTTGCAGGAACTGCTGACACACTCCAGCCACATGAGGTGGCCCTGTTGATGTGGATGGGGGCGTGCTTATCTGTTGTGTCCTGGTCCATGATCAGCTCCTCCTTTTGTTGACATTGAGGGAGAGGTTATTTTCCTGACACCACTCCACCAGGGACCTTACCTCCTCCCTGTAGGCTGTCTCGTCATTGTTGGTAAGGGTAGCAGGGTAGCCTAGTGGTTAGAGTGTTGGACTAGTAACCGAAAAGTTGCAAGTTTGAATCCCTGAGCTGACAAGGGCCGTCATTGAAAATAAGAATTTGTTTTCTTAACTGACTTGCCTAGTAAAATAAAAAAAATCAGGTCTACCACTGTTGTGGCGTCTGCAAACTTGATGATTGAGTTGGAGGCATGCGGGGCTGCATAAACAGGGATTACAGGAAGGGGCTGAGCATGCATCCCTGTGTGGCTCCTGTGTTGAGGTTCAGCGTAGTGGAGGTGTTGTTGCCTACCTTCACCACCTGGGGACGGTCTATCAGGAATTCCCTGAAGTACTTCCATTGTATATAACTTACTAGTATAAGAATTGTTATTTATTTATTTTTTGTTGAATTTACCCCTTTTTCACCCCAATTTCGTGGTATCCAATTGTTTAGTAGCTACTATCTTGTCTCATCGCTACAACTCACGTAGGGGCTCGGGAGAGACGAAGGTTGAAAGTCACAACCCAACAAAGCCACACTGTCTTCAAGGGGCAGTGTTGTATTTTGAGACAGGCTTGAATAATCTCAGCAGCCAATAGGCAGAGGGTAGCATAATGTGTCTGATTCTCTGGAATAATGGTATGGGAATAATAATGCTTTTTATTTTGTACATTTGTTTCTTGCATCAAACAACACCACAACATGTTTAGTCACTTTGTCTGAAGGACAAGTGGCTTAACAGGTTAATGTCAAGTCCTGCATGTTTTTTAAGTCTCATGGAATGTAGGTCTACATTGAACACCACACATTGGCTGCTGCTGTAGGCTGAATGATAGAACAGCTATTTCCATGTTAAAATGTGATGGGATGCATTTTCTCCATGTTGTTGATGGTAGGCTGCTCTGGTAGTCCCACATTATGATCAAATAGCCACAGTAGCCTACTTGACCACTGTTAAAACTGTAACTTAAATTAGGTACAGCCTCAGTGTTCATAGTGAACACATACCAGATGTTGCACAGAATTTTCACAATGTTCAAGTTTGCACTCAGCAGACCTGACATCTGCTCAGTACTGAAAACAAAAAGAGGGAACATTGTGTACCACTACACTGCTTTGGCAAAATCTACTAATTGTATTTCATGCCAATAAAGCAATCTGAATCAGAAAGAGAGAGAGGCATTTCAGCTAGCCTGTGGGAAGTGTTGGGTTTCTAATAGGAGTCCTTCAGGGTGTTAGGTTAGAGGTGTTAAGTCAGTCTGCCAAAGTCACATCCAGCATCCAGCCATGTAGAAAGAGCATAGCAAATAATACAGACAGACAGACAGAGAGAGAGAGAGAGAGAGAGAGAGAGAGAGAGAGAGAGAGAGAGAGAGAGAGAGAGAGAGAGAGAGAGAGAGAGAGACTGGTGGAGGAGGTGAGGGAAGGACAGAGGGAGCAGGAGAGGAGAGGGACAGAGGGATGGCAGAAAGAAGAGAAAAAGAGAGAGGAGAGAAGGGTCGCCAAGAGAAACAGAAGACAAACTTGACAGGAAGAGAGGAGAGAAGGAAAGAAGGGGAGTGAGAACAGTACCCTGGAATAGCCAGGCAGCAACTATAGCTGTAACAGACTCCTCCCCCTCAACCCCTCCCCTCTCGCTTCATCTCTTCCTCTTTCCCCATCTTGCTCTCTCTCTCTCTGTCGCTGAGGAAGTCTGCTACTCTGTCGTCTGACCAGGCAGTTAACAGAGGAGAGAGCTCAGCAACTGGAAAGAAAAAGCGAAGGAGAAAGAGAAAGAGAGAATTATTCTCATTACTTTCTGTCTTTCAGTATGAAAGTTTGTTTCTCTAAGAGAGGTTCCTCTGATTCGGCGTTTTACCTGGACTTTCTGCTTCCTCTGTGTTGTTATCTGTGGACACTCTCTGGACATTCCTTTAGGATTTACTCGGACCGCACCGCAAGGGTCTAGTGTGTCCTCTGTGTTGTTATCTGTGGACACTCTCTGGACATTCCTTTAGGATTTACTCGGACCGCACCGTGAGGATCTAGTGTGTCCTCTGTGTTGTTATCTGTGGACACTCTCTGGACATTCCTTTAGGATTTACTCGGACCGCACCGCGAGGATCTAGTGTGTCCTCTGTGTTGTTATCTGTGGACACTCTCTGGACATTCCTTTAGGATTTACTCGGACCGCACCGCGAGGATCTAGTGTGTCCTCTGTGTTGTTATCTGTGGACACTCTCTGGACATTCCTTTAGGATTTACTCGGACCGCACCGCGAGGATCTAGTGTGTCCTCTGTGTTGTTATCTGTGGACACTCTCTGGACATTCCTTTAGGATTTACTCGGACCGCACCGCGAGGGTCTAGTGTGTTTGTGTGTTCGCTGGGCCATGCCCGCCACTGGTGGCCGGTCATCCAGCGCCAGGGGTACATCATTAAAAGGGGGCCACCTCCACAGGGGCTGTGCCTGCCAACACTTATTCCGTAAAGTCCTGATCAAGTGTGGCTGCTGCTATGCCCGGGTCAGAGGTTAGTAGTACAATACACACACGTCTGCTGTTGTGTGTGTGTGTTTATATATTGTGTGTGTATGCATGTGTCTGTGTGATTCAACAACCCAACTACTACCCTTCTCCTTTTTTATTTGACCTTTATTTAACTAGGCAAGTCAGTTAATAACACATTCTTATTTTCAATGATGGCCTAGGAACAGTGGGTTAACTGCCTGTTCAGGGGCAGGACGACAGATTTGTACCTTGTCAGCTCTTCTTCCCTGTAATACCACTGTCAGTTCAACATTCATTTTCTTCCATCTCTGCCATATTTGCTCAGATGTCCAGCCACCGCCTCCTTATCTTGTTCTCTGTTCTGCAGGGAGAGTGTACTGTGTAGTGTGTACTACTAGTTTAAGTGTGCCTATTGCTCCTCTCCTCCACACTGCCCCCAGCTGGAGCAACAGATGTGTGATTGTGTACTGTAGAGAGACAGGGACAGGGACGAGGGACAGGGACGAGATTAGTCTATGTGTTTGCTTGTGTACTGTAGAGAGACAGGGACAGGGACGAGGGACAGGGACTAGAATAGTGTGTGTGTATTTGCTTGTGTACTGTATAGAGAGGCAGGGACAGGGCCTAGAATAGTGTGTGTGTATTTGCTTGTGTACTGTAGAGAGAGGCAGGGACAGGGCCTAGAATAGTGTGTGTGTATTTGCTTGTGTACTGTAGAGAGAGGCAGAGACAGGGCCTAGAATAGTGTGTGTGTATTTGCTTGTGTACTGTAGAGAGAGGCAGAGACAGGGCATGTAGAAGTCACAGAATCTACTGGTAATATGGAGAGAAGAAAAATATTGCGTGTCAGTTTGTGTGTGTTTAGGTCCTTGAGAGAGGTATCACCCATCTGGGTGTCTGTGTTGGATAAATACGTGCAGCACGTGGATGGATTAAAACACCAGGGGTTGGAGCTGATTCTTCAGACTTGGCTACTCTGAAGAATTCCACCACCTCAAACAGCAAGCTATTTTAGTCAAAACAGCTACTCTCTCTCTCTCCCTACCCCTTTCCCTCTCTTGCTCTCATTCTCTCTCTCTCACTTGTAAGTTTTTAAGTCGATAAATGAGAATGAAGGTAATCTATTGCTGGTGGAAAAAGCTGCTGGGAAGCCTTTTTACTGTTTTGATCTCAGACGAAGTTACTATTAGACTTGTTATATTCCAACATGAAGTTACTATTAGACTTGTTATATTCCAACACGAAGTTTCTATTAGACTTGTTATATTCCAACACGAAGTTACTATTAGACTTGTTATATTCCAACATGAAGTTACTATTAGAGTTTATTCCAACATGAAGTTACTATTAGACTTGTTATATTCCAACATGAAGTTACTATTAACTTGTTATATTCCAACATGAAGTTACTATTAGACTTGTTATATTACTATTAGACTTGTTATATTCCAACATGAAGTTACTATTAGACTTGTTATATTCCAACATGAAGTTACTATTAGACTTGTTATATTCCAACATGAAGTTACTATTAGACTTGTTATATTCCAACATGAAGTTACTATTAGACTTGTTATATTCCAACATGAAGTTACTATTAGACTTGTTATATTCCAACATGAAGTTACTATTAGACTTGTTATATTCCAACATGAAGTTACTATTAGACTTGTTATATTCCAACATGAAGTTACTATTAGACTTGTTATATTCCAACATGAAGTTACTATTAGACTTGTTATATTACTATTAGACCATACAATGAAGTTACTATTAGACTTTGTTATATTTATATTCCAACATGAAGTTACTATTAGACTTGTTATATTCCAACATGAAGTTACTATTAGACTTATATTCCATATTCCAACATGATGAAGTTACATGTAATACTTGTTATATTTTGATAAGGAGACCAACATGACCTAGAGAGAGTAAGCTAAGGAGACTGAGTTGAGATATTCATGACCTAGAGGAGTAGGCTAAGGAGACTGGCTGAGATATTCATGACCTAGAGGAGTAGGCTAAGGAGACTGGTGAGATATTCATGACCTAGAGGAGAGGCTAAGGAGACTGGCTGAGATATTCATGACCTAGAGGAGTAGGCTAAGGAGACTGGCTGAGATATTCATGACCTAGAGGAGTAGGCTAAGGAGACTGGCTGAGATATTCATGACCTAGAGGAGTAGGCTAAGGAGACTGGCTGAGATATTCATGACCTAGAGGAGTAGGCTAAGGAGACTGAGATATTCATGACCTGAGATATTCATGACCTAGAGGAGTAGGCTAAGGAGACTGGCTGAGATATTCATGACCTAGAGGAGTAGGCTAAGGAGACTGGCTGAGATATTCATGATGAGATATTCATGACCTAGAGGAGTAGGCTAAGGAGACCTGAGATGACCTAGAGGGAGTAGGCTAAGGAGACTGGCTGAGATATTATTCATGACCTAGGAGACTGGTAGGCTAAGGAGACTGGCTGAGATATTCATGACCTAGAGGAGTAGGCTAAGGAGACTGGCTGAGATATTCATGACCTAGAGGAGTAGGCTAAGGAGACTGGCTGAGATATTCATGACCTAGAGGAGTAGGCTAAGGAGACTGGCTGAGATATTCATGACCTAGAGGCTAAGGAGACTGGTAGGCTAAGGAGACTGGCTGAGATATTCATGACCTAGAGGAGTAGGCTAAGGAGACTGGCTGAGATATTCATGACCTAGAGGAGTAGGCTAAGGAGACTGGCTGAGATATTCATGACCTAGAGGAGTAGGCTAAGGAGACTGGCTGAGATATTCATGACCTAGAGGAGTAGGCTAAGGAGACTGGCTGAGATATTCATGACCTAGAGGAGTAGGCTAAGGAGACTGGCTGAGATATTCATGACCTAGAGGAGTAGGCTAAGGAGACTGGCTGAGATATTCATGACCTAGAGGAGTAGGCTAAGGAGACTGGCTGAGATATTCATGACCTAGAGGAGTAGGCTAAGGAGACTGGCTGAGATATTCATGACCTAGGCTAAGAGACTGGCTAGGCTAAGGAGACTGGCTGAGATATTCATGACCATAGAGGAGTAGGCTAAGGAGACTGGCTGAGATATTCATGACCTAGAGGAGTAGGCTAAGGAGACTGGCTGAGATATTCATGACCTAGAGGAGTAGGCTAAGGAGACTGGCTGAGATATTCATGACCTAGGAGTAGGCTAAGGAGACTGGCTGAGATATTCATGACCTAGAGGAGTAGGCTAAGGAGACTGGCTGAGATATTCATGACCTAGAGGAGTAGGCTAAGGAGACTGGCTGAGATATTCATGACCTAGAGGAGTAGGCTAAGGAGACTGGCTGAGATATTCATGACCTAGAGGAGTAGGCTAAGGAGACTGGCTGAGATATTCATGACCTAGAGGAGTAGGCTAAGGAGACTGGCTGAGATATTCATGACCTAGAGGAGTAGGCTAAGGAGACTGGCTGAGATATTCATGACCTAGAGGAGTAGGCTAAGGAGACTGGCTGAGATATTCATGACCTAGAGGAGTAGGCTAAGGAGACTGGCTGAGATATTAGGCTAAGGAGACTGGCTGAGATATTCATGACCAGGCTAAGGAGACTGGCTGAGATATTCATGACCTAGAGGAGTAGGCTAAGGAGACCAATAGAAGGCTAAGGAGACTTCCTGTCTAAGGAGACTGGCCATGACCCTAAGGAGACTGGCTGAGATATTCATGACCTAGGCTCTTGCTGAGATATCCATGACCCCCTCCATTCATGACCTAGAGGGGTGGTGACTGCATATTCATGACCGTTGCAGAATGACCAAACAGTCAAATCAATGGAGCAATCTGGACCTCAATGAAACCTCCAAGCAGCTAAGGAGACTGGCAAGTCAAGACTGAGATATTCAACAAGGCTAAGGAGATCTTTCTAATCAATGCTTAGATATGGATGAACAAAATCAATGGGTTCCTTAGTACAACTTGATGATATGTGAATGTGTGGTGTGTGTGTGTGTGAGACACCCGGGAGGCTAATGACATGCATAAACATGAGCTTTTACTATTGAACTTTTAGTGTTTGGCAGTGACCAGGAGCTGGTGGTGGATACTACTTAGCATGAGAGGAGGAGCCCACTGTGGGGGTAAAAGAGATGGACAGAGAGAGAGAGGAGGAGCCCACTGTGGGGGTAAAAGAGATGGACAGAGAGAGAGGAGGAGCCCACTGTGGGGGTAAAAGAGATGGACAGAGAGAGAGGAGGAGCCCACTGTGGGGGTGAAAGAGATGGACAGAGAGAGAGGAGGAGCCCACTGTGGGGGTAAAAGAGATGGACAGAGAGAGAGAGGAGGAGCCACTGTGGGGGTTAAAGAGATGGACAGAGAGAGAGAGGAGGAACCCACTGTGGGGGTGAAGGAGATGGACAGAGAGAGATGAGGAGCCCACTGTGGGGGAAGATGGAGTCTGGACAGCCACCAAGAGAGAGATGGATGAACAAAATCAATGGGCCCACTTGATGATATGTGAATGTGTGGTGTGTGGGGTTAAAGAGATGGACAGAGAGAGAGAGGAGGAGCCCACTGTGTGGGTAAAAGAGATGGACAGAGAGAGAGTGGAGGAGCCACTGTGGGGGAGAAAGAGATGGACAGAGAGAGAGGAGGAGCCCACTGTGGGGGAAAAGAGATGGACAGAGAGAGAGAGGAGGAGCCCACTGTGGGGGTGAAATAGATGGACAGAGAGAGAGAGGAGGAGCCCACTGTGGGGGTGAAGGAGATGGACAGAGAGAGATGAGGAGCCCACTGTGGGGGAAGAGAGTTGGACAGAGAGAGAGAGGATGAGCCCACTGTGGGGGTTAAAGAGATGGACAGAGAGAGAGGAGGAGCCCACTGTGTGGGTAAAAGAGATGGACAGAGAAAGAGAGGAGGAGCCCACTGTGGGGGTAAAAGAGATGGACAGAGAAAGAGAGGAGGAGCCCACTGTGGGGGTGAAAGAGATGGACAGAGAGAGAGAGGAGGAGCCCACTGTGGGGGTGAAAGAGATGGACAGAGAGAGAGAGAGAGGAGGAGCCCGCTGTGGGGGTAAAAGAGATGGACAGAGAGGGAGAGGAGGAGCCCACTGTGGGG
The DNA here is from genome assembly GCF_023373465.1 of Oncorhynchus keta. Classification (NCBI taxonomy): domain Eukaryota; kingdom Metazoa; phylum Chordata; class Actinopteri; order Salmoniformes; family Salmonidae; genus Oncorhynchus; species Oncorhynchus keta. The sequence goes on along the minus strand of NC_068448.1, from coordinate 14,375,331 downwards.
GTTAAATAAATGGACAGAGAGCGAGAGAGGAGGAGCCCACTGTGGGGGTTAAAGAGATGGACAGAGAGAGAGGAGGAGCTCACTGTGGGGGTAAAAGAGATGGACAGAGAGAGAGAGGAGGAGCCCACTGTGGGGGAAAAGAGTTGGACAGAGAAAGAGAGGAGGAGCCCACTGTGGGGGAAAAGAGTTGGACAGAGAAAGAGAGGAGGAGCCCACTGTGGGGGAAAAGAGTTGGACAGAGAGAGAGAGGAGGAGCCCACTGTGGGGGTTAAAGAGATGGACAGAGAGAGAGAGGAGGAGCCCACTGTGGGGGTAAAAGAGATGGACAGAGAGAGAGGAGGAGCCCACTGGGGGTAAAAGAGATGGACAGAGAGAGAGGAGGAGCCCACTGTGGGGGTAAAAGAGATGGACAGAGAGAGAGGAGGAGCCCACTGTGGGGGTGAAATAGATGGACAGAGAGAGAGGAGGAGCCCACTGTGGGGGAAAAGAGATGGACAGAGAGAGAGGAGGAGCCCACTGTGGGGGTAAAAGAGATGGACAGAGAGAGAGAGGAGGAGCCCACTGTGGGGGTGAAAGAGATGGACAGAGAGAGATGAGGAGCCCACTGTGGGGGTGAAAGAGATGGACAGAGAGAGAGGAGGAGCCCACTGTGGGGGAAAAGAGATGGACTGAGAGAGAGAGGAGGAGCCCACTGTGGGGGTTAAAGAGATGGACAGAGAGAGAGAGGAGGAGCCCACTGTGGGGGTGAAGAGATGGACAGAGAGAGAGGAGGAGCCCACTGTGGGGGAAAAGAGATGGACAGAGAGAGAGAGGAGGAGCCCACTGTGGGGTAAAAGAGATGGACAGAGAGAGAGAGAGAGGAGGAGCCCACTGTGGGGAAAAGAGATGGACAGAGAGAGAGAGGAGGAGCCCACTGTGGGGTTTAACGAGATGGACAGAGAGAGAGGAGGAGCCCACTGTGGGGGTAAAAGAGATGGACAGAGAGAGAGGAGGAGCCCACTGTGGGGGTGAAAGAGTTGGACAGAGAGATAGAGAGGAGGAGCCCACTGTGGGGGAAAAGAGATGGACAGAGAGAGAGAGGAGGAGCCCACTGTGGGGGTTAAAGAGATGGACAGAGAGAGAGGAGGAGCCCACTGTGGGGGTTAAATAGATGGACAGAGAGAGAGGAGGAGCCCACTGTGGGGGAAAAGAGATGGACAGAGAGAGAGGTGGGCAAAATGAGGAAAGGGAATGCATCTGTGTTGTTCTGGTTGATATCTGTGTTGTTCTGGTTGATCTGTCATAGCTGGTCAGCAACATTGGTTGGCTACTGGGCTGCAGTAGAATAAGAGTTCCCTTTAACCCTGCAGAATGAGTTCATTTGAATTGAAAATGATTAAAGGCATGACAAATCATGAAAGTGTTTGGCTGTTAGTTTGAGTCATATTTCATAATCTGACAGGAAGCATCCAACCTGGTGATGTTTTTAGTATTTGGTCAGAACTGCGCAGGCCTGTAGCATTGTTGAAGTGTTTTGTTGTTTGGTGCCAGGCTAGCTCATCTTGGCCTCTGAGAAGACAGGGGTCGTAAGTCATAGATTTATTGAGCAGCTGTAGCTCTGCTCCCTGCTTCTCCTAGCCTCTCCCTGAACCAACGATAGCCTCCTCCTCCCTAACCCAACCCTTAAAAGCCTCCTCCTCCCTACCCCAACCGCTAAAAGCCTCCTCCTCCCTATCCCAACCCCTAAAAACCTCCTACCCTACCCTACCCTACCCCTACCCCAACCCCTAGAACCTCCAACCCTACTCCAACCCCTAAAAGCCTCCTACCCTACCCCAACACCTAAAACCTCCTACCCTACTCCAACCTCTAAAAACCCCCTACCCTACCCCAACCCCTAAAACATCACACCCTACCCAACCCCTAAAAGACTCATACCCTACCCCAACCCCTAAAAAAAGCACCCTACCCTACCCTAACCCAACCCCTAAAACATCCACCCTACCCCAATGCCTAAAACCTCCTACCCTACTCCAACCTCTAAAAACCTCATACCCAACCCCTAGAACTTCCTACCTACCCCAACCCCTAAAAGCCTCCTACCCTACCCTACCCTACCCTACCCCAACCCCTAAAAGCCTCATACCCCACCCCAACCCCTAAAACCTCCTACCCTACTCCAAACTCTAAAAATCTCATACCCTACCCCTACCCCAACCCTTAAAACCTCCTACCTACCCCAACCCCTAAAAGCCTCCTACTCTACCCCAACCCCTAAAATTCTCCTACACTACCCCAACCCCTAAAACCCCTAGCACCATTTTAATAGAAAATTATTAAAGGCATGAAAAATCATGAAAGTGTTTGGCTGTTAGTTTGAGTCATATTTCATAATCTGACAGGAAGCATCCAACCTGGTGATGTTTTTAGTATTTGGTCAGAACTGCGCAGGCCTGTAGCATTGTTGAAGTGTTTTGTTGTTTGGTGCCAGGCTAGCTCATCTTGGCCTCTGAGAAGAAAGGGGTCGTAAGTCATAGAGTTATTGAGCAGCTGTAGCTCTGCTCCCTGCTTCTCCTAGCCTCTCCCTGAACCAACGATAGCCTCCTCCTCCCTAACCCAACCCTTAAAAGCCTCCTCCTCTGTACCCCAACCCCTAAAAGCCTCCTACCCTACCCTACCTCTACGCTAACCCCTAGAACCTCCTACCCTACTCCAACCCCTAAAACCTCCTACCCTACTCCAACCTCTAAAACCTCCTACCCTACTCCAACCTCTAAAAACCCCCTACCCTACCCCAACCCCTAAAACCTCCCACCCTACTCCAACCTCTAAAACCTCCTACCCTACTCCAACCCCCAAAAGACTCCTACCCTACCCCAACCCCTAAAAAAAAGCACTCTACCCTACCCTAACCCAACCCCTAAAACATCCTACCCTACCCCAATGCCTAAAAGACTCCTACCCTACTCCAACCCCTAAAACCTCCTACCCTACTCCAACCTCTAAAACCCCCCTACCCTACCCCAACCCCTAAAACATCACACCCTACCCAACCCCCAAAAGACTCCTACCCTACCCCAACCCCTAAAAAAAAGCACTCTACCCTACCCTAACCCAACCCCTAAAACCTCCTACCCTACTCCAACCTCTAAAAACCTCATACCCAACCCCTAGAACTTCCTACCTACCCCAACCCCCAAAAGCCTCCTACCCTACCCTACCCTACCCCAACCCCTAAAAACCTCCTACATACCCAACCCCTAAAAGCCTCCTACCCTACCACAACCCCTAAAAGCCTCCTACCCTACCCCAACCCCTAAAACCTCCTACCCAGTCCAACCTCTAAAAACCTCCTACCTACCCCAACCCCTAAAAGCCTACCCTACCCCAACCCCTAAAAACCTCCTAGCTACCCCAACCCATAAAACCCTCCTGCCCTACCCAAACCCCTAAAAGCCTCCTACCCTACCCCAACCCCTAAAACCTCCTACCCTACCCCAACCCCTAAAACCTCCTACCTACCCCAACCCCTAAAAGCCTCCTACCCTACCCCAACCCCTAAAACCTCCTACCCTACCCCAACCCCTAAAAACCTCCTACCTACCCCAACCCCTAAAAGCCTCCTACCCTACCCCAACCCCTAAAAACCTCCTACCTACCCCAACCCCTAAAAGCCTTCTACCCTACCCTACCCCAACCCCTAAAACCTGCTACCTTACCCCAACCCCTAAAAGCCTCCTACTCCACCCTACCCCAACCCCTAAAACCTCCTAACCAGTCCACTCCTACCTACCCTCAACCCCTAAAATCCTCATAGGGGAGGAAAGGTTTATGGAGTAGGGGAGGAGAGGTATATGGAGTAGGGGAGGAGAGGTATATGGAGTAGGGGAGGAAAGGTATATGGAGTAGGGGAGGAGAGGTATATGGAGTAGGGGAGGAGAGGTATATGGAGTAGGGGAGGAGAGGTATATGGAGTAGGGGAGGAGAGGTATATGGAGTAGGGGAGGAGAGGTATATGGAGTAGGGGAGGAGAGGTATATGGAGTAGGGGAGGAGAGGTATATGGAGTAGGGGAGGAGAGGTATATGGAGTAGGGGAGGAGAGGTATATGGAGTAGGGGAGGAGAGGTATATGGAGTAGGGGAGGAGAGGTATATGGAGTAGGGGAGGAGAGGTATATGGAGTAGGGGAGGAGAGGTATATGGAGTAGGGGAGGAGAGGTATATGGAGTAGGGGAGGAAAGGTATATGGAGTAGGGGAGAAGAGGTATATGGAGTAGAGGTATATGGAGTAGGGGAGGAGAGGTATATGGAGTAGGGGAGGAGAGGTATATGGAGTAGGGGAGGAGAGGTATATGGAGTAGGGGAGGAAAGGTATATGGAGTAGGGGAGGAAAGGTATATGGAGTAGGGGAGGAGAGGTATATGGAGTAGGGGAGGAAAGGTATATGGAGTAGGGGAGGAAAGGTATATGGAGTAGGGGAGGAGAGGTATATGGAGTAGGGGAGGAGAGGTATATGGAGTAGGGGAGGAGAGGTATATGGAGGAGAGGTATATGGAGTAGGGGAGGAGAGGTATATGGAGTAGGGGAGGAAAGGTATATGGAGTAGGGGAGTAATCAGTCTAGAGAGGCAGGCACTGCTGTCAGCAGCAGAATAGAAAAACTATAGAGAACTATGCTTCTCCTTTCATTTTCTATCGACTCCTTCCTCTTCATCTGAGTGGCTCCTCTTCATCTGAGCGGCTGCTTTGGTTGATGTGTTTACCACCATGTCCCACCTCGCCCGCTCCCTCATCGGCCCCCAAGCTTTCACCTGCATCTGTTTTCTCTGAGGTTCTCCCCAGCGACAGGGAGAGAGTGAGGGAGGAACAGACTGAGCTGAGATGATGCCTGGGAGGCATAATGAAGGACTATCAGAGGGAATCAGCACAGCGCTCCCTCAGAGGGGTATACGAGTCCCCTGCAGCATTGCCCTACACACAGAGAGAGAGAGATATAGAGAGAGAAAGAGAGGGAGGCGGGGGGCGGACGGACGGACGGACGGACGGACGGAGACTGCCTAGGAACAATAACTAGAGTAAAAATTATCACCAGGGTGTCACCCTCAACAGCCCATCCATCTGCTCTGTGTACACAGTAATACACTGATCCAGCCACTGTTACATACTGGCTCTCTACACACATGTATATTGGCTCTCTACTCTACTATATACTGGCCCTCTACACAACTATATACATGTACTTTCTCTCCACACAACTATATACTGGCTCTCTACACTACTACATACGGGCTCTCTACACTACTATATACTGGCTCTCTACACAACTATATACTGGCTCTCTACTCTACTATATACTGGCCCTCTACACTACTAAATACTGTCTCTCTACACAACTATATACTGTCTCTCTACACTACTCTATACTGTCTGTCTACACTACTACATACTGGCTCTCTACACTACTATATACTGGTCCTCTACACTACTACATACTGGCTCTCTACACTACTATATACTGGTCCTCTACACTACTACATACTGGCTCTTCTATATACTGGCTCTTCTACATTTACATTACATTTAAGACATTTAGCAGACGCTCTTATCCAGAGCGACTTACAAATTGGTGCATTCACCTTATGACATCCAGTGGAACAGCCACTTTACAATAGTGCATCTAAATCTTTTAAGGGGGGTGAGAAGGATTACTTTATCCTATCCTAGGTATTCCTTAAAGAGGTGGGGTTTCAGGTGTCTCCGGAAGGTGGTGATTGACTCCGCTGTCCTGGCGTCGTGAGGGAGTTTGTTCCACCATTGGGGGGCCAGAGCAGCGAACAGTTTTGACTGGGCTGAGCGGAAACTGTACTTCCTCAGTGGTAGGGAGGCGAGCAGGCCAGAGGTGGATGAACGCAGTGCCCTTGTTTGGGTGTAGGGCCTGATCAGAGCCTGGAGGTACTGAGGTGCCGTTCCCCTCACAGCTCCGTAGGCAAGCACCATGGTCTTGTAGCGGATGCGAGCTTCAACTGGAAGCCAGTGGAGAGAGCGGAGGAGCGGGGTGACGTGAGAGAACTTGGGAAGGTTGAACACCAGACGGGCTGCGGCGTTCTGGATGAGTTGTAGGGGTTTAATGGCACAGGCAGGGAGCCCAGCCAACAGCGAGTTGCAGTAATCCAGACGGGAGATGACAAGTGCCTGGATTAGGACCTGCGCCGCCTCCTGTGTGAGGCAGGGTCGTACTCTGCGGATGTTGTAGAGCATGAACCTACAGGAACGGGCCACCGCCTTGATGTTAGTTGAGAACGACAGGGTGTTGTCCAGGATCACGCCAAGGTTCTTAGCGCTCTGGGAGGAGGACACAATGGAGTTGTCAACCGTGATGGCGAGATCATGGAACGGGCAGTCTTTCCCCGGGAGGAAGAGCAGCTCCGTCTTACCGAGGTTCAGCTTGAGGTGGTGATCCGTCATCCACACTGATATGTCTGCCAGACATGCAGAGATGCGATTCGCCACCTGGTCATCAGAAGGGGGAAAGGAGAAGATTAATTGTGTGTCGTCTGCATAGCAATGATAGGAGTGACCATGTGAGGTTATGACAGAGCCAAGTGACTTGGTGTATAGCGAGAATAGGAGAGGGCCTAGAACAGAGCCCTGGGGGACACCAGTGGTGAGAGCGCGTGGTGAGGAGACAGATTCTCGCCACGCCACCTGGTAGGAGCGACCTGTCAGGTAGGACGCAATCCAAGCGTGGGCCGCGCCGGAGATGCCCAACTCGGAGAGGGTGGAGAGGAGGATCTGATGGTTCACAGTATCAAAGGCAGCCGATAGGTCTAGAAGGATGAGAGCAGAGGAGAGAGAGTTAGCTTTAGCAGTGCGGAGCGCCTCCGTGATACAGAGAAGAGCAGTCTCAGTTGAATGACTAGTCTTGAAACCTGACTGATTTGGATCAAGAAGGTCATTCTGAGAGAGATAGCGGGAGAGCTGGCCAAGGACGGCATGTTCAAGAGTTTTGGAGAGAAAAGAAAGAAGGGATACTGGTCTGTAGTTGTTGACATCGGAGGGATCGAGTGTAGGTTTTTTCAGAAGGGGTGCAACTCTCGCTCTCTTGAAGACGGAAGGGACGTAGCCAGCGGTCAGGGATGAGTTGATGAGCGAGGTGAGCTAAGGGAGAAGGTCTCCGGAAATGGTCTGGAGAAGAGAGGAGGGGATAGGGTCGAGCGGGCAGGTTGTTGGGCAGCCGGCCGTCACAAGACGCGAGATTTCATCTGGAGAGAGAGGGGAGAAAGAGGTCAGAGCACAGGGTAGGGCAGTGTGAGCAGAACCAGCGGTGTCGTTTGACTTAGCAAACGAGGATCGGATGTCGTCGACCTTCTTTTCAAAATGGTTGACGAAGTCATCTGCAGAGAGGGAGGAGGGGGGATTCAGGAGGGAGGAGAAGGTGGCAAAGAGCTTCCTAGGGTTAGAGGCAGATGCTTGGAATTTAGAGTGGTAGAAAGTGGCTTTAGCAGCAGAGACAGAGGAGGAAAATGTAGAGAGGAGGGAGTGAAAGGATGCCAGGTCCGCAGGGAGGCGAGTTTTCCTCCATTTCTGCTCGGCTGCCCGGAGCCCTGTTCTGTGAGCTCGCAATGAGTCGTCGAGCCACGGAGCGGGAGGGGAGGACCGAGCCGGCCTGGAGGATAGGGGACATAGAGAGTCAAAGGATGCAGAAAGGGAGGAGAGGAGGGTTGAGGAGGCAGAATCAGGAGATAGGTTGGAGAAGGTTTGAGCAGAGGGAAGAGATGATAGGATGGAAGAGGAGAGAGTAGCGTGGGAGAGAGAGCGAAGGTTGGGACGGCGCGATACCATCCGAGTAGGGGCAGTGTGGGAAGTGTTGGATGAGAGCGAGAGGGAAAAGGATACAAGGTAGTGGTCGGAGACTTGGAGGAGTTGCAATGAGGTTAGTGGAAGAACAGCATCTAGTAAAGATGAGGTCGAGCGTATTGCCTGCCTTGTGAGTAGGGGGGAAGGTGAGAGGGTGAGGTCAAAAGAGGAGAGGAGTGGAAAGCAGGAGGCAGAGAGGAATGAGTCAAAGGTAGACGTGGGGAGGTTAAAGTCGCCCAGAACTGTGAGAGGTGAGCCGTCCTCAGGAAAGGAGCTAATCAAGACATCAAGCTCATTGATGAACTCTCCGAGGGAACCTGGAGGGCGATAAATGATAAGGATGTTAAGCTTGAAAGGGCTGGTAACTGTGACAGCATGGAATTCAAAGGAGGCGATAGACAGATGGGTAAGGGGAGAAAGAGAGAATGACCACTTATATACTGGCTCTCTACACTACTATTTACTGGCTCTCTACACAACTATATACTGGCTCTCTACACTACTATATACTGTTTCTCTACACTACTATATACTGGCTCTTCTATATACTGGCTCTTCTATATACTGGCTCTCTATATACTGGCTCTCTACACTTCTATATGCTGGCCCTCTACACTACTATATCCTGGCTCTTTACACAACTATATACTGGCTCTCTACACAACTTCATACTGGCTCTCTACACTACTATATACTAGCCCTCTACACTACTATATACTGGCTCTCTACACTTCTATATGCTGGCCCTCTACACTACTATATCCTGGCTCTCTACACAACTATATACTGGCTCTCTACACAACTTTATACTGGCTCTCTACACTACTATATACTGGCTTTCTACACTACTACACTGAACAGAAATATTAACGCAACATGAAAACATGTCTAAGATTTAACTAAGGTGCAGTTCATATAAGGAATTCAATCAATTGAAATATACTGAACCAAAATATAAGTGCAACATGTAAAGTGTAGGTCCCAGGTTTCATGAGCTGAAATAAAATATCCCAGAAATGTTCTACTCACACAAAAAGCATATTTCTCTTAAATTTTGTGCACAAATTTGTTTGTGAGCATTTCTCATTTGCCAAGATAATCCATCCACCTGACAAGTGTGGCATATCAAGAAGCTGATTAAACAGCATGATCCTTACAGAGGAGCACCTTGCGCTGGGGACAATAAAAGGCCACTCTAAAATGTGCAGTTGTGTCACTCAACACAATGCCACAGACCTCTCAAGTTTTGAGGGAGCATGCTGACTGCAGGAATGTCCCCCGGAGCTGTTACCAGCCGACCTCACAACCAAAGACCGCATGTAACCACTGCAGCCCAGGACCTCAACATCCGGTTTCTTCACCTGCGGGATCGTCTTAGACCAGCAACACGGACAGCTGGTGAAACTGTGGGTTTGCATAACCGAGGAACTTCTGCACAAACTGTCGGAAACCGTCTCAGGTTCGTCGTCCTCACCAGGATCTTGACCTAATTGCAGTTTGCATCGAAACCGACTTCTGTGGGCAAATGCTCACCTACGATGGCCACTGGCACGTTGGAGGAGGATGCTCTTCACGGATGAATCCTGGTTTCAACTGTACCAGGCAGATGGTAACATGAGACAAACACCTTACAGGTTCCGTTTATTTTTTTTGTTCAGCATAGATACTGGCTTTATGATAATACTGTTTCCATTGGTTCTAATGTCTCAGTAGGATTGAAGCTGGTTCCTGTTACACTGGGGTTGTTGGTTTGATTGCATGGGATATATACCATGTGTCACTGTCAATGTTGACCATTCGATAAGTAGCTTTCGATAAAAGGTATGGCTGCTAAATGGCCATTTATTCATTGACACAACTAAGCATCATTCTACACTACAGAACCACCTGGGAGACATGCAGCTGTGCATTAACCTAGACTGCAGACATTCTAGGAATACACTGAGCGAGAGACCAGATGTGTAGTACAGTAGATCAAAGTCTGTGTAGACAGCAGTGGAGGCTTCTGAGGGAAGGACGGCTCCTAATAATGGGTGGAACAGAGCAAATGGATTGTCATCAGACACATTGAAAACCATTGTGTTTCATATATTTGCTACCAATCCACCAATTCCACTCCAGCCATTACCACAAGCCCGTCCTCCCCAATTAAGGTGCCACCAACCTCCTGTGACAGCCACAGTTTAACGAGAGGAGAGCAGGTAGCCAGCAGCCTTAGCAGCCTTGGCCTTAGTCTGGGAAATTCAGAGATATAACTACTGTATGATGATGAAAACTACTCAGTATATTCCTGATGTTGTCTTAGTCTGGAGGCCTTGCTTCCTTTGTCATCGGCTTATAAGGTCTCATTCATTTACATTTACATTACATTTAAGTCATTTAGCAGACGCTCTTATCCAGAGCGACTTACAAATTGGTGCATTCACCTTATGACATCCAGTGGAACAGCCACTTTACAATAGTGCATCTAAATCTTTTAAGGGGGGGTGAGAAGGATTACTTTATCCTATCCTAGGTATTCCTTAAAGAGGTGGGGTTTCAGGTGTCTCCGGAAGGTGGTGATTGACTCCGCTGTCCTGGCGTCGTGAGGGAGTTTGTTCCACCATTGGGGGGCCAGAGCAGCGAACAGTTTTGACTGGGCTGAGCGGGAACTGTACTTCCTCAGTGGTAGGGAGGCGAGCAGGCCAGAGGTGGATGAACGCAGTGCCCTTGTTTGGGTGTAGGGCCTGATCAGAGCCTGGAGGTACTGAGGTGCCGTTCCCCTCACAGCTCCGTAGGCAAGCACCATGGTCTTGTAGCGGATGCGAGCTTCAACTGGAAGCCAGTGGAGAGAGCGGAGGAGCGGGGTGACGTGAGAGAACTTGGGAAGGTTGAACACCAGACGGGCTGCGGCGTTCTGGATGAGTTGTAGGGGTTTAATGGCACAGGCAGGGAGCCCAGCCAACAGCGAGTTGCAGTAATCCAGACGGGAGATGACAAGTGCCTGGATTAGGACCTGCGCCGCTTCCTGTGTGAGGCAGGGTCGTACTCTGCGGATGTTGTAGAGCATGAACCTACAGGAACGGGCCACCGCCTTGATGTTAGTTGAGAACGACAGGGTGTTGTCCAGGATCACGCCAAGGTTCTTAGCGCTCTGGGAGGAGGATACAATGGAGTTGTCAACCGTGATGGCGAGATCATGGAACGGGCAGTCCTTCCCCGGGAGGAAGAGCAGCTCCGTCTTGCCGAGGTTCAGCTTGAGATGGTGATCCGTCATCCACACTGATATGTCTGCCAGACATGCAGAGATGCGATTCGCCACCTGGTCATCAGAAGGGGGAAAGGACAAGATTAATTGTGTGTCGTCTGCATAGCAATGATAGGAGAGACCATGTGAGGTTATGACAGAGCCAAGTGACTTGGTGTATAGCGAGAATAGGAGAGGGCCTAGAACAGAGCCCTGGGGGACACCAGTGGTGAGAGCGCGTGGTGAGGAGACAGATTCTCGCCACGCCACCTGGTAGGAGCGACCTGTCAGGTAGGATGCAATCCAAGCGTGGGCCGCGCCGGAGATGCTCAACTCGGAGAGGGTGGAGAGGAGGATCTGATGGTTCACAGTATCGAAGGCAGCCGATAGGTCTAGAAGGATGAGAGCAGAGGAGAGAGAGTTAGCTTTAGCAGTGCGGAGCGCCTCCGTGATACAGAGAAGAGCAGTCTCAGTTGAATGACTAGTCTTGAAACCTGACTGATTTGGATCAAGAAGGTCATTCTGAGAGAGATAGCGGGAGAGCTGGCCAAGGACGGCACGTTCAAGAGTTTTGGAGAGAAAAGAAAGAAGGGATACTGGTCTGTAGTTGTTGACATCGGAGGGATCGAGTGTAGGTTTTTTCAGAAGGGGTGCAACTCTCGCTCTCTTGAAGACGGAAGGGACGTAGCCAGCGGTCAGGGATGAGTTGATGAGCGAGGTGAGGTAAGGGAGAAGGTCTCCGGAAATGGTCTGGAGAAGAGAGGAGGGGATAGGGTCGAGCGGGCAGGTTAGGTTGTTGGGCGGCCGGCCGTCACAAGACGCGAGATTTCATCTGGAGAGAGACGGGAGAAAGAGGTCAGAGCACAGGGTAGGCAGTGTGAGCAGAACCAGCGGTGTCGTTTGACTTAGCAAACGAGGATCGGATGTCGTCGACCTTCTTTTCAAAATGGTTGATGAAGTCATCTGCAGAGAGGGAGGAGGGGGAGGAGGATTCAGGAGGGAGGAGAAGGTGGCAAAGAGCTTCCTAGGGTTAGAGGCAGATGCTTGGAATTTAGAGTGGTAGAAAGTGGCTTTAGCAGCAGAGACAGGGGAGGAAAATGTAGAGAGGAGGGAGTGAAAGGATGCCAGGTCCGCAGGGAGGCGAGTTTTCCTCCATTTCCGCTCGGCTGCCCGGAGCCCTGTTCTGTGAGCTCGCAATGAGTCGTCGAGCCACGGAGCGGGAGGGGAGGACCGAGCCGGCCTGGAGGATAGGGGACATAGAGAGTCAAAGGATGCAGAAAGGGAGGAGAGGAGGGTTGAGGAGGCAGAATCAGGAGATAGGTTGGAGAAGGTTTGAGCAGAGGGAAGAGATGATAGGATGGAAGAGGAGAGAGTAGCGGGGAGAGAGAGCGAAGGTTGGGACGGCGCGATACCATCCGAGTAGGGGCAGTGTGGGAAGTGTTGGATGAGAGCGTGAGGGAAAAGGATACAAGGTAGTGGTCGGAGACTTGGAGGGGAGTTGCAATGAGGTTAGTGGAAGAACAGCATCTAGTAAAGATGAGGTCGAGCATATTGCCTGCCTTGTGAGTAGGGGGGGAAGGTGAGAGGGTGAGTTCAAAAGAGGAGAGGAGTGGAAAGAAGGAGGCAGAGAGCAATGAGTCAAAGGTAGACGTGGGGAGGTTAAAGTCGCCCAGAACTGTGAGAGGAGAGCCGTCCTCAGGAAAGGAGCTTATCAAGGCATCAAGCTCATTGATGAACTCTCCGAGGGGACCTGGAGGGCGATAAATGATAAGGATGTTAAGCTTGAAAGGGCTGGTAACTGTGACAGCATGAAATTCAAAGGAGGCGATAGACAGATGGGTAAGGGGAGAAAGAGAGAATGACCACTTGGGAGAGATGAGGATCCCGGTGCCACCACCCCGCTGACCAGAAGCTCTCGGGTGTGCGAGAACACGTGGGCGGACGAAGAGAGAGCAGTAGGAGTAGCAGTGTTATCTGTGGTGATCAATGTTTCCGTCAGTGCCAAGAAGTCGAGGGACTGGAGGGAGGCATAGGCTGAGATGAACTCTGCCTTGTTGGCCGCAGATCGGCAGTTCCAGAGGCTACCGGAGACCTGGAACTCCACGTGGGTCGTGCGCGCTGGGACCACCAGATTAGGGTGGCGCGACCACGCGGTGTGGAGCGTTTGTATGGTCTGTGCAGAGAGGAGAGAACAGGGATAGACAGACACATAGTTGACAGGCTACAGAAGAGGCTACGCTAATGCAAGGAGATTGGAATGACAAGTGGACTACACGTCTCGAATGTTCAGAAAGTTAAGCTTACGTAGCAAGAATCTTATTGACTAAAATGATTAAAATTATACAGTACTGCTGAAGTAGGCTAGCTGGCAGTGGCTGCGTTGTTGACTTTGTAGGCTAGCTGGCAGTGGCTGCGTTGTTGACACTACACTAATCAAGTCGTTCCGTTGAGTGTAATAGTTTCTACAGTGCTGCTATTCGGGGCTAGCTGGCTAGCTAGCAGTGTTGATTACGTTACGTTGCGTTAAAAGAACGACAATAGCTGGCTAGCTAACCTAGAAAATCGCTCTAGACTACACAATTATCTTTGATACACAGACGGCTATGTAGCTAGCTATGTAGCTAGCTACGATCAAACAAATCAAACCGTTGTGCTGTAATGAAATTAAATGAAAATGTGATACTACCTGTGGAGCGAAGCGGAATGCGACCGGGTTGTTGAGTGCGGAAGTTCTATTCAGTAGACGTTGGCTAGCTGTTGGCTAGCTAGCAGTGTCTCCTACGTTATAGGACGACAAATAGCTGGCTAGCTAACCTCGGTAAATTAAGATACTCACTCTAAGACTACACGCTCTAAACTACACAATTATCTTGGATACGAAGACAGCAAAGACAACTATGTAGCTAGCTAACACTACACTAATCAAGTCGTTCAGTTGAGTGTAATAGTTTCTACAGTGCTGCTATTCGGTAGACGGTGGACGTTTGCTAGCTGGCTAGCTGCTGGGCAGATAGCAGTGTAGACTACGTTAGGACGACGAAATACGAAGTTGCAATAGAAGTGCTGACTGTTTCACTTTGTTGTCCTCTTTCTTTTCCTTTTTCTTCTGTCCTTCTTTTGTCCTTATTTTCTCTTCCTTTCTTCTGTTAACTAGATATTTTTTGTTGTTATTCTTTGTAAGCTAGCTAGCTTCTTCCAGGAGAGTCCCTAGCAACTGCTTAGCAACAAGTAAACAATTCTGCTAGCAATTCAGCTAGCTAAGATAACTGTACAATTTTATGAAAAATAGTTAATTTTTCAAAAGCCTGTCTTTTTTGGTTTGTTCCTTGTTTTGTCTTCTATTGAGTCTTCATTCCACAGGACATTACGGAAAGAAACGTCCAAAATAGCAGAAATTGAAAGTATGCAAGAGCTACTTCATTCAGAAGTGAAGTATTTGTTTTCTTCCTTTCCTGCACTCCATCCCCCTTCCCCCCTCTCTCTCTGCCCCCCCCCCCCTCTCTCTCTGCCCCGGGCCTCTCCCTGCCCCTGGCCCTCACTCTCTGCCCCTGGCCCTCTCTCACTGCCCCTGGCCCTCTCTCTCAGCCCCTGGCCCTCACTCTCTTCCCCTGGCCCTCTCTCACTGCCCCTGGCCCTCTCTCACTGGCCCTGGCCCTTTCTCTCTTCCCCTGGCCCTCTCTCACTGCCCCTGGCCCTCTCTCTCAGCCCCTGGCCCTCACTCTCTGCCCCTGGCCCTCTCTCTCTCTTCCCCTGGCCCTCTCTCAGCCCCTGGCCCTCTCTCTCTCTTCCCCTGGCCCTCTCTCACTGCCCCTGGCCCTCTCTCTCTGCCCCTGGCCCTCTCTCTCTCCCCCTGGCCCTCTCTCACTGTCCCTGGCCCTCTCTCTCTCCCCCTGGCCCTCTCTCTCTCCCCCTGGCCCTCTCTTCCCCTGGCCCTCTCTCTCCCCCTGCCACCAACCTCCTCTCTCTCTGCCCCTGGCCCTCTCTCACTGCCCCTGGCCCTCTAACACTTCCCCTGGTCCTCTCTCTCTGCCCTGGCCTTCTCTCTCTCCCCCTGGCCCTCTCTCACTGCCCCTGGCCCTCTCTCTCTTCCCCTGGCCCTCTCTCTCTCTTCCCCTGGCCCTCTCTCTCTCCCCCTGGCCCTCACTCTCTTCCCCTGGCCCTCTCTCACTGCCCCTGGCCCTCTCTCTCTCCCCTGGCCTTCTCTCTCTTCCCCTGGCCCTCTCTCACTGCCCCTGGCCCTCTCTCTGCCCCTGACCTTCTCTCTCAGCCCCTGGCCTTCTCTCTCTTCCCCTGGCCCTCTCTCACTGCCCCTGGCCCTCTCTCACTGCCCCTGGCCCTCACTCTCTGCCCCTGGCCCTCTCTATCTTCCCCTGGCCTCTCTCTCTCTTCCCCTGGCCCTCTCTCTCCCCCTGGCCCTCACTCTCTTCCCTGGCCCTCTCTCTCTGCCCCTAGCCCTCTCTCTCTCTTCCCCTGGCCCTCTCTCTCTGCCCCTGGCCCTCTCTCTCTGCCCCTAGCCCCCTCTCTCTCTTCCCCTGGCCCTCTCTCTCTCTTCCCCTGGCCCTCTCTCTCAGCCCCTGGCCCTCACTCTCTTCCCCTGGCCCTCTCTCTCTGCCCCTGGCCCTCCCTCTCTCTTCCCCTGGCCCTCTCTCTGCCCCTGGCCCTCTCTCTCTCTCCCCCTGGCCCCCTCTCCCCCTGGCCCCCTCCCCCTGCCACCAACCTCCTCTCTCTCTGCCCCTGGCCCTCTCTCACTGCCCCTGGCCCTCTCTCTCTGCCCCTGGCCCTCTCTCACTGCCCCTGGCCCTGGCCCTCTCTCTCTTCCCCTGGCCCTCTCTCTCTTCCCCTGGCCCTCTCTCTCTGCCCCTGGCCCTCTCTCTCTCTTCCCCTGGCCCTCTCTCTCTTCCCCTGGCCCTCTCTTCCCCTGGCCCTCTCTCTCTCCCCCTGCCACCAACCTCCTCTCTCTCTGCCCCTGTCCCTCACTCTCTTCCCCTGGCCCTCTCTCTCTGCCCCTAGCCCTCTCTCTCTCTTCCCCTGGCCCTCTCTCTCTGCCCCTGGCCCTCTCTCTCTCTTCCCCTGGCCTTCTCTCTCTTCCTCTGGCCCTCTCTCACTGCCCCTGGCCCTCTCTCACTGCCCCTGGCCCTCTCTCTCTGCCCCTGGCCCTCTCTCTCTTCCCCTGGCCCTCTCTCTCTGCCCCTGGCCCTCTCTCTCTACCACTTCTCCCTCATATGTTTCTCTCTCTAACACACACACATGCATACACGCACACACACTCCCCTAAGAAATAGCTTGGTCCAAGTTTTGGGCAGAAAGTTTGATTAGTATGATGAATGTGAACATCAAATGGAGAATTAAGATACTTATTAGGTCTCTCTCTCTCTCTCTCTCTCTCTCTCTCTCTCTCTCTCTCTCTCTCTCTCTCTCTCTCTCTCTCTCTCTCTCTCTCTCTCTCTCTCTCTCTCTCTCTCTCTCTCTCACACACAGGCAGTAAATGAACAACTTCTTTCCCCTTCTCACAGTTTTTCACATCTCCTTTTTCAAAGTTCACTCCCACGTTATTTTTTGCTTTACAAGACCTGATGCTCCTTTCTCCTAACACAGAACCCCTCTGCCTTCTCTCTCTCTCTCTCTCTTACTCCCAGCTGTGTTTGGAAACGTCCTGAACAGAAGATAGAGGGAACTAATTAGTAAACACAAAAGTTCATTCCATACCTTGTTTAGAAAGAATCTCCAGGAGAGGGAGAGATGGAGAGAAAGTTAGAGAGCAGGGAGACAGAGAAAGTATGAGAGACCAATAGAGATCTGAGGAAAAATAATTATAGAAATTCCATGCACCTCCACATTGAGCTTATCTGTCTTCCTCCTTCAGCATCATGCTGCCAGCAATAATGAGATTACCACGTACAGTACATACCTGACTGGCACACTATGTGTTTACTTCACAACTACATCCTGGTATGTTGTTCTCTCTAAGAGCACTGAAATGGTGTATCCTCATGACATCATCATCATCATGACTTGTTCTATATTGAAGCTCATGGTCTCATTTGTCCAATGGGATTATTATATACAGTACCAGTCAAACATCTGGACACACCTACTCATTCCAGGGTTTTTCTTTATTTGTACTATTTTCTACATTGTAGACTTATAGTGAAGAAATTAAAATGATAAAATAACACATATGGAATCATGTAGTAACCAAAAAAGTCTAAATATATTTTATATTTGAGATTCTTCAAAGTAGACACAATTTGCCTTGATGACAGCTTTGCACACTCTTGGCATTCTCTCAACCAGCTTCATAATGTAGTGCCCTGGAATGCATTTCAATTAACAGGTTAGTTGTACCTTGTTAAAAGTTAATTTGTGGAATTTCTTTCGTTCTTCTGCGTTTGAGCCAATGAGTTGTGTTGTGACAAGGTAGAGGTGGCATACAGAAGATAGCCCTATTTGGTAAAAGACCAAGTCCATATTATGGCAAGAACAGCTCGAATAAGGAAAGAGAAATGACAGTCCATCATTACTTTAAGACATGAAGGTCAGTCAATCCCGGAAAATGTCTTCAAGTGCAGTTGCAAAAACCATCAAGCGCTATGATGAAACTGGCTCTCATGAGGACCACCACAGGAAAGGAAAACCCCGAGTTACCTCTGCTGTAGGGGATAAGTTCATTAGAGTTGCAGTCCAAATAAATGCTTCACAGAGTTCAAGTAACAGGCACATCTCAACATCAACTGTTCAGAGGAGACTGTGTAAATCAGTTCTTCATGGTTGAATTATTGAAAAGAAACCACTACTAAAGGACACCAATAAGAAGAAGAGACTTGCTTGGGCCAAGAAACACGAGCAATGGACATTAGACCGGTGGAAATCTGACCTTTGGTCTGATGAGTCCAAATTTGAACATTTGAAAAAACAGATAAAGAAAAACACTTGTTTTGTTTTGCTAGAGTAGAAACACAACCCATAAACAAGTGTTAGTTCCAGATAATCGTGTCATGTTTTCTATAATTGTCTAAGTCAGGTATTCCCAAACTAGAGAGCAATGCAGTCGGGGGTATGCCAAATAAAAATTCACATAAAAAAAATGTACATTTATATTATGGATGTGTCACTGCAACCTTAAAGCTCCTCAATGATATCACCATTGTCCTTGATTTAAAGCAAGGTTGTGCTGCTATTTTTATTGACTTAGCCAAAGATTTTGATACGGTAGACCAATCCATTCTTGTGGGCCGGCTAAGGAGTATTGGTGTCTCTGAATTGTCTTTGGCCTGGTTTGATAACTACCTCTCTCAAAGAGTGCGGTGCATAAAGTCAGAAAATCTGCTGTCTCATTCACTGCCTGTCACCAAGGGAGTACCCCAAGGCTCAATCCTAGGCCCCACACTCTTATCAATTTACATCAACAACATAGCTCAGGCAGAAGGAAGCTCTCTCATGCATTTACAGTGGCTTGCAAAATTATTCACCCCCTCTTGACATTTTTCCTATTTTGTTGCCTTACAAACTGGAATTAAAATATATTTTTTGGGGGGTGTGTATCATTTGATATGCACAACATGGCTGCCATTTTTAAGATGCAAAATATTTTTTTTGCGTGTGAAACAAACAAGATATGACAAAAAAACAGAGTCAATACTTTGTAGAGCCACCTTTCGCAGCAATTACAACTGCAAGTCTCTTGGGGTTTGTCTATAAGCTTGGCACAGCGAACCACTGGGATCTTTGCCCATTCTTCAAGGCAAAACTGCTCCAGCTACTTCAAGTTGGATGGGTTCCGCTGGTGTACAGCAATATTTAAGTCATACCACAGATTTTGGTCTGGGATTTGTGTAGGCCATTCCAAGACATTTAAATGTTTCCCTTAAACCACTCAAGTGTTGCTTTAGCAGTATGCTTAGGGTCATTGTCCTGCTGGAGGGTGAACCTGCTGCCACTACCATGCGTCACTGTGTGGATGGTGTTCTCGGGGTGATGAGAGGTGTTGGGTTTGCGCCAGACATAGCATTTTCCTTGATGGCGCAAAAGCTCAATTTTAGTCTCCTCTGACCAGACTACCTTCTTCCATATGTTTGGGGAGTCTCCCATAGGGGCGGCAGGGTAGCCTAGTGGTTAGAGCGTTGGACTAGTAACCGGAAGGTTGTGAGTTCAAACCCCCCAGCTGACAAGGTATAAATCTGTCGTTCTGCCCTTCTGCAGTTAACCCACTGTTCCCAGGCCGTCATTGAAAATAAGAATTTGTTCTTAACTGACTTGTCTGGTTAAATAAAGATAAAAAAAAAAAAATATGCCTTTTGGCAAACACCAAATGTGTTTGCTTATTTTTTTATTTAACAATTTATTTTTCTGACCACTCTTCTGTAAAGCCCAGCTCTGTGGATTGTACGGCTTAAACTGGTCCTATGGACAGATACTCCAATCTTTGCTGTGGAGCTTAGCAGCTCCTTCAATGTTATCTTTGGTCTCTTTGTTGCCTCTCTGATTAATGCCCTCCTTGCCTGGTCCGTGAGTTTTGGTGGGCAGCCCACTCTTGGCAGGTTTGTTGTGGTGCCATATTCTTTTCATTTTTTAATAATGGATTTAACGGTGCTCCTTGGGTTGTTCAAAGTTTCTGATATTTTTTTATAACTCAACCCTGATCTGTACTTCTCCACAACTTTGTCCTTGACCTGTTTGGAGAGCTCCTTGGGCTTCATGGTGCCGCTTGCTTAGTGGTGTTGTAGACTCTGGGGTCTTTCAGAACAGGTGTATATATACTGAGATCATGTGACAGATCATGTGACACTTAGATTGCACACAGGTGGACTTTATTTAACTAATTATGTGACTTCTGAAGGTAATTGGCAGCACCAGATCTTATTTAGGGGCTTCATAGCAAAGGGGGTGAATATATATGCACGCACCAGTTTTTTAAAACTTTTTTTTTTAGAATGTTTTGAAACAAGTCGTTTTTTTCATTTCACTTCACCAATTTGGACTATTTTGTTTATGTACATTACATGAAATCCAAATAAAAATACATTTAAATTTCCAGTTGTAATGCCACAAAATAGGAAAAACACTAAAGGAATACTTTTGCAAGGCACTGTATATGCAGATGATACAGTCTTATACTCAGTTGGCCCCTCCCCAGATGTTGTGTTAAATGCTATACAACAAAGCTTTCTTTGTGTCCAACAAGCTTTCTCTACCCTTAACCTTGTTCTAAACACCTCCAAAACAAAGGATATGTGGTTTGGTAAGAAGAATGCCCCTCTTCCCACAGGTGTTATTACTACCTCTGAGGGTTTACAGCAGGGGTGTCAAAGTCAAATGGACGGAGGGCCAAATAAAAAATGTAGCTACAAGCCGAGGGCCGGACTGTTCGAATGTTCAATGAAACATTTTTAAATGACGCATATAGTCTAGTGAACCTAATTGAACCTACTGAAAACCTAACAAATATATTCCAATATGATCAGATAAATAAAGCAATATTTTCTTATGGCTCTGTCAGTAATCTTTAATTTTCAACAGACACAAAAGACAAATTTCCTTTATATAAAAATCCCCATAACATGAACATTAAATGAAAGAAACCGGTATTCAAGGCACCATCAGTAGCCTATATTTTCTATTTTAGCAAAAGTGGGCTAAATTTACTTCAAAGAAAAAAACAATAATAGCAATTTTCTATCATCCACTCAACTGAAATATTTTTAAAATATAATTGGATTGAAATACAATAAAATAAAGTGCAAAAATCTATTAATCAAAAACAACACTTTGTTTAAGGAGAAGTAACATGCAGTGAAAACAAATATTAAACTTTAACTTTTAAACTTGAACTGAGTAAAAACTCTAAATATGTGATTGCACAGTAATGTTCACTTGTTTGAGGTTGAGGGTGATACTTGGTGGTGTCCCATCTTTTCCACAAGTTCATCAATGTTCGGGGTAAGGCTCTGAGCTGAGGAAATCCTCAGAATTGAGTGGAGGTGTTCAGCAGTAAGTCGACTTCTGTGTGATGTTTTGTTCAAGTTCATCAAAGAAAACAGTTGTTCACACAGGTATGTGCTGCCAAACATAGACAACGTTTGAGCAGCCTGGATGCGCAGCTGGGGCATTGTGTCGGGAGGAAACGGGCGAACTCCGCAGCACCCACTGCCGCATATTTTGCCCTCAGTGCATCATTGCATTGAGGTCAATCAACTCCATTTGGAGGTTTGGTGGTGAGCTTTCCACGTCAACAGCAAATGGGTTACCGAGCAGTTCCAACCTGCTTTTTTGTGCTTCAAAGTCAGCAAATCGGCGTCGAAAGTCAGCGGCAAGCATACCTATTTTATCAGCCAACTGTGCGCTCGGGAACGCACTGGTAGAGAGCTTCTCTTTCATGGTCTGGCAGCTGGGAAAGTGGCTCAAATTTTCTTTCCGCATCTGCGTCTCCCACAGAGTCAGTTTGGTTTTAAATGCCTTCACTGTACTGTACATATCAGAGATGACACGATCCCGACCCTGCAGCTGCAAGTTCATTGCATTCAGATGACTCGTAATGTCACACAGAAAAGCCATTTCACACAGAAACATTTCGTCTCGGAGTTGTGTTGTGTCTTTCCCTTTGCTGTCCAAGAACAGACAAATCTCCTCACGAAGCTCGAAACATCTTTGAAGCACCTTTCCCTGGCTTAGCCATCGCACCTCTGTGTGATAAGGCAAATCACCATGCTCCGTTTCTAACTCCGTCAGAAATGCCTTGAACTGGCGGTGATTCAAACCTTTGGCTCTGATAAAGTTAACTGTGCGCGTGATGATGCTCATTACATGCTCCATTTTCAAGGCTTTACCGCACAACGCTTCCTGGTGTATGATACAATGATAAGCTGTCAGCTCACCTGTCGCGTTTTCCTCTTGCATCTTTTCCCGTATCTTCGCCACCAGTCCGCTCCTGTGTCCACACATCGCAGGTGCTCCGTCGGTTGTCAAACCCACGAGTTTTTCCCAAGGCAGCTCCATCTCATTTACACATCTTGACACCTCTTCATACAAATCATGCCCCGTAGTTGTGCCATGCATAGGACGTAAAGCCAAAAACTCCTCTGTCACGCTTAGGCTGGAGTCCACTCCGCGGATGAAAATTGACAACTGGGCAATGTCAGAAATGTCGGTGCTCTCATCCACAGCCAAGGAATATGCAATGAAATCTTTTCCCTTTTTCACAAGCTGCTCTTTTAGATTGATGGACAACTGGTCTACTCTCTCGGCAATGGTGTTTCTGCTCAGACTCACATTTAAAAAGAGTTGCCTTTTTTCTGGGCAAACTTCGTCACAAACTTTAATCATGCAGTTTTTGATGAAATCCCCCTCCGTAAATGGCCGGGCTGATTTAGCGATCTCTTCTGCCAAAATAAAACTGGCCTTGACAGCAGCCTGGCCTTGTGATTTGGCTTTTTTGAACAGAGCCTGTCGAGATTTGAGGCCTCGTTTTAATTCCTCTGCCTTTTGTAGCCTTTGTTCCATGTCCATATTCTTGTTTTTGTCCGCGTGTTTCGTTTCATAATGTCGTCTCAGGTTATACTCTTTCAGTACCGCCACACTTTCTCCACACAGAAGACACACAGGTTTTCCAGCTACCTCCGTGAACAAATACTCCGACTCCCACCTTGTTTGAAACCCCGGTTCTCAGTGTCCACCTTCCGTTTTGCCATTTTTGATGGGTATCTGAAAGTTAATTTTACTGTGATGCTGACAACTGCTGTGCCAATAAATATTGAAATGAAGCAGCCTACTGCTCGGTGCGTCACCGTTGTATTGTGGGAAATGTAGTATTGGTGCGTGTAAAAGATCTGCGGGCTGCCGGCTTGCTGCGGTCTGCGGGCCGGTTCTAATAATAAATCAAGATCATCCCAGGGGCCGTAAAAAACCTTCTCGCGGGCCGGATGTGGCCCGCGGGCCTTGACTCTGACATATGTGGTTTAGAGCTTGAGGTAGTCACCTCATACAAGTACTTGGGAGTATGGCTAGACGGTGCAGTGTCCTTCTCTCAGCACATATCAAAGCTGCAGGCTAAAGTTAAATCTAGACTTGGTTTCCTCTATCGTAATCTCTCCTCTTTCACCCCAACTGCCAAACTAACCCTGAATCAGATGACCATCCTACCCATGCTAGATTACGGAGACATAATTTATAGATCGGCATGTAAGGGTGCTCTCGAGCGGCTAGATGTTCTTTACCATTTGGCCATCAGATTTGCCACCAATGCTCCTTATAGGACACATCACTGCACTCTATACTCCTCTGTAAACTGGTTATCTCTGTATACCTGTCGCAAGACCCACTGATTAATGCTTATTTATAAAACCCTCTTAGGCCTCAATTCCAGCTAGCGACTGGAACGAGCTGCAATAAACACTCAAAATGTTTTATCTCAATCTCTTCATTCAAAGACTAAATCATGGACACTCTTGCTGACAGTTGTGGCTGCTTTGTGTGATGCATTGTTGTCTCTACCTTCTTGCACATTGTGCTGTTAACTTTGCCCAATAATGTGTGTTCCATGTTTAGTGCTGCTACCATGTTGTTTTGCTACCATGTTGTTGTGATGTTGTTTTGCTACCATGCTGTGTTGTCATCAACAACTTGCTATGTTGTTGTCTTAGGTTTCTCTTCATGTAGTATTGTCTCTCTTGTTTTGATGTTTGTTTTGTCCTATATTTATTTATATATATATTTATATAGGACAACTTTCTAGTAGTAAGAGATGTATAAAAGCAACAGATACCATTAATAAGAAGTGGCTAGAAGCGTCTTATATGGTGAGCTACCGAGTGGCTAGGACAGGCAAGCCCCATACTATTGTGGAGGACTTCATTCTTCCTGCTGCCGCGGATATGGCTGGGACAATGCTGGGGGAAAAGGTCAAAAAAACTATACAGACAATGTCTTCATCAAACAACACTGTTTCACGACGCATCAGTGTCATGGCAGGAGATGTTTTGAAACAATTACTGCTTTGCATACATGCCAGTGAATTCTATGTGTTACAGCTGGGTGAGTCAACAGACGTGGCGGGCCTGGCACAGCTCCTGGTATATGTCCGTTATGTTATTGAGGTCAATTAAGGAAGACATCCTCTTCTGCAAACCAATGGAAACCTGGACAACATGAGAGGATTTTTTAAAAGTACTGGACAGCTTTGTGACATCAAATGGACTTTGGTGGTCAAGATGTGTTGGTATCTGTACTAATGGCACAAAAGCCATGACAGGGAGACATAGTGGAGTTGTAACGCGCATGCAAGCAGTTGCTCCCGACCCCACTTGGGTGCACTGCAGCATCCACCGAGAGGCTCTTGCTGCCAAGGGAATGCCTGACCGCTTGAAAGACGTTTTGGCCACTACAGTGAAAATGGTTAACTTTGTTAAAGCAAGGCCCCTGAACCCTCATGCATTTTCTGCACTATGCAATGATATGGGCAGCGATCATGTAACGCTTTTACAACATACAGAAGTGTGCTGGTTATCAAGCACATGCACTTGAGTGAGTTGGGTGCACAATTCTGTAGGTACTTTCCCTAAACGGATGACACAAACAACTAGATTTGTTATCCCTTTCATGCCCTGCCTCCAGTCCACTTACCGATATCTGAACAAGAGAGCCTCATCAAAATTGCAACAAGCGGTTCTGTGAAAATGTTATTTAATCAGAAGCCACTGACAGATTTCTGGATAGGGCTGCGCTCAGAGTTTCTTGCGTCTACAAATTGTGCTGTTAAGACACTGATGCCCTTTGCAACCACGTACCAATGTGAGAGTGGATTTTCTGCCCTCACTAGTATGAAAACTAAATACAGGCACAGACTGTGTGTGGAAAATGATTTAAGACTGAGACTCTCTCCGATACAACCCAACATTGCAGAGTTATATGCATCCTTTCAAACACACCCATCTCATTGATCTGTGGTGAGTTATTCACCATTTTTGAAGAACAAATAAGGTTTTATTTGAAAGATAGCTAAATAAAGAGTAAAATTATTGATTATTATTATATCATTATTTGTGCCCTGGTCCTATAAGAGCTCTATGTCAATTCCCACGAGCCGGGTTGTGACAAAAACTCAAACTCATTTTTATGTTTAATAAATGTATCGTATAGTGTGTGTGGCAGGCTTACAATGATGGCAAAAAGCAACATTTGAGAGTGAGCTGACCCTGGTGCTAGAGGGAGTACAGCTGACCCTGGTGCTAGAGGGGGTACAGCTGACCCTGGTGCCAGAGGGGGTACAGCTGACCCTGGTGCCAGAGGGGGTACAGCTGACCCTGGTGCTAGAGGGGGTACAGCTGACCCTGGTGCTAGAGGGGGTACAGCTGACCCTGGTGCTAGAGGGGGTACAGCTGACCCTGGTGCTAGAGGGGGTACAGCTGACCCTGGTGCTAGAGGGGGTACAGCTGACCCTGGTGCTAGAGGGGGTACAGCTTACCCTGGTGCTAGAGGGGTAGAGCTGACCCTGGTGCTAGAGGGGGTACAGCTGACCCTGGTGCTAGAGAGGGTACAGGTGACCCTGGTGCTAGAGGGGGTACAGCTGACCCTGGTGCTAGAGGGGGTACAGCTGACCCTGGTGCTAGAGGGGGTACAGCTGACCCTGGTGCTAGAGTGGGTACAGCTGACCCTGGTGCTAGAGGGGGTACAGCTGACCCTGGTGCTAGAGGGGGTACAGCTGACCCTGGTGCTAGAGGGGGTACAGCTGACCCTGGTGCTTGAGGGGGTACAGCTGACCCTGGTGCTAGAGGGGTACAGCTGACCCTGGTGCCAGAGGGGGTAAAGCTGACCCTGGTGCTAGAGGGGGTACAGCTGACCCTGGTGCTAGAGGGGGTACAGCTGACCCTGGTGCTAGAGGGGGTACAGGTGACCCTGGTGCGAGAGGGGGTACAGCTTACCCTGGTGCTAGAGGGGTACAGCTGACCCTGGTGCTAGAGGGGGTACAGCTGACCCTGGTGCTAGAGGGGGTACAGCTGACCCTGGTGCTAGAGGGGGTACAGCTGACCCTGGTGCTAGAGGGGGTACAGCTGACCCTGGTGCTAGAGGGGGTACAGCTGACCCTGGTGCTAGAGGGGGTACAGCTGACCCTGGTGCTAGAGGGGGTACAGCTGACCCTGGTGCTAGAGGGGGTACAGCTGACCCTGGTGCTAGAGTGGGTACAGATGACCCTGGTGCTAGAGGGGGTACAGATGACCCTGGTGCTAGAGGGGTACAGCTGACCCTGGTGCTAGAGGGGTACAGCTGACCCTGGTGCTTGAGGGGGTACAGCTGACCCTGGTGCTTGAGGGGTACAGCTGACCCTGGTGCTAGAGGGGGTACAGCTGACCCTGGTGCTTGAGGGGGTACAGATGACCCTGGTGCTAGAGGGGTACAGCTGACCCTGGTGCTTGAGGGGGTACAGCTGACCCTGGTGCTTGAGGGGGTACAGCTGACCCTGGTGCTAGAGGGGGTACAGCTGACCCTGGTGCTTGAGGGGGTACAGCTGACCCTGGTGCTTGAGGGGGTACAGCTGACCCTGGTGCTAGAGGGGGTACAGCTGACCCTGGTGCTTGAGGGGGTACAGATGACCCTGGTGCTAGAGGGGTACAGCTGACCCTGGTGCTTGAGGGGGTACAGCTGACCCTGGTGCTTGAGGGGGTACAGATGACCCTGGTGCTAGAGGGGGTACAGCTGACCCTGGTGCTTGAGGGGGTACAGCTGACCCTGGTGCTAGAGGGGGTATGCAGCTGGAGGTGGAATGTTGGAAGTGGTACGGGACTATAAACGTTTGTGAACCACTGATCAAAGTGAATCACGGGAAAACACAGTTGGCTTGAGTTATGCAGACAGTGCAGAGCAACACTCTGACTCTGCCTGATTAGATGTTCTCGCTAGCTAGTTTTCCCTGGAGAACCACTTGATAGAGGACTGGAAAATAATCTTCCCATAACAACACAGCAGAGATCACAGAAGGTACTCACCCAACAGATCTGTGAAGCTGAGCTGAGCATATATTGTTTTCAGTTTGTGTGTGTGTGTGTGTGTGTGTGTGTGTGTGTGTGTGTGTGTGTGTGTGTGTGTGTGTGTGTGTGTGTGTGTGTGTGTGTGTGTGTGTGTGTGTGTGTGTGTGTGTGTGTGTGTGTGTGAGAGTTATTCAGTCTTATATACGAGATAAAGCTAACACTCTCTGTCTGACCATGAGAGCCCTGTCTTGGTTGTGTCTGGAAGAGAAAGGCAGTCACTCACCTCGACCTGAGACCTCACTCTGCAGTACAGTATTGTTTCAAAACATTAGAGAAAAGGTCAGAACAGGCTTGATAAACAAACTTTGCAGACTACAGCACTTCCTCCTCTATGGACACAGATACAAGGACAGAGATACTGGGACAGAGATACTAGGACAGAGATACTGGGACAGATATACTAGGACAGATATACTAGGACAGATATACTAGGACAGAGATACTAGGACAGAGACACTAGGACAGAGATACTAGGACAGAGATACTAGGACAGAGATGCTAGGACAGAGATACAATGACAGAGATACTAGGACAGGGATACTAGGACAGAGATACAAGGACAGATGTTCTAGGACAGATATACTATGACAGAGATACTAGGACAGAGATGCTAGGACAGAGATAGTAGGACAGAGACACTAGGACAGAGACACTAGGACAGAGACACTAGGACAGAGACACTAGGACAGAGATACTAGGACAGAGATACTAGGACAGAGACACTAGGACAGAGATACTAGGACAGAGATACTAGGACAGAGATACTAGGACAGAGATACTAGGACAGAGACACTAGGACAGAGATACTAGGACAGAGACACTAGGACAGAGACACTAGGACAGAGACACTAGGACACAGATACAAGGACAGAGATACTAGGACAGAGACACTAGGACAGAGACACTAGGACAGAGATACTAGGACAGAGACACTAAGACACAGATACTAAGACACAGATACTAAGACACAGATACTAGGACAGAGATACTGAGAACAGAGATACTAGGACAGATATACTGATAACAGAGATACTGGGAACGGAGATACCAGGAGAGAGATACTGAGAACAGAGATACTGGAAACAGAGATACTAGGACAGAGACACTAAGACACAGATACTAAGACACAGATACTAAGACACAGATACTAAGACACAGATACTAAGACAGAGATACTAGGACACAGATACTAAGACAGAGATACTAAGACACAGATACTAAGACAGAGATACTAGGACAGAGATACTAAGACACAGATACTAGGACACAGATACGAAGACAATGAGAACAGAGATACTAAGAACAGATATACTAGGACAGAGATAATAGGACAGAGATACTGGGAACTGAGGTACTGGGAACAGAGATTCTGAGAACAGAGATAATAGGACAGAGATACTAGGAAAGAGATACTAAGAACAAATATACTAGGACAGATATACTGAGAACAGAGACACTGTGAACAGAGATACTTGGACAGGGATTCTAAGAACAGAGATACTAGGAGAGAGATAATGAGAACAGAGATACTAAGAACAGAGATACTAAGAACAGATATACTAAGAACAGATATACTGAGAACAGAGATACTAGGACAGAGATACTAGGACAGATATACTAGGACAGATATACTAAGAACAGATATACTAGGACAGATATACTGAGATCAGAGACACTGAGAGCAGAGATACTAAGAACAGATATACTGAGAACAGAGATACTAGGACAGAGACACTAGGTCAGGGATACTAGGACAGATATGCTAGGACAGAGATAGTGAGGACAGACACCAGGACAGATATACTAGGACAGAGATACTAGGACAGAGAAACTAAGGACAGAGATACTAAGGACATAGACACCAGGACAGATATACTAGGACAGAGATACTAGGACAGAGATACTAGGACAGAGATACTAAGGACAGAGATACTAAGGACAGATATACTAGTACATAGACACTAGGACAGAGATATTAGGGCAGAGATACTAGGACAGAGATACTAAGGACAGAGATACTAAGGACAGATATACTAGTACATAGACACTAGGACAGAGATATTAGGGCAGAGATACTAGGACAGAGATACTAAGGACAGATATACTAGTACATAGACACCAAGACAGAGATACTAGGACATAGACACCAGGACAGATATACTAGGACAGAGACACCAGGACAGATATACTAGTACATAGACACCAAGACAGAGATACTAGGACATAGACACCAGGACAGATATACTAGGACAGAGATACTGAGGACATAAACACCAGGACAGATATACTAGGACAGAGATACTAAGGACAGATATACTAGTACATAGACACCAAGACAGAGATACTAGGACATAGACACCAGGACAGATATACTAGGACAGAGATACTGAGGACATAAACACCAGGACAGATATACTAGGACAGAGATACTAGGACAGAGATACTAAGGACAGATATACTAGTACATAGACACCAAGACAGAGATACTAGGACATAGACACCAGGACATATATACTAGGACAGAGATACTGAGGACATAAACACCAGGACAGATATACTAGGACAGAGATACTAGGACAGAGATACTAAGGACAGATATACTAGTACATAGACACCAAGACAGAGATACTAGGACATAGACACCAGGACAGATATACTAGGACAGAGATACTGAGGACATAAACACCAGGACAGATATACTAGGACAGAGATACTAGGACAGAGATACTAAGGACAGATATACTAGTACATAGACACCAAGACAGAGATACTAGGACAGAGACACCAGGACAGAGATACTAGCACAGATATACTAGGACAGAGATACTAAGGACATAGACACCAGGACAGAGATACTAGGACATAGACACCAGGACAGAGATACTAGCACAGATATACTAGGACAGAGATACTAAGGACATAGACACCAGGACAGATATACTAGGACAGATATACTAAGGACAGAGATACTAAGCACAAAGATACTCAAGACCAAATAAACTGTTGTTGCTGCTTTCATCATCATTTGTGTTTTTGCTTTGCTCACTTGTAGCTATGATTGGGTCCGAATGCTTGCATATATATTTTTATTCAGAAAAAATCTCATCTTGTATGGTAGGGGTTTAAGAGGATCTGGAGAATACAATGAGTATTATACAATGAGTTCAAGGCCTTAAGCAGGCATCATTGAGCAGGCATCAGGGCCCAGTCTCCTTCCTACCAGGTCTGGTCCTGGTCCTGGTCCTGGGGCCATAGCCAGCTGTCATATGGAATCCAATCTATGCTATTAATTAGTGTGTGTGTGTGTGTGTGTGTGTGTGTGTGTGTGTGTGTGTGTGTGTGTGTGTGTGTGTGTGTGTGTGTGTGTGTGTGTGTGTGTGTGTGTGTGTGTGTGTGTGTGTGTGTGTGTGTATACCAGGCCGGCTGTCTGGTTTTGCTCTGTGCTAGAGTGCGGTCAGCAGCTGCTGCTAGAGACTTGAGGGCCACAAATCATCTCACTCACACTCCATGAATGGGCTGCGTGTAGGGTAGGACTGCAGGCAGAGTAGAGCAGAGCCTGCGTACTCCAGTATTATCTTCCCAGCAGGAGATCCAGTCACCTCTCCACTACCATCTGAGTATCTGGGCTCCAGTCATTTCTCCACTAATATATGCCATTTAGCTCCACTACCATCTGAGTATCTGGGCTCCAGTCATTTCTCCACTACCATCTGAGTATCTCGGCTCCAGTCATTTCTCCACTACCATCTGAATATCTGAGCTCCAGTCATTTCTCCACTACCATCTGAGTATCTGGGCTCCAGTCACCTCTCCACTACCATCTGAATATCTGGGCTCCAGTCATTTCTCCACTACCATCTGAGTATCTGGGCTCCAGTCATTTCTCCACTACCATCTGAGTATCTGGGCTCCAGTCATTTCTCCACTACGATCTGAGTATCTGGGCTCCAGTCATCTCTCCACTACCATCTGAATATCTGAGCTCCAGTCATTTCTCCACTACCATCTGAGTATCTGGGCTCCAGTCACCTCTCCACGACCATCTGAATATCTGAGCTCCAGTCATTTCTCCACTACCATCTGACTATCTGGGCTCCAGTCACCTCTCCACTACCATCTGAATATCTGGGCTCCAGTCATTTCTCCACTACCATCTGAGTATCTGGGCTCCAGTCATCTCTCCACTACCATCTGAATATCTGAGCTCCAGTCATTTCTCCACTACCATCTGAGTATCTGGGCTCCAGTCATTTCTCCACTAAGATCTGAGTATCTGGGCTCCAGTCATCTCTTCACTACCATCTGAATATCTGAGCTCCAGTCATTTCTCCACTACCATCTGAGTATCTGGGCTCCAGTCACCTCTCCACGACCATCTGAATATCTGAGCTCCAGTCATTTCTCCACTACCATCTGAGTATCTGGGCTCCAGTGATCTCTCCACTACCATCTGAATATCTGAGCTCCAGTCATCTCTCCACTACGATCTGAGTATCTGGGCTCCAGTCACCTCTCCACTACCATCTGAATATCTGAGCTCCAGTCATTTCTCCACTACCATCTGAGTATCTGGGCTCCAGTCTTCTCTCCACTACATACACATTAAGATGAAGGTGAGGATGAAGATAGCATGGCTATGATGATGATGAACATCATCCTGTATACAGCCTGTCTACTCTAACACAACAACGTGACCACAGTAAGCAGGTCATACAAAGGGAATGAATAAGGCAGAGGGTTCCGTTTTCATCTCCTAACGTTGACTCCAATAAGTCAGTTGCTAATGTCTCGGTGTGAAACGTCTGTGTGGTAATATCTGCAGTCTGACTGTGAGCGTGAGTGGTGGCAAGGTTAGGTGGGTTTATCCTCAGCATGGCAGAGGAAATGAAGGTTGATGGTGCCAACCTAGCAGCTCACAGCCCAGCAGCTCGTCTAGAGACTATAGGACAGCTAGTCTTTCGTAGCCAACACAGCAACTCAGAGAAACTAGCTAAGAGAGGGCAGCTAGTCTTTGCTACAGCTCTCCTTAAAATGGAATGCTGTGGTTTCTACACAAACCAACATCTAGCTACTGTTCTGTACAGTGGCAACAGTACATCATCACATTGCCAGACATCCACAGCAGTAGCACCTAAGAGAAATCATGACAAGATACAGTATATCTATTCGACTCATAGGCCTACTCTTGCTGCATCCATTTAGAAAAACCTGTTTTTGAAAATCTTGATGGATGGCAGTTAAATTGAAAATCATAGGGTACCTGTCCCAGTACACCAGATAAAGGAGACAACTTGTCCCAGTATACCAGTAACAGGAGACAACCTGTCCCAGTATACCAGTAAAAGGAGACAACCTGTCCCAGTATACCAGTAAAAGGAGAAAACAAGTCCTAGTTTACAAGTAAACAGAGACAACCTGTCCCAGTATACCAGTAAAAGGAGTGAACCTGTCCCAGTGTACCAGTAAAAGGAGACAACCTGTCCCAGTGTACCAGTAAAAAGAGTTAACCTGTCCCGGTATACCAGTAAAAAGAGTAAACCTGTCCCATTATACCATTAAAAGGAGACAACCTGTCCCAGTATACCAGTAAACAGAGACAATCTGTCCTAGTATACCAGTAAAAGGAGACAACCTGTCCCAGTATACCAGTAAATGGAGACAACCTGTCCCAGTAAAAGGAGACAACCTTTCCCAGTGTACCAGTAAAATGAGTAAACGTGTCCCAGTGTACCAGTAAAAAGAGTAAACGTGTCCCAGTATACCAGGAAAAGGAGACAACCTGTCCCATTAACAGGAGACAACATGTCCCAGTATACCAGTAAAAGGAAACAAGCTGTCCCAGTATACCAGTAAAAGGAGACAACCTGTCCCAGTATACCAGTAAAAGGAGACAACCTGTCCCAGTATACCAGTAAAATGAGACAACCTGTCCCAGTATACCAGTAAAAGGAGACAACCTGTCCCAGTATACCAGTAAAAGGAGACAACCTGTCCCAGTATACCAGTAAAAGGGGGCAACCTGTTCCAGTATACCAGTAAAAGGAGACAACCTGTCCCAGTATACCAGTAAAAGGAGACAACCTGTCCCAGTATACCAGTAAAAGGAGACAACCTGTCCCAGTATACCAGTAAAAGGAGACAACCTGTCTCAGTATATCAGTAAAAGGGGGACACCTGTCCCAGTATACCAGTAAAAGGGGGCAACCTGTCCCAGTATACCAGTGAAAGGAGAGTTCCTAATCAGGACAAGTGGTTTTGTCTGTGTGACTCATTGGTGTGTGCACGTGTTTCTGTGTGTGTGGAGTTTAGAGACTAGTTATGGTTCATGTCCCCTACAGTACCATCATCATACAGACAGTCTGTCATCACTCTCATAGTGGAGAGACTAGTTATGGTTCATGTCCCCTACAGTACCATCATCATACAGATAGTCTGTCATCACTCTCATAGTGAGAGTCGAGTATTTTGGTGCTCCTTTGCTTAATGAGGACTGGCACTTGGCTGTTCCCCCTCTGTCTCTCTCTCTCTTCTCCCTCCTCCCTTCTTCACCCTGCACCACTTCTCTCTTTCTCCCTCCTTTACCTCCTCCTCCGCATCAATAACAGCACAGCTGCCCACAATCTCCCTTCTCTCCCTCTCTACCCTCCTCCATCCACCCAGTTTCACTCTACCTCCATCCTCTATCCTCTCCCCTCTCCCTTCATCCTCTACTCTCTCCCCTGGCTGCGTAACCTCTGCACTGCAGCATAGTCAAGCTGGCTGGACGTGCTCTGAGAGACTACTGAACCACCTCTGTAGCTTGGCCTTGCTCTGCCAGGCCTAAAGATGCTTGAGACCAGCATTATAACCTCAACACATGCATACTGTAACCACCCCAACCCCTTTTCACTACCTCCCTGACGTAGAGGGGATGGGGGGAGAGGGGATAGAGGTAGAGGCGCGAGAATGGAGGGAGAGGGGATGGAGGGAGAGGGGATAGACTTAGAGGGGATGGAGGGAGAGGGGATGGAGGTTGAGGCGAGAGGATGGAGGGAGAGGGGATGGAGGGAGAGGGGAGAGGGAGACTGGGTGGATGGAGGAATTGAGAGAGGGAGAACAGCCAAGTGCCAGTCCTCATTAAGCAAAGGAGCACCAAAATACTAAATAACTAGCAGGAGGGCAGCCACCAAAATAAACCTGAGCAATTAACAAATGGCTGCAATCAGGCCCTGTGTGTGTGTGTGTGTGTGTTTGTGTGTGTGTGTGTGTGTGTGTGTGTGTGTGTGTGTGTGTGTGTGTGTGTGTGTGTGTGTGTGTGTGTGTGTGTGTGTGTGTGTGTGTGTGTGTGTGTGGTCATAAACCTGGGTACTAAGAGGGCTAGCTCCGTGTGTTCCAGAGGTCTTAGGTTCTCTGAGGACAGGTAGCTTACCAATGAGCTTTTACATAAAAGATACATCCAACTAAAGCACGGTATATTTAGTGATAAAATGTATAGTACCATTCGGTAAGTGTAAAGTAGCATACATTACAGTTCAGCCTGCCTGTTAAGGAGTCTCCAGTCTTTCAGAGGTGTCGACTTTGTGACTCAGGCCAGTGGTTTCAGGATGTCTCCCTATGTCTGTTTGTCCGTCCATCTATCTGAGAGTGGCCCCTGCCCAGACCCACTGGCTGATGGGAAGAGTGTCCATTTCAGCCGAGTGTGTAAAATGTAATCTGTAATCTAGGGGCCAGAGCTGGAGAGTGTCGTGTCTTTGGCTATGCCGGATTAAGTGATATGACATGCTATTCTATAAAATCATTTCTCCGTAATAAATATTACCTGATTGAGCTAATCATGTAAATGTAATTAACTAGAGAGTCTGGGCACCACAAAATAATATTTATAGAGCTGTTGTCTTCCGAATAAACTCTTAAAGACCTAGTAATATTTTACATCAATAGCAGTCATTATTAGTCGTCATCTTAATTTAGTCTCATCTGAAAGTTGTAAATTCTTCTTCATCTTCACGAACCCTGGCTAACAAGTTGAATCAGCAATACAAAATTGGGTTTAATTATTTATTTACTAAATACCTAACTAATCACACAGAATTACATATACAAAGAATGAATTATACCTTGATTACAAATTACGTCATAAAGGAAAACGTCCCTAGCGGACGGAACAGATATGACAGCTTGTTACACAAAAGAAAAGGGCTGGGTTTGAGTGAAAGAGAGGGAAGACTGAGGAACAAAGGGAAAAAGCTATGCTATCGTAAATACAGTATCTTATGCATTCTAAATTACCACCCATTTGGAAAAGGAAAATGCAATAAATATTTACTCTGAACTGCGCTTCGGTAGGTTGGTGGTAGATGGAAGGCCGTGTTGCCAAACCGAGTCCTTTGTCCTTTGAATAATGTCTCTGGTGGTCAATTGGATACGTTGTAGTAACGTTGTTGTGTGATAGAGGGGATACTCTGTCTGTTCCTTCCTAACCATCGTTTGCAGCTGCTGTTGCTAACTCAACAGCTAGGAGGTATCACTTCTGTAGTGAATAAGAGTTCAAAGTTCATACCATTCGCAACCAAAGCTCACGCTGATGTTGGCTTCATTCTGTAGTTATCATCTGAACCATTCTGAAATCGGACCGTCTTCCTCACATCCTCGGAACAGGAGGTTATATTGTCGTCAAGGCTTTATATAGGAAGGGAGAGGAGGCCGTGTTTGAAAAGTTTTATAACCCTTCACAGGGGCGGGCCACTGATTGAGCAGAGCCCTATAAATGCTCCTTTAACCTTATGAAAACCCAAATCTCTCATTTGGAAGCTAAAATTACATTTAATCTCTTCACCAATAATTTTATATTAAAACATTTAAATTGAACAACAATTCCATGTGAATCCGATAACTACAATGTGCAGACTTTCCACTGTAGAGTTTATGTCATCTTATCATTGATGAGAATGTCTCAGATGACAACCGAACTGACATCATATTCATTAACTACCACCGCATATGTTCAATTGGTCGGATTACCAGAATATAGTTAATTTCACCCCACCTTCTGATGTTCCCAGAATCTCTGATAACTCAAGGGGTTTTAAAATTTCACATCAGTAGGGTAGAGAGAGGAAAAAGGGGGGAAGAGGTATTTATGACTTTCATAAACCTACCCCCCAGGCCAACGTCATGACAAGAGGTAGAGGAGAGGCTGAGAGAGAGAGAGAGAGAAAGAGAAAGAGAAGTAGAGAGGTGAGACAAAACAGAGGCAGAGAGAGGGAGAAAACAGAGAGATAGTAGAGAGAGAGCAGACAGAGAGAGAGAGACCAGACAGAGAGAGAGCAGACAGAGAGAGAGCAGACAGAGAGAGAGAGCAGACAGAGAGAGAGAGTGCAGACAGAGAGAGAGCAGACAGAGCGAGAGCAGACAGAGAGAGAGAGCAGACAGAGAGAGAGCAGACAGAGAGAGAGCAGACAGAGAGAGAGAGCAGACAGAGAGAGAGCAGACAGAGAGAGAGCAGACAGAGAGAGCAGAGAAAGAGAGAGCAGAGAGAGAGCAGACAGAGAGAGAGCAGACAGAGAGAGAGAGCAGAGAGAGAGCAGAAAGAGAGAGAGAGCAGAGAAAGAGAGAGCTGACTGGTTGTGATGACGCAGGCAGACGCAGCCCTGATGATTTTTTAAATTTATTTTATTTCACCTTTATTTAACCAGGTAGGCCAATTGAGAGCACGTTCTCATTTACAACTGCGACCTGGCCAAGATAAAGCAAAGCAGTGTGACAAAAACAACAACAGAGAGTTACACATGGGATAAACAAACGTACAGTCAATAACACAATAGAAAAATCTGCATTCAGTGTGTGCAAATGAAATAAGGAGGTAAGGCAATAAATAGGCCAATAGTGGCAAAGTAATTACAATTTAGCAATTTACACTGGAGTGATAGATGTGCAGATGAGGATGTGCAAGTAGAAATACTGGTGTGCAAAAGAGCAGAAAAACAAAAACAAATATGAGGGATGAGGTAGGTAGTTGGTTGGATGGGCTATTTACAGATGGGCTGTGTACAGCTGCAGCGATCTGTAAGCTGCTCTGACAGTTGATGCTTAAAGTTAGTGAGGGAGATATAAGTCTCCAAATTCAGTGATTTTTGCAATTCGTTCCAGTCATTGGCAGCAGAGAACTGGAAGGAAAGGCGGCCAAAGGAGATGTCTGCTTTGGGGATAGAAAATTCTCTGCTGGAGTGAAGTATACTTGCTGAAATATACCTGCTGGAATCGCGTGCTACGGGTGGGCGTTGCTACGGTGACCAGTGAGCTGAGATAAGGCGGAGCTTTAGCAAAGACTTATAGATGACCTGGAGCCAGTGGGTTTGGCGACGAATATGTAGCGAGGACCAGCCAACGAGAGCATACAGGTCGCAGTGGTGGGTAGTATATGAGGCTTTGGTGACAAAACAGGAGATAGACTACATCCAGTTTGCTGAGTAGAGTGTCGGACGCTATTTTGCAAATGACATCGCCGAAGTCAAGGATCGGTAGGAAAGTCAGTTTTACGAGGGTATGTTTGGCAGCATGAGTGAAGGAGGCTTTGTTACGAAATAAGACGATTCTAGATTTAATTTTGGATTGGAGATGTTTGATGTGAGTCTGGAAGGAGAGTTTACAGTCTAACCAGACACCTAGGTATTTGTAGTTGTCCACATATTCTAAGTCAGAACCGTCCAGAGTAGTGATGCTGGACGGGCGGGCAGGTGCGGGCAGCGATCAGTTGAAGAGCATGCATTTAGTTTTACTTGCATTTAAGAGCAGTTGGAGGCCACTGAAGTAGTGTTGTATGGCATTGAAGCTTGTTTGGAGGTTTGTTAACACAGTGTCCAAGGTAGAGGTGGATCAGAGAATTACCAGCAGCAAGAGCGACATCATAGAAATATATACAGAGAAAAGAGCTGATTACCAATCTGATCCCTATTGTCTACTTTGAGCTCTGAGGTGATGGTTCACCTCAGTGAATGGAGGGGATTTTACACATATCAACATTATTAAAAGGAGTTGGACTAAAGCAAGATCCAAAGCATAGGAAAAAGAGAATGTTCACTCACTGTTTCCCTCCTTCCGAAGTGATTATTTATTGTTTTCTCTCAGGTCACTAATCTTTGAGTACTGTGATTACTGTACTGTTGTGATCTCTGTGATGTGATTACTGTACTGTTGTGATCTCGGTGAGGTGATTACTGTACTGTTGTGATCTCTGTAGGTGATTACTGTACTGTTGTGATCTCTCTAGGTGATTACTGTACTGTTGTGATCTCTGTGAGGTGATTACTGTACTGTTGTGATCTCTGTAGGTGATTACTGTACTGTTGTGATCTCTGTAGGCGATTAGTGTACTATTGTGATCTCTGTAGGCGAATACTGTACTGTTGGGATCTCTGTAGGTGATTACTGTACTGTTGTGATCTCTGTAGGCGATTAGTGTACTATTGTGATCTCTGTAGGCGAATACTGTACTGTTGTGATCTCTGTAGGTGATTACTGTACTGTTGTGATCTCTGTAGGTGATTACTGTACTGTTGTGATCTCTGTAGGAGATTACTGTACTGTTGTGATCTCTGTAGGCGATTACTGTACTGTTGTGATCTCTGTAGGCGATTACTGTACTGTTGTGATCTCTGCGAAGTGATTACTGTACTGTTGTGATCTCTGTAGGTGATTACTGTACTGTTGTGATCTCTCTAGGTGATTACTGTACTGTTGTGATCTCTGTGAGGTGATTACTGTACTGTTATGATCTCTGTAGGTGATTACTGTACTGTTGTGATCTCTGTGAGGTGATTACTGTACTCTTGTGATCTCTGTGAGGTGATTACTGTACTGTTGTGATCTCTGTAGGTGATTACTGTACTGTTGTGATCTCTGTAGGCGATTAGTGTACTGTTGTGATCTCTGTAGGCGATTACTGTACTGTTGTTATCTCTGTGAGGTGATTACTGTACTGTTGTGATCTCTGTAGGCGATTAGTGTACTATTGTGATCTCTGTAGGCGAATACTGTACTGTTGTGATCTCTGTGAGGTGATTACTGTACTCTTGTGATCTCTGTGAGGTGATTACTGTACTGTTGTGATTACTGTACTGTTGTGATCTCTCTAGGTGATTACTGTACTGTTGTGATCTCTCTAGGTTATTACTGTACTGTTGTGATCTCTGCGAGGTGATTACTGTACTGTTGTGATCTCTGTAGGCGATTACTGTACTGTTGTGATCTCTGCGAAGTGATTACTGTACTGTTGTGATCTCTGTAGGCGATTACTGTACTGTTGGAATCTCTGTAGGCGATTACTGTACTGTTGTGATCTCTGGGAAGTGATTACTGTACTGTTGTGATCTCTGCGAGGTGATTACTGTACTGTTGTGATCTCTCTGGGTGATTACTGTACTGTTGTGATCTCTGTAGGTGATTACTGTACTGTTGTGATCTCTCTAGGTGATTACTGTACTGTTGTGATCTCTCTAGGTGATTACTGTACTGTTGTGATCTCTCTAGGTGATTACTGTACTGTTGTGATCTCTCTAGGTGATTACTGTACTGTTGTGATCTCTCTAGGTGATTACTGTACTGTTGTGATCTCTGTAGGTGATTACTGTACTGTTGTGATCTCTGTAGGTAATTACTGTACTGTTGTGATCTATGTTGGCGATTACTGTACTGTTGTGATCTCTGTAGGTGATGACAGTGACTGACTGACATGCTTGAGAGCTTGTCATCTGGGTGGCATGGTAACAGGCATTGACAGCCAGTCATGTGCGATCCCAGAGTAGCAGTCTTCCACCAACGGCCTGGCCTACTACCCTGAAAATAAAATGTATGTGTTTATGACAGAGTGTGTGTGACTGAAAATGTGTGAGTGTGCGTGCCGTGCCCATGACAACGTATGCACACGCCTATGTATGTGTGTTGGTACCAGTGAAGCCTAAAGAGCCAGTGGTCCTGTGAGACTGCAGAGAGTTCTGGATGTCAGTGGTCCTGTGAGACTACAGAGAGTTCTGGATGTCAGTGGTCCTGTGAGACTGCAGAGAGTTCTGGATGTCAGTGGTCCTGTGAGACTGCAGAGAGTTCTGGATGTCAGTGGTCCTGTGAGACTGCAGAGAGTTCTGGATGTCAGTGGTCCTGTGGGACTGCAGAGAGTTCTGGATGTCAGTGGTCCT
Organism: Oncorhynchus keta; assembly: GCF_023373465.1. Lineage (NCBI taxonomy): Eukaryota > Metazoa > Chordata > Actinopteri > Salmoniformes > Salmonidae > Oncorhynchus > Oncorhynchus keta. The sequence goes on along the minus strand of NC_068448.1, from coordinate 14,335,085 downwards.
GTGAAACTGCAGAGTGTTCTGGATGTCAGTGGTCCTGTGAGACTGCAGAGTGTTCTGGATGTCAGTGGTCCTGTGAGACTGCAGAGAGTTCTGGATGTCAGTGGTCCTGTGAGACTGCAGAGAGTTCTGGATGTCAGTGGTCCTGTGAGACTGCAGAGAGTTCTGGATGTCAGTGGTCCTGTGAACAAGTGTGCCCCATTCCAGTCAGCAGCCAAGGCTCTTAACCTGATCAGTTTCTATGGCTCACCTACCAGCTGATCAATTCTCTTCAGGAGAGGACACACACACACACACACACACACACACACACACACACACACACACACACACACACACACACACACACACACACACACACACACACACACACACACACACACACACACACACACACACACACACACACACACACACACACACACACACACACAGTTCTGTAGAGGTTTGCCCTTATTTTTGTGTATTTCGGTGTGTATGTATTAGGATCCCCATTAGCTGTTGCATGGCAGCAGCTTCTCTTCCTGGGGTTCGAAACAGGATTTTAAAAAATGACATCACAACAAACCGTAAGAACAGCCTACAGCAAGACATTATTATTATTACTTTTTTAAACATTTATAATAGAAATTGTACAATACAACAATATTACTGTGTGTGTGTGTGTGTGTGTGTGTGTGTGTGTGTGTGTGTGTGTGTGTGTGTGTGTGTGTGTGTGTGTGTGTGTGTGTGTGTGTGTGTGTGTGTGTGTGTGTGTCCGGTCCAAGGATAGCCGTTTGCTGTATGCCAGTCACAGTACCCAGTATAATGATTCGGATTCTAATTTGCACCGTGACACAACCTTCAGTAACCAACTTCTGAATACAGATACTGAACTTTACAAAACTGAGCAGTTGGCTACAATACATGGATGGTCAGAGGTTAGATATAGTCTATTATGGCTGTCGTTCAGAAGTATAACCCAGACGTGCTGTACACTGTGCAATGTTTGGGGTAGAATCTCCTTCCAACAGACACAAAGACCAACACTCCGACCCATTAGAAAGGAAGAACAGAGAGATCAATAGACAGAGATAGACAGTTAGCTCCATGAATCAGACAGTCAGCTCCATCACAGACAGACAGACAGCTCCATCAGTCAGTCAGACAGACAGCTAGACACAGACAGTAGGAACAGTGTGTGGGTGTCTTGTTGAAAGCCCAGCAACATGAACTGAACACCGCAGCATGCTTGATCTCTCTCTGTGTGTGTGTCTGATTTCAGCCTTCATGTGCCAATGCCTTTTACTGTAAACAATGGTGAACCTGCATGAACTAAATGAACCCGCTCAGTGTGCAATCTGTTCCTAGAAAGAGACCATTAGAGATTGGAGAAAATGTGTGTGTGTGTGTGTGTGTGCTTGCATGCTTAAAGTACAATTCCACGCTTTATAACCAGTTATGTTGTTAGTATACATGCACTACTGTAAGATATGATACACATTTTGTTTTTGTCATTTTTGAAGCTTCTGCATTGCCCTCGTCTACGGTATACTACAATTCCTAGAGTGCATTTCACCTCACAGGATGCAATGCTCCGCCCAGTCTGCAGACGAAGTTTATGTCATAAATTATGAGTGCATTTCAGATTACTTTTGGGTTGTAATTATACTGAACATAAATGTAAACGCAACAATTTCAACGATTTTACTGAGTTATAGTTCATATAAGGAAATCCGTAAATTGAAATAATCTATGGATTTCACATGACTAGGCAAGTGTGCAGCCATGGGTCGGCCTTGGAGGGCATTGGCACACCCAATCAAAATGAGTTTTTAACCCACTGTTCCCCTGTAGGCTTTCATTGTAAATAATAATTTGTTCTTAACTGACTTACCTAGTTAAATAAAGGTTACATTTAAAAAATATATTTTTTAAAGCCAGATGTGGAGGTCCTGGGCTGCCGTGGTTACACGTGGTCTGCAGTTGTGAGGCTGGTTGGACGTCTGCCAAATTCTTTAAAATTACGTTGGAGGCGGTTTATGGTAGAGAACATTCAATTCTCTGGCAACAGGTCTGGTCCACATTCCTGCAGTCAGCATGCTTGTTGTGTGACACAACTGCACATTTTAGAGTGGCCTTTTATTGTCCCCAGCGCAAGGTGCTCCTCTGTAAGGATCATGCTGTTTAATCAGCTTCTTGATATGCCACACTTGTCAGGTGGATGGATTATCTTGGCAAAGGAGAAATGCTCACTACAGGGACGTAAGCACATTTGTACACAACATTTGAGAGAAATAAGCTTGTAGGAACATTTTATTTCAGCTCATGAAACCTAAGACCAACACTTTACATGTTGCATTTATATTTTTGTTCAGCATATATATTAGAATGCTTGCATGAATATCACAATGACTATATGTTCATGTCATTGTCACCAATCAACTGGATTACTCAACAAAAAAATTGATATAGATGCTAACCAAAAGTTACTGTCTTAAACAGTCCAATCAGCATGTAGGTCTGTTACAACATTTAGAATGACATTTGCAGGCTGTTACGCACGCCTCTGTGAAGGGGGAACGCAACACCCTGCTACAACTCAACTCCCCGTGAAGTGAAAGAGGTATGGGACTGTAGGTGTGAGAAAGGATGACAAAGGCAGAGAATGTACCGTTTAAAAGGAATGTATCACTTCACACGGTAATATGGGGAAAAGGGGCTGGACGGAACCAAAGCAAAGAAAGTAAATGTCAAAGCCCCCTCTCCTACCTTACCTGCCTACCAACCTAACCTCTCCTACCTTACCTGCCTACCCACTACTTACCTAACTTACCCTCTCCTACCTTACCTGCCTACCCACCTAACCTCTCCCAACTTACCTGCCTACCCACTACTTACCTAACCTACCCTCTCCTACCTTACCTGCCTACCCACTACTTACCTAACTTACCCTCTCCTACCTTACCTGCCTTCCTACTACTTACCTAACCTACCCTCTCCTAACTTACCTGCCTACCCACTACTTACCTAACCTAACCTACCCTCTCCTACCTTACCTGCCTACCCACTACTTACCTACCCTCTCCTACCTTACCTGCCTACCCACCTAACCTCTCCCACCTTACCTGCCTACCCACTACTTACCTAACCTACCCTCTCCTACCTTACCTGCCTTCCTACTACTTACCTAACCTACCCTCTCCTAACTTACCTGCCTCCCCACTACTTACCTAACCTAACCTACACTCTCCTACCTTACCTGCCTACCCACTACTTACCTACCCTCTCCTACCTTACCTGCCTACCCACTACTTATCTACCCTCTCCAACCTTACCTGCCTACCCACTACTTATCTAACCTCTCCTACCTTACCTGCCTACCCACTACTTACCTAACCTACCCTCTCCTACCTTACCTGCCTACCCACTACTTATCTAACCTCTCCTACCTTACCTTTCTACCCACAACTTATCTAACCTCTCCTACCTTACCTGTCTACCCACTACTTACCTCTCCTACATTACCTGCATACCCACTACTTATCTAACCTCTCCTACCTTACCTGCCTACCCACTACTTACCTAACCTAACCTACCCGCTTCTACCTTACCTGCCTACCCACTACTTACCTAACCTCTCCTACCTTACCTGCCTACCCACTACTTATCTACACTCTCCTACCTTACCTGCCTACCCACTACTTACCTAACCTACCCTCTCCTACCTTACCTGCCTACCCACTACTTACCTAACCTCTCCTACCTTACCTGCCTACCCACTACTTACCTAACCTAACCTACACTCTCCTACCTTACCTGCCTACCCACTACTTACCTACCCTCTCCTACCTTACCTGCCAACCCACTACTTACCTAACCTACCCTCTCCTACTTTACCTGCCTACCCACTACTTAACTAACCTACCCTCTCCTACCTTACCTGCCTACCCACTACTTACCTACCCTCTCCTACCTTACCTGCCGACCCACTACTTATCTAACCTCTCCTATCTTACCTGCCTACCCACTACTTACCGAACCTACCCTCTCCTACCTTACCTGCCTACCCACTACTTAACTAACCTACCCTCTCCTACCTTACCTGCCTACCCACTACTTACCTAACATACCCTCTCCTACCTTACCTGCCTACCCACTACTTATCTAACCTCTCCTACCTTACCTGCCTACCCACATCTTATCTAACCTCTCCTACCTTAACTGCCTACCCACTACCTACCTAACCTCTCCTAACTTACCTTCCTACCCACTACTTACCTAACCTCTCCTACCTTACCTGTCTACCCACTACTTATCTAACCTCTCCTACCTTACATGCCTACCCACTACCTACCTAACCTCTCCTACCTTACCTGCCTACCCACTACTTACCTACCCTCTCCTACCTTACCTTCCTACCCACTACTTACCTACCCTCTCCTACCTTACCTGCCTACCCACTACTTACCTAACCTACCCTCTCCTACCTTACCTGCCTACCCACTACTTATCTAACCTCTCCTACCTTACCTGCCTATCCACTACGTATCTAACCGCTCCTACCTTACCTGCCTACCCACTACTTACCTAACCTCTCCTACCTTACCTACCTACCCACTACTTATCTAACCTCTCCTACCTTACCTGCCTACCCACTACCTACCTAACCTCTCCTACCTTACCTGCCTGCCCACTACTTACCTAACCTACCCTCTCTTACCTTACCTGCCTACCCACTACTTACCTACCCTCTCCTACCTTACCTGCCTACCCACTACTTATCTAACCTCTCCTACCTTGCCTGCCTACCCACTACTTACCTAACCTCTCCTACCTTACCTGCCTACCCACTACTTATCTAACCTCTCCTACCTTAATTGCCTACCCACTACCTACCTAACCTCTCCTACCTTACCTTCCTACCCACTACTTACCTAACCTCTCCTACCTTACCTGCCTACCCACTACTTATCTAACCTCTCCTACCTTACCTGCCTACTCACTACTTACCTAACCTCTCCTACCTTACCTGCCTACCCACTACTTACCTAACCTCTCCTACCTTACCTGCCTGCCCACTACTTACCTAATTTAGCACCACCTGGTGCCCAACCGAAATACAGGGGGTGGTCCGCCCAGGTTTTACCTAGTGTGCCAAGACAGTGAATATACTACGGGTATATGTATGCCCGCGGATCTCTTGCCTAAGCACTCCCTTGGTGCCTTCCCCTTCCCCCCTGACAGAATGTCACGGCCCCTCCTCTGCAGTGCAGGGGCGGTTCCTCCTGCAGGCAGAGGAGGGTCGTTAGTGATTGGAGTCACCTGTTCCTTTGTAGTTTTGCATAGTTTTCACTCAGTCATTCACACACACAGATTCACGCATGCCTGCACTTTACATACACCTCACATTATGATAAGGCCTGCATCTCAGTACTTGAGGCGTCACTACAGATCCTGGTTGGATTCCAGACTGTATAACAACCGGCCATGATTGGGAGTCCCCTAGGGCAGTGCACATTTGGCCCAGCATCGTTCGGGTTTGGCTGGCGTAGGCCGTCGTTATAAATAAGGTAAATAAGAATTTGTTCTTAAATGACTTGCCTAGTTAAATAAAGGTTAAGTAAATAAAACATCAGGGAGTTCCAATACGATCAGAAGCAGTGGGCTACAGTGAGGTAGATGGATGCAGTGAGGTAGATGGATGCGGTGTGGTAGATGGATGCGGTGTGGTAGATGGATGCAGTGAGGTAGATGGATACAGTGTGGTAGATGGATGCGGTGTGGTAGATGGATGCAGTGAGGTAGATGGATGCGGTGTGGTAGATGGATGCGGTGTGGTAGATGGATGCGGTGTGGTAGATGGATGCAGTGAGGTAGATGGATACAGTGTGGTAGATGGATGCGGTGTGGTAGATGGATGCAGTGTGGTAGATGGATGCAGTGAGGTAGATGGATGCAGTGAGGTAGATGGATGCAGTGTGGTAGATGGATGCAGTGAGGTAGATGGATGCGGTGAGGTAGATGGATGCGGTGAGGTAGATGGATGCAGTGTGGTACATGGATGCAGTGAGGTAGATGGATGCAGTGAGGTAGATGGATGCAGTGTGGTAGATGGATGCAGTGAGGTAGATGGATGCGGTGTGGTAGATGGATGCAGTGAGGTAGATGGATGCGGTGTGGTAGATGGATGCAGTGAGGTAGATGGATGCAGTGAGGTAGATGGATGCAGTGAGGTACATGGATGCAGTGTGGTAGATGGATGCAGTGTGGTAGATGGATGCAGTGAGGTAGATGGATGCAGTGAGGTAGATGGATGCGGTGTGGTAGATGGATGCAGTGAGGTAGATGGATGCAGTGAGGTACATGGATGCAGTGTGGTAGATGGATGCAGTGTGGTAGATGGATGCAGTGAGGTAGATGGATGCAGTGAGGTAGATGGATGCGGTGAGGTAGATGGATGCAGTGTGGTAGATGGATACAGTGAGGTAGATGGATGCAGTGAGGTAGATGGATGCAGTGTGGTAGATGGATGCAGTGAGGTAGATGGATGCGGTGAGGTAGATGGATGCAGTGAGGTAGATGGATGCAGTGAGGTAGATGGATGCAGTGAGGTAGATGGATGCGGTGAGGTAGATGGATGCAGTGAGGTAGATGGATGCGGTGAGGTAGATGGATGCAGTGAGGTAGATGGATGCAGTGAGGTAGATGGATGCAGTGTGGTAGATGGATGCAGTGAGGTAGATGGATGCGGTGAGGTAGATGGATGCAGTGTGGTAGATGGATGCAGTGAGGTAGATGGATGCAGTGAGGTAGATGGATGCAGTGTGGTAGATGGATGCAGTGAGGTAGATGGATGCAGTGAGGTAGATGGATGCAGTGAGGTAGATGGATGCAGTGAGGTAGATGGATGCAGTGAGGTAGATGGATGCAGTGTGAGGAGTTGCAGCAGGGGACATGTTTTTCCATTTCCAAAGTGTAACACACTGCTATCAGCTGCCTTTACTATCCAGCACCACGGGTATGTGTGTAATGAAAGATGGACCGAGAGAGAGGGAGAGAGAGAGCAGCTGGTTGTCATAGTGACATAGGCGGCAGATGATGATGACGCTGCAGACCCGTAGTACTAAACCCTCTGGTAATTACACCATCCCAAATCACACATACACACACTACAGACCCTGCTACTACCAAAGCTCGGGTCATTAGAGCATCACACAGCTGAGAGCAGACTTATCAGACTCAATCATTGTCATTGTCCATTGGAGATTGTACCCTCTCCGTTCCTCTCTTCCTCTCTCCTCCATTTATCCCCCATCCCTGCCAGCCTCAGACCTCCATTTATCCCCCATCCCTACCAGCCTCAGGCCTCCATTTATCCTCCATCCCTACCAGCTTCAGACCTCCATTTATCCCCCATCCCTACCAGCCTCAGGCCTCCATTTATCCCCCATCCCTGACAGCCTCATACCTCCATTTATCCCCCATCCCTACCAGCCTCAGACCTCCATTTATCCCCCATCCCTACCAGCCTCAGACCTCCATTTATCCCCCATCCCTACCAGCCCCAGACCTCCATTTATCACCCATCCCTAACAGCCTCAGGCCTCCATTTATCCCCCATCCCTGCCAGCCTCAGACCTCCGTTTATCCCCCATCCCTGACAGCCTCATACCTCCATTTATCCCCCATCCCTACCAGCCTCAGACCTCCATTTATCCCCCATCCCTACCAGCCCCAGACCTCCATTTATCACCCATCCCTAACAGCCTCAGATCCCCTTACACTTTACACACTTTCATGTGTGTCTGTGTGTGTGTGTGTCGTGAAACAACCCACCAGAAGCTCACACACACGCCATCTATAAAACAGGCTATTCTTTGGCTAGACATGTTAAAGAGAGACAGAGGACCAAATCTGTTCTCCTCAGTCAAACTGTGAGGAAGACAAGAGAGAGTGTAAGATGGAAGAGACATACTGTAGACAAACAGCCACACAGCAGTGGACCATTGAATGTGTTGAAGTATGTCTTGTCAACTGGATTCAGTATATATTTAGTTTTCAATGGATATGGTAACTGTCAGCAAGGCAGGAGCTCTATAGGGAGGAAGAGGAGGAGGGGGAAGAGGAGGAGGGGGAAGAGGATGAGAAGGGGGAAGAGGAGAAGAAGGGGAGGATGAGGAGGGGGAAGAGGAGGATGGGGAGGATGAGGAGGGGGAAGAGGAGGGGATAGTCGCATAAGGTACATGATTCTTCCATGATTTTCTAATACAGAAATTGAACCTAGAGATTGTGATTTATAAACAATGTTCTTTTCATTCATTTTGATCTCTATGTGGTTGAACACTTTTTAAGACAGAGAAAAGAGAAGATATTTTATTGAGCCTAAATGAAGATTGAAAAAACATTATCACTTCACACACATACTGAGAAGGATTGTGAATTTAGAACCGACAAGCTTTGAAACACTTACATATTGGAAACACTTACATATTGGAAACACTTACATATTGGAAACACTTACATATTGGAAAACACATATTGGAAACACATATTGGAAACACTTACATATTGGAAACACTTACATATTGGAAACACTTACATTTTGGAAACACTTACATTTTGGAAACACTTACATTTTGGAAACACTTGGAAACACTTTCAAATGGGAAACACTTACATATTGGAAACACTTTCAAATGGGAAACACTTACATATTGGAAACACTTTCAAATGGGAAACACTTACATATTGGAAACACTTTCAAATGGGAAACACTTTCAAATGGGAAACACTTACAAATTGGAAACACTTTCAAATGGGAAACACTTTCAAATGGGAAACACTTACATATTGGAAACACTTACATTTTGGAAACACTTACAAATTGGAAACACTTTCAAATGGGAAACACTTACATTTTGGAAACACTTACATATTGGAAACACTTTCAAATGGGAAACACTTACATATTGGAAACAGTTACATATTGGAAACACTTTCAAATGGGAAACACATATTGGAAACATACATTTGGAAACACTTACATATTGGAAACACTTACAAATTGGAAACACTTACATTTGGAAACACTTACATATTGGAAACACTTTCAAATGGGAAACACTTACATATTGGAAACAGTTATATATTGGAAACACTTTCAAATATTGGAAACACTTACATATTGGAAACATTGAAACACTTATATATTGGAAACACTTACATATTGGAAACACTTACATATTGGAAACACTTACATATTGGAAACACTTTATATATTGGAAACACTTATATATTGGAAACACTTATATATTGGAAACATACATATTGGAAACACTTATATATTGGAAACACTTACATATTGGAAACACTTACATATTGGAAACACTTATATATTGGAAACACTTACATATTGGAAACACTTATATATTGGAAAACACATATTGGAAACATTGGAAACACTTACATATTGGAAACACTTATATTTTGGAAACACTTACAAATTGGAAACACTTTCAAATGGGAAACACTTACATATTGGAAACACTTACATATTGGAAACACTTATATATTGGAAACACACATATTGGAAACACTTATATATTGGAAACACTTACATATTGGAAACACTTACATATTGGAAACACTTACATATTGGAAACACTTACATATTGGAAACACTTACATATTGGGAAACACTTTCAAATGGGAAACACTTATATATTGGAAACACTTACATATTGGAAACACTTATATATTGGAAACACTTACATATTGGAAACACTTATATTTTGGAAACACTTACAAATTGGAAACACTTTCAAATGGGAAACACTTTCAAATGGGAAACACTTACATATTGGAAACGCTTACATATTGGAAACACTTACATATTGGAAACACTTATATATTGGAAACACTTACATATTGGAAACACTTACAAATTGGAAACACTTTCAAATGGGAAACACTTATATATTGGAAACACTTACATATTGGAAACACTTATATATTGGAAACACTTACATATTGGAAACACTTATATTTTGGAAACACTTACAAATTGGAAACACTTTCAAATGGGAAACACTTTCAAATGGGAAACACTTACATATTGGAAACGCTTACATATTGGAAACACTTACATATTGGAAACACTTACATATTGGAAACACTTACATATTGGAAACACTTATATATTGGAAACACTTACATATTGGAAACACTTATATATTGGAAACACTTACATATTGGAAACACTTATATATTGGAAACACTTACATATTGGAAACACTTACATATTGGAAACACTTATATTTTGGAAACACTTACAAATTGGAAACACTTTCAAATGGGAAACACTTACATATTGGAAACACTTACATATTGGAAACACTTATATATTGGAAACACTTACATATTGGAAACACTTATATATTGGAAACACTTACATATTGGAAACACTTATATATTGGAAACACTTACATATTGGAAACACTTACATATTGGAAACACTTACATATTGGAAACACTTACAAATTGGAAACACTTTCAAATGGGAAACACTTATATATTGGAAACACTTACATATTGGAAACACTTATATATTGGAAACACTTACATATTGGAAACACTTATATTTTGGAAACACTTACAAATTGGAAACACTTTCAAATGGGAAACACTTTCAAATGGGAAACACTTACATATTGGAAACGCTTACATATTGGAAACACTTACATTTTGGAAACACTTACAAATTGGAAACACTTTCAAATGGGAAACACTTTCAAATGGGAAACACTTACATATTGGAAACACTTACATTTTGGAAACACTTACAAATTGGAAACACTTTCAAATGGGAAACACTTACATTTTGGAAACACTTACATATTGGAAACACTTTCAAATGGGAAACACTTACATATTGGAAACAGTTACATATTGGAAACACTTTCAAATGGGAAACACTTACATATTGGAAACACTTACATATTGGAAACACTTATATATTGGAAACACTTACATATTGGAAACACTTACATATTGGAAACACTTATATATTGGAAACACTTACATATTGGAAACACTTACATATTGGAAACACTTATATATTGGAAACACTTATATATTGGAAACACTTATATATTGGAAACACTTATATATTGGAAACACTTACATATTGGAAACACTTACATATTGGAAACACTTACATATTGGAAACACTTATATATTGGAAACACTTACATATTGGAAACACATATTGGAAACACTTATATATTGGAAACACTTACATATTGGAAACACTTACATATTGGAAACACTTATATATTGGAAACACTTACATATTGGAAACACTTATATATTGGAAACACTTACATATTGGAAACACTTACATATTGGAAACACTTATATTTTGGAAACACTTACAAATTGGAAACACTTTCAAATGGGAAACACTTACATATTGGAAACACTTACATATTGGAAACACTTATATATTGGAAACACTTATATATTGGAAACACTTACATATTGGAAACACTTACATATTGGAAACACTTACATATTGGAAACACTTATATATTGGAAACACTTACATATTAGAAACACTTACATATTGGAAACATTTACATATTGGAAACACTTAAATATTGGGCCACTGACTTGTGTCAGCATAAGCTTTATAAAGAACTAATGAATGCTAACACTCTCTCTCTCTCTCTCTCTCTCTCTCTCTCTCTCTCTCTCTCTCTCTCTCTCTCTCTCTCTCTCTCGTCATTCACTGATAACACTGTACAAGAGATAACCTGTTGGCAGAAGTGAGTGCATTGAGACTACTTTCAAATCGTTGTGCAACGGAAAGCAAAACAAGTGTGTTACTGATTAGGGAGGGGAGCGAGTGGAGAGTTACTGATGAGGGAGGGGAGAGAGTGGAGAGGTACTGTTGAGGGAGGGGGAGAGAGTGGAGAGTTACTGTTGAGGGAGGGGGAGAGAGTGGAGAGTTACTGTTGAGGGAGGGGGAGAGTTACTGATGAGGGAGGGGAGGGGGGAGAGTTACTGATGAGGGAGGGGGAGGGGGAGAGTTACTGATGAGGGAGGGGGAGAGAGTGGAGAGTTACTGTTGAGAGAGGGGAGAAATTCTGTTGAGGGAGGGGGGAGAGAGTGGAGAGTTACTGTTGAGGGAGGGGAGAGTTTCTGTTGAGGGAGGGGAAGGAGAGTTACTGTTGCGAGGGGAAGAGGGAGGGGGAGTTACTGATGATGACTGTTGAGGGAGGGGAGAGGGAGAGTTACTGATGAGGGAGGGGAGGGGGAGAGTTACTGATGAGGGAGGGGAAGAGGGGAGAGTTACTGTTGTGCGAGGGGAAGAGTTCCTGATGAGGAAGGGGAGAGTTACTGATGAGGGAGGGGAGAGTTACTGATGAGGGGGGGGGAGAGTGAAGAATTACTGTTGAGGGAGGGGGAGAGTTACCGATGAGGGAGGGGGAGAGTTACTGATGAGGGAGGGGGGGAGGGGGAGAGAGTGAAGAGTTACTGTTGAGGGAGGGGGAGAGTTACTGATGAGGGAGGGGGAGAGAGGGGAGAGTTACTGTTGAGGGAGGGGGAGAGTTACTGATGAGGGAGGGGGAGAGTTACTGATGAGGGAGGGGGAGAGTTACTGACTGATGAGGGAGGGGAGAGTTACTGATGAGGGAGGGGGAGAGTTACTGATGAGGGAAGGGGAGAGTTACTGATGAGGGAGGGGTAAGAGTTACTGATGAGGGAGGGGGAGAGTTACCGATGAGGGAGGGGGAGAGTTACTGATGAGGGAGGGGAGAGTTACTGATGAGGGAGGGGAGAGTTACTGATGAGGAGGGAGAGTTACTGATGAGGGAGGGGGAAGAGAGGGAGAGTTACTGTTGAGGGAGGGGGAGAGTTACTGATGAGGGAGGGGAGAGTTACTGATGAGGAGGGGGAGAGAGGGGAGAGTTACTGTTGAGGGAGGGGGAGAGTTGCTGATGAGGGAGGGGGAGGGGGAGAGTTACTGTTGAGGGAGGGGGAAAGTTACTGATGAGGGAGGGGGAGAGTTACTGATGAGGGAGGGGGAGAGATACTGATGAGGGAGGGGGATAGTTACTGATGAGGGATGGGGAGAGTTACTGATGAGGGAGGGGGAGAGTTACTGATGAGGGAGGGGGATAGTTACTGATGAGGGAGGGGAAAGAGGGGAGAGTTACTGTTGAGGGACGGGGAGAGTTTCTGATGAGGAAGGGGGAGAGTTACTGATGAGGGAGGGGAGAGTTACTGATGAGGGAGGGGGAGAGTTACTGATGAGGGATGGGGATGGGGGAGAGTTACTGATGAGGGAGGGTGAGGGGGAGAGTTACTGTTGAGGGAGGGGGAGAGTTACTGATGAGGGAGGGGGAGAGAGGGGAGAGTTACTGTTGAGGGAGGGGGAGAGTTTCTGATGAGGGAGGGGGAGAGTTACTGATGAGGGAGGGGGAGAGTTACTGATGAGGGAGGGGGGACAGAGGGAAGAGTTACTGTTGAGGGAGGGGGAGAGTTACTGATGAGGGAGGGGGAGAGTTACTGATGAGGGAAGGGGGGAGAGGGGAGAGTTACTGATGAGGGGGAGGGGGAGAGTTACTGTTGAGGGAGGGGGAGAGTTACTGATGAGGGAGGGGGAGAGTTACTGATGAGGGAAGGGGGAGAGAGGGGAGAGTTACTGATGAGGGAGGGGGAGAGTTTCTGATGAGGGAGGGGGAGAGTTACTGATGAGGGAGGGGGAGAGTTACTGATGAGGGAGGGGGGACAGAGGGAAGAGTTACTGTTGAGGGAGGGGGAGAGTTACTGATGAGGGAGGGGGAGAGTTACTGATGAGCGAGGGGGAGAGTTACTGATGAGGGAGCGGGAGAGTTACTGATGAGGGAGCGGGAGAGTTACTGATGGTCATCCAGCTCTATGATCACTCAGCTCTGTGTTCACCTAGCTCTATGATCACTCAGCTCTGTGTTCACCTGGCTCTATGGTCATCCAGCTCTATGATCACTCAGCTCTGTGTTCACCTGGCTCTATGGTCATCCAGCTCTATGATCACTCAGCTCTGTGTTCAACCAGCTCTATGGTCATCTAGCTCTATGGTCATCCAGCTCTGTGTTCACCTAGCTCTATGGTCATCCAGCTCTGTGTTCACCTAGCTCTATGGTCATCCAGCTCTATGGTCATCTAGCTCTATGGTCATCCAGCTCTGTGTTCACCTAGCTCTATGGTCATCCAGCTCTGTATTCACCTAGCTCTATGGTCATCTAGCTCTATGGTCATCCAGCTCTGTATTCACCTAGCTCTATGGTCATCCAGCTCTATGGTCATCCAGCTCTATGGTCATCCAGCTCTGTATTCACCTAGCTCTATGGTCATCCAGCTCTATGGTCATCCAGCTCTATGGTCATCCAGCTCTATGGTCATCTAGCTCTATGGTCACCTAGCTCTATGGTCATCCAGCTCTATGGTCATCCAGCTCTGTGTTCATCTAGCTCTATGGTCATCCAGCTCTGTGTTCATCCAGCTCTATGGTCATCCAGCTCTATGGTCATCCATTGTTTAGCTAGCGTATTTATCCCGCTCTAGTTCTGCACCAAAAATATGTGTCTGCTGCTGTGTGTCTGCTGCTGCCCTTTGCCTTAGTTAAACTTCCATTCGTCTATCTGGAGAGATGAGAAATCCCAGTCGTTGACTTAGAGAGTTTATCATACCTGTTATGTGACCTTTGCCCCCTCCCTCCATCTCCCGTTTTCCCTCTCCCTCCTCTCCCTCCCTCCAGACTCATACTCGGCTGCAGGCAGCGAGGGTAGCATCTCCACCTCCGTGGCGTCCTTGCCTCCGACCCTGACGGTTTCCTGTAGCTCCGCCCCCAGCTCCCCAGGCTCGCGACGTTCCGTAAGCACCTTGAAGAAGTGGCTGACCAATCCAGTCCGCAAGCTCAGCGCTGGGACCGTCAACATCTCAGCCAGCTCCAAGGGGGAGCGGCAGGTCAGGAAGTTGGATGGGGGATGCAAATCCCCTCCTCCTATTCCCCCTTCTAGGCACAGTCATGACCTGGGCCTGGGCCTGGGAGGGCTGGGGCTTGGCAGACCCCTAGGATCAGAGGACCACCTCACCACTATACTACCCATCACACACAAAGAGATGGTGAGTGGAGAGGCATTGCTAAGCACCAGTTTTACCTTTGTAAAGGTAGAGAACACTAGGGATACAAACACCTACATTACATACAAGTATGTACAGTACCAGTCAACACCTACTCATTAAAGGGTTTTTCTTTGGAATAATAGTGAAGACATCAAAACTATGAAATAACACATATGGAGTAACCAAAAAAACACAGAGTGAAGGAAAAGCAGCCAACAAGTGCTCAGCTAATGTGGGAACTCCTTCAAGACTGTTGGAAAAGCATTACCGGTGAAACTGGTTAAGAGAATGTCAAGAGTGTGCAAAGCTGTCATCAAGGCAAAGGGTGACTACTTTGAAGAATATCAAATATCAAATATATTTAGACTTTTTTGGTTACTACATGATTCCATATGTGTTATTTCATCGTTTTCATTTCTTCACTATTCGTCTACAATGTAGAAAATAGTACAAATAAAGAAAAACCCTTGAATGAGTAGGTGTGTCCAAACTACTGACTGGTACTGTACATACAGGTTACATACAGTGAGGACTAGCTACTCTACATTGGGACTATTGGGACTATGGGTACTGACAGATTTGAAATGGACCTCTTAAGTCAACTCCTCAGTATAATGTGTAGAAATCCCATAATATCTGTATCACAAGATAGGCCTATCAACAATAGGCTGATTGTCAAAGTGGTTGACAAAGTCATCCGCAGAGAGGGAGAGGTGGAGGATTAAGGAGGGAGGATAAGGTGGAAAATAGTTTCCTAGGGTTAGAGGCAGAAGCTTGAAATTTACTGATAGAAAGTGGCTTTAGCAGCAGATACAGAGGAAGAGAAGGTAGAGAGGAGGGGGTGAAAGGATGATAGGTCCTCTGGAAGATTTGTTTTCCTCCATTTCCGCTCAGCTGCCGCAGCCCTGTTCTGTAGGATTGTAATGAGACTCAGCCACGGAGCAGGAGGGGAGGGCCGAGCAGGCCGGGAGGAAAGGGGACAGTACGAGTCATAGGATGCAGAAAGGGAGGAGAGTAGGGTCGAAGAGGCAGAATCAGGAGACAGGAGGGGAGGGCCGAGCAGGCCTGGAGGAAAGGGGACAGTACGAGTCATAGGATGCAGAAAGGGAGGAGATTAGGGTCGAAGAGGCAGAATCAGGAGACAGGAGGGGAGGGCCGAGCAGGCCTGGAGGAAAGGGGACAGTACGAGTCATAGGATGCAGAAAGGGAGGAGATTAGGGTCGAAGAGGCAGAATCAGGAGACAGGAGGGGAGGGCCGAGCAGGCCTGGAGGAAAGGGGACAGTAGGAGTCATAGGATGCAGAAAGGGAGGAGATTAGGGTCGAAGAGGCAGAATCAGGAGACAGGAGGGGAGGGCCGAGCAGGCCTGGAGGAAAGGGGACAGTACGAGTCATAGGATGCAGAAAGGGAGGAGATTAGGGTCGAAGAGGCAGAATCAGGAGACAGGAGGGGAGGGCCGAGCAGGGTTGGAGGACAGGAGACAGAAAAGGAAACAACAAAAAAAGTAGTGATCAGAGACCTGGGGGCGAAGAGTAGCAGATTATAGGAGAACAGTCTCTAGTAAAGATGAGGTCAACTGTATTGTCTGACTTGTGATTTGGAGGGGATAGGGAAAGGGTTATGTTAAAAGAGGCAGGGAGGGGAAAAAGAGAGTTGGAAAGACATGAATCGAAGGCAGATGCCTCGAGGTGGAGGGTCAGCAGGTACGAAGGACAGTGAGTCAGAAAAGGAAACAACAAAAAAGTAGTGATGAGAAACCAAGGCCACTTGGGGGGTGAAAGATGGAAAAGTCTCTTAAAGATTAGGTGACAGCATGGATTGTCACATGAGAAGATGGACTGGTGAGAAAATATCCAGTTAAAATGAGGCAGGGCCTCCAGGGGAAAAAGGGATGCGAAAGATATTGAATCGAACAGGTGTTCTGGACCGAGGTGGCAGCGCAAATAGAAGAGGAGTGAGTCAGTCAGGAAATTAGGTATGGAAGGTGTCAAGGATTGAGGAAAGGAGAGAGGCCACTTGGTGAGGTGAAAGAGGAAAGAGGAGCAAACAGGTATGGAGATGGAGAGAGGAGAAGATGGAGAGGAGCAAATAGGTATAGTTAGGAGAAGGATGAGGAGAGGAGCAAACAGGTATGGAGAGGAGAGAGGAGAGGAGCAAACAGGTATTGGAGAGGAAGAGGAGAGAGGAGAGAGGAGAGAGGCAGAGCAAACAGGTATGGAGAGGAGAGAGGAGAGGAGCAAACAGGTATGGAGAGGAGAGAGGAGAGGAGCAAACAGGTATGGAGAGGAGAGAGGAGAGAGGAGAGAGGAGAGGAGCAAACAGGTATGGAGAGGAGAGAGAGGAGAGGAGCAAACAGGTATGGAGAGGAGAGAGGAGAGAGGAGAGAGGAGAGGAGCAAACAGGTATGGAGAGGAGAGAGGAGAGGAGCAAACAGGTATGGAGAGGGAGAGAGGAGAGAGGAGAGAGGAGAGAGGAGAGGAGCAAACAGGTATGGAGAGGAGAGAGGAGAGGAGCAAACAGGTATGGAGAGGAGAGGAGAGAGGAGCAAACAGGTATGGAGAGGAGAGAGGAGAGGAGCAAACAGGTATGGAGAGGAGAGAGGAGAGAGGAGCAAACAGGTATGGAGAGGAGAGAGGAGAGGAGCAAACAGGTATGGAGAGGAGAGAGGAGAGGAGCAAACAGGTATGGAGAGGAGAGGAGAGAGGAGCAAACAGGTATGGAGAGGAGAGAGGAGAGGAGCAAACAGGTATGGAGAGGTGAGAGGAGAGAGGAGAGAGGAGAGAGGAGAGAGGAGAGGAGCAAACAGGTATGGAGAGGAGAGAGGAGAGGAGCAAACAGGTATGGAGAGGAGAGGAGAGAGGAGCAAACAGGTATGGAGAGGAGAGAGGAGAGGAGCAAACAGGTATGGAGAGGAGAGGAGAGAGGAGCAAACAGGTATGGAGAGGAGAGAGGAGAGGAGCAAACAGGTATGGAGAGGAGAGAGGAGAGGAGCAAACAGGTATGGAGAGGAGAGGAGAGAGGAGCAAACAGGTATGGAGAGGAGAGAGGAGAGGAGCAAACAGGTATGGAGAGGAGAGAGGAGAGAGGAGAGAGGAGAGAGGAGCAAACAGGTATGGAGAGGAGAGAGGAGAGGAGCAAACAGGTATGGAAAACACACACATAGCTGCCAAAGCTACAAAAGAGCAAAATGAGATCATCTGAAATTAACTAAGCAATATATTCAAGTCAAATCAAACCAAATCAAATCGAATTTTATTTGTCACATACACATGGTTAGCAGATGTTAATGCGAGTGTAGCGAAATGCTTGTGCTTCTAGTTCCGACAATGCAGTAATAACCAACAAGTAATCTAGCTAACAATTCCAAAACTACTACCTTATAGACACAAGTGTAAGGGGGATAAAGAATATGTACATAAAGATATATATATATATATATATATGAGTGAGTGATGGTACAGAGCGGCATAGGCGAGACACAGTAGATGGTATTGAGTGCAGTATATACATATGAGATGAGTATGTAAACAAAGTGGCATAGTTAAAGTGGCTAGTGATACATGTATTACATAAAGATGCAGTAGATGATATAGAGTACAGTATATACATATACATATGAGATGAATAATGTAGGGTATGTAAACATTATATTAGGTAGCATTGTTTAAAGTGGCTAGTGATATATTTTCCATCATTTTCCATCAATTCCCATTATTAAAGTGGCTGGAGTTGAGTCAGTGTGTTGGCAGCAGCCACTCAATGTTAGTGGTGGCTGTTTAACAGTCTGATGGCCTTGAGATAGAAGCTGTTTTTCAGTCTCTCGGTCCCAGCTTTGATGCACCTGTACTGACCTCGCCTTCTGGATGATAGCGGGGTGAACAGGCAGTGGCTCGGGTGGTTGTTGTCCTTGATGATCTTTATGGCCTTCCTGTAACATCGGGTGGTGTAGGTGTCCTGGAGGGCAGGTACTTTGCCCCCGGTGATGCGTTGTGCAGACCTCACTACCCTCTGGAGAGCCTTACGGTTGTGGGCGGAGCAGTTGCCGTACCAGGCGGTGATACAGCCCGACAGGATGCTCTCGATTGTGCATCTGTAGAAGTTTGTGAGTGCTTTTGGTGACAAGCCGAATTTCTTCAGCCTCCTGAGGTCGAAGAGGCGCTGCTGCGCCTTCTTCACGATGCTGTCTGTGTGGGTGGACCAATTCAGTTTGTCTGTGATGTGTACGCCGAGGAACTTAAAACTTACTACCCTCTCCACTACTGTTCCATCAATGTGGATAGGGGGGTGTTCCCTCTGCTGTTTCCTGAAGTCCACAATCATCTCCTTAGTTTTGTTGACGTTGAGTGTGAGGTTATTTTCCTGACACCACACTCCGAGGGCCCTCACCTCCTCCCTGTAGGCCGTCTCGTCGTTGTTGGTAATCAAGCCTACCACTGTTGTGTTGTCCGCAAACTTGATGATTGAGTTGGAGGCGTGCGTGGCCACGCAGTCGTGGGTGAACAGGGAGTACAGGAGAGGGCTCAGAACGCACCCTTGTGGGGCCCCAGTGTTGAGGATCAGCGGGGTGGAAATGTTGTTGCCTACCCTCACCACCTGGGGGCGGCCCGTCAGGAAGTCCAGTACCCAGTTGCACAGGGCGGGGTCGAGACCCAGGGTCTCGAGCTTGATGACGAGCTTGGAGGGCACTATGGTGTTAAATGCCGAACTGTAGTCGATGAACAGCATTCTCACATAGGTATTCCTCTTGTCCAGATGGGTTAGGGCAGTGTGCAGTGTGGTTGAGATTGCATCGTCTGTGGACCTATTTGGGCGGTAAGCAAATTGGAGTGGGTCTAGGGTGTCAGGTAGGGTGGAGGTGATATGGTCCTTGACTAGTCTCTCAAAGTGAGTGCTACGGGGCGGTAGTCGTTTAGCTCAGTTACCTTAGCTTTCTTGGGAACAGGAACAGTGGTGGCCCTCTTGAAGCATGTGGGAACAACAGACTGGGATAGGGATTGACGCGGCTGGGGATGCCATCTGGGCCTGCAGCCTTGCGAGGGTTGACACGTTTAAATGTTTTCCTCACGTTGGCTGCAGTGAAGGAGAGTCCGCATGTTTTAGTTGCGGGCCGTGTCAGTGGCACTGTATTGTCCTCAAAGCGGGCAAAAAAAAGTTATTTTAGTCTGCCTGGGAGCAAGACATCCTGGTCCGTGACGGGGCTTCTTTTTGTAATTCGTGATTGACTGTAGACCCTGCCACATACCTCTTGTGTCTGAGCCGTTGAATTGAGATTCTACTTTGTCTCTATACTGACGCTTAGCTTGTTTGATTGCCTTGCGGAGGGAATAACTACACTGTTTGTATTCGTTCATGTTTCCGGTCACCTTGCCCTGATTAAAAGCAGTGGTTCGGGCTTTCAGTTTCACGCGAATGCTGCCATCAATCCATGGTTTCTGGTTTGGGAATGTTTTTATCGTTGCTATGGGAATGACATCTTCAACGCACGTTCTAATGAACTCGCAGAACTGAGAGTGGTGTGGAGCCTTCCTCTGTTTCTTGGCAGAACAACTCGGCAGAACTGTCTTAGTTTTGGCGACGTTTTTAGTTAAAGAGATTACTATTCCTGAGCAAATATCTACGTATAAGATCAAGATCAACTACCTTTTCTGTGTAAATATCTACCAGCAGCTTGCCCAACAGCCCATTGACAGTACAGTACCTCACCAATGAATACCAACGCAGTTGACTGCTACATGATTTACCCGTAGTTTACCCACATGATGTACACGTGGTGGATAGGCACAGTGTGATTACAGTTGCGATGCTAGTTAGTTATAATGATAACAGCCCTGGAGATGGTGATTCTGATATCTTACTCCTGGGGATGTTTCTGACAGTCACAGTATTGCAAGGATTTAATGTGCTGTTGATGTTTATGTTGTTGTGTTATGTTGAGTAATGATGTTCTCCCTCTGTGTGTGTGTGTGTGTGTGTGTGTGTGTGTGTGTGTGTGTGTGTGTGTGTGTGTGTGTGTGTGTGTGTGTGTGTGTGTGTGTGTGTGTGTGTGTGTGTGTGTGTGTGTGTGTGTGTGTGTGTGTGTGTGTGTGTGTGTGTGTGTGTGTGTGTGTGTGTGTGTGTGTGTGTGTGTGTGTGTGTGTGTGTGTGTGTGTGTGTGTGTGTGTGTTGTAGGAGTGCAGGTATAGGTTGGCCAGTCCTGAGGAGCTTTCCTCAGCAACCCTAAACTCTCCCATCTACTTGTCTGACTCACTACAGGGCTGTATTGCACTTGCCTACACACAGGTGAGTCAAACCACAGACACACATACAGCCCTCGCACACACACACACTCAAACGAACAAACACACACACACACACACACGCACAAGTCTGTCCCAACACACAGCCCTGTGTAACAAAGGTGGTTCAGTAAACCATGTTTGCATGTTGACAAACCTTGCCTGAAACCTGACAACTGGTGTTAGGCCCTTGAGCAAATGCCTAGGTCTAAGAGGCTAAACTAGGTAGATACAGACATACAATCTTATTGACATGGTCACAGATTACACAGTCAACTTATCCAACCATAAAAAAACACAATCAATCGGACTGATGAACTGATGAAACACTCTATTGATGATCTATAGAAGGCTTTAGCTGTTGCTGCTCAGTGTATATGGGGACAGGGGAGAGTCTAATGATTTCCTCTGAGGAAAAACAGACCGGTAGGTGACATGGGTACAACACAAGGCTTCGTTTCCATGGCGCCTGAGACAGACCTGGGTATGAAACATCTCAGGGTCCATTCTATCCGGAATCCTTGGGACGTCCCTACCCCCCATTGAAGTTGACTTTTTAAATAGTAAAGGTAGGCTAAAAGTGATTCACTTTTAGGTAAGGGTTGTTGTTATGGTTAAGGTAAGGGTAGGGGTTTAGGTTAGGGTTTAGAGTATGGACGTCCGAAGGATCCCAGATCACCGCCACCGCTGCTGGGCTTGGCTGATCAAACATAGTTTCTCGGTCTCAGATACACATGCAGACACACACACCTAGATGAACTCAAGATCCTCTCAGAGTTCATCAATAGGAGGCAGTCCAGTGGGGAAGGTTTGTCAAGACTTCTTCCTAAAACGGCACCCTATCTCCTACATAGTGCACTACTACAGGGAATAGGGTGCCATTTGGGACACTAGACTAGTAAGGGTTGATAGATGCATTATGTGTGATAGATGCATTAACATACTACAAAGAAAATCCCTACAGATAAAAAGAAAATGTCATTGATAGGAGAAATGTAATGGAAGATGACTACTGTTCCAGGAAATGAGTCTAAACAATGGCTTTGCTCTTTCATTTACACATCAAACAATTGGAATTGTGTGAACGGCAACAGCAAATGGTATAGATGGCATTTGGAACAGAGAACAGGGTTGTAAGGGGGCCTGGATAGTGAACACTATGACAAAACACATCAGAGAGCCAGCGCTCATTCCTACTGGACTCTTACCAGGGTCAGTGTTGATAAAAGGGTTTGAAACCGAGTGGAACAAGGGAGCTATATCTGAACTTTTCCAATAACAACACAGATTTCCAAATGTTTTGTTACAGTGTGCCCTACTGAACATGACCCAGGGAGGGGGTCATTCCCCCTGCAGTTCATTATAGCAGCCAGTCATAAGGCTCTGAAGGCAGGATTACACACAGTCAGAGACAGATGGGAGAGAAGGGAAGGAGATCACTGGTTCAGTCTGTACTGCCAGAAGAGGGAAGAGAGGAAAGAGAGGGAGAGAGAAAAATAGGTATTAAAGTATGTAGGTCAGTCATCTCAGGGTCTCTCTCTCCCTCTCTCCTATTCTTCTCCCTCTATCACTGTCATTCTCCATCTCTCTCTTTCTCTCTCTCCTTCCTCCCCTCCTTTGACAGATTTACTGTTTCTCTTTCAGGAAAGGAAGAGAAAAAGTTAAGACTTCTTAGAACATCCCCTCTACTTCTCTCTCTCACACACACACACACACACACACACACACACACACACACACACACACACACACACACACACACACACACACACACACACACACACACACACACACACACACACACACACACACACACACACACACACACACACACACACACACACACACACACACACACACACACACACAAACAGACAGACAGACAGACAGACAGACAGACAGACAGACAGACAGACAGACAGACAGACAGACAGACAGACAGACAGACAGACACCACACAGAGTGAGAGACACACACACACAAACCCTACCTACACCTCAATAAGGCATAAACAACAGGAGCACCATGCTCTCAGCTTTTATTAAAACTCTTACAGATTTAAAGTTGGCTTCTGTGTAGAAAAACAAAACAAGCACAATAGAGGAGTGAAGGGGGGGCATAGAAAGAGAGCTGTGTGTGTGTGTGTATCTTTCCTGTGGGGTTCTACCAGATACAGAGAACATCTGGTAGTGATCCATGTCACACAGTCAGGGAGACCTGTCAGCCAGGGTAGAGCTCTGCTGGAGGGCTGGAGGCTTGGAGACCTGTCAGCCAGGGTAGAGCTCTGCTGGAGGCCTGGAGGGCTGGAGACCTGTCAGCCAGGGTAGAGCTCTGCTGGAGGGCTGGAGGCTTGGAGACCTGTCAGCCAGGGTAGAGCTCTGCTGGAGGCCTGGAGGGCTGGAGGCTTGGAGACCTGTCAACCAGGGTAGAGCTCTGCTGGAGGGCTGGAGGCTTGGAGACCTGTCAGCCAGGGTAGAGCTCTGCTGGAGGCCTGGAAGCCTGGAGACCTGTCAGCCAGGGTAGAGCTCTGCTGGAGGGCTGGAGGCTTGGAGACCTGTCAGCCAGGGTAGAGCTCTGCTGGAGGGCTGGAGGCTTGGAGACCTGTCAGCCAGGGTAGAGCTCTGCTGGAGGCCTGGAGGGCTGGAGGCCTGGAGACCTGTCAGCCAGGGTAGAGCTCTGCTGGAGGCCTGGAGGGCTGGAGGCATGGAGACCTGTCAGCCAGGGTAGAGCTCTGCTGGAGGCCTGGAGGGCTGGAAGCGTGGAGACCTGTCAGCCAAGGTAGAGCTCTGCTGGAGGCCTGGAGGGCTGGAGGCCTGGAGGGCTGGAGGCCTGGAGACCTGTCAGCCAGGGTAGAGCTCTGCTGGAGGCCTGGAGACCTGTCAGCCAGGGTAGAGCTCTGCTGGAGGCCTGGAGACCTGTCAGCCAGGGTAGAGCTCTGCTGGAGGCCTGGAGGGCTGGAGGCCTGGAGACCTGTCAGCCAGGGTAGAGCTCTGCTGGAGGCCTGGAGACCTGTCAGCCAGGGTAGAGCTCTGCTGGAGATGTTAATACCATCATACCATTTCTGTAACATACCGGGGTATACTCTGTTATTATACAGCACACAAACCTATTTTAGGCAACAGGGATCTTGATCCAGGAGGGAACTGAATGTCTCTGCTGTACCCAAGAAAACTGATCTTGACATCTAGACACCTAGCTAGCACGCTAGCAAACCAAATGCGTAGCTGGAGCCCTGAGCTGGATAACATATATTTGACACATCTTAAATGTCTTATAGTTCTACTTAACTGATAGTTATAAGCAGTGGCGTAGCACGCACCCTACACCACACACAGAGAAGTATACACATCAACACAACCACACACACACTGTGTGCTCTGCAGCTTTAGTGAAATGACACATTTGCAGAAGTTGATGGGAAATAAAAGCCCATATACATTACATGACCAAATGTATGTGGACAACTGCTCGTCGAACATCTCATTTCAAAATGATGGACATTAATATGGAGTTGGTCTCCCCCTTGCTGCTATAACAGCCTCTACTCTTCTGGGAAGGCTTTCCACTAGATGTTGGAACATTGCTGCTACAACAGCCTCCACTCTTTCGGGAAGGCTTTCAACTAGATGTCGGAACATTGCTGCGGGGATTTGCTTCCATTCAGCCACAAGAGCATTAGTAAGGTCCAGCACTGATGTTGAGGGTTTAGGCCTGTCTCATAGTCAGCGTTCCAATTTATCCCAAAGGTGTTCAATGGGGTTGAGGTCAGGGCTGTGTGCAGTCAAGTTCTTCCACAACGACCCTGACAAACCATATCTGTAAGGACATCACTTTGCACGTCAGTTAAGAACAAATTCTTATTTTCAATGACGGCCTAGGAACAGTGGGTTAACTGCCTTGTTCAGGGGCAGAACGACAGATGTTTACCTTGTCAGCTCGGGGATTCAATCTTGCAAGCTTTTGGTTACTAGTCCAACGCTCTAACCCCCAGGTTACCTGCCGGCATTGTCATACTGAAACAGGAAAGGGCCTTTCTCAAATTGTTGCCACAAAGTTGGAAGCACAGAATCATCTAGAATGTCATTGTTGGCTGTAGCATTAAGATTTCCCTTCACTGGAACTAAGGGGCCTAGCCCGAACCATGAGCAACAGCCCCTGACCATTATTCACCCTCCACCAAACTTTACAGTTGGCACTATGAGTTGGGGCAGGAAGCATTCTCCTGGTAGGAGCTATAAGAGGATGGGCTCATTGTAATGGGTGGAATGGAATAAATGTAACGCCAGCCATTACAATGAGCCCATCTTACTATAGCTCCTCCCACCAAACTTCTCAGCTCCTCTGGTGTGTATGCTTGGCCAGGCGTAAATAGGTTGACATCCACTATTCTAAAATTATGTACATGCCGATCGGAAGACTGTAGCCAATGAACATGACACTGAACAAGAACAAGATATTGTATGTTCAGACAAGCATACAAGTGTATGTTAATGCTGACACAAGCATTGAGCTAATCATGTAAATGTAATTAACTGGAGAGTCAGGCACCACAAAATAATATTTATAGTGCTGTTGTCTTCCGAATAAACTCTTAAAGACCTAGTAATATTTTACATCAATAGCAGTCGATATTAATCCTCATCTTAATTCAGTGATTGACTGATTGAGCAGAGCCCTGTCTTACATTACATTAGACGTAAACAAAATAATTAGCATAGTCGGCGCTACACAAAACGCACAAATAAAATATAAAAACATTCATTACCTTTGACCATCTTCTTTGTTGGCACTCCTAGATGTCCCATAAACATCACTATCGCGTCTTTTTTCGATTAAATCGGTCCATATATAGCCTAGATATCGATCTATGAAGACTGTGTGATCAACGAAAAAAATAGCGTTTTATAACGTAACGTCATTTTTTCAAATTAAAAAAGTTGACGATAAACTTTCACAAAACACTTCGAAATACTTTTGTAATGCAACTTTAGGTATTAGTAAACGTTAATAAGCGATCAAATTGATCACGAGGCGATGTATATTCTATAGCTGTACGTCTGGAAATAATGTCCGGGTAAATCTCAACCAAAATATCCGGTCGGAGACCGGAAGAACTGCGCTGCCTCGTGTCTGTTTGACCAAGAAACAAATCATAGGCAAATGACAAGACTGTTGACATCGTGTGGAAGCTGTAGGTATTGCAACCTCAGCCCCATTTAATGTGGTTCACGTTTAACAATGGGTTGAAGTGGCGCATGGATATATTTTCCCATTTTCAGTGATCAGATCTTCCTGCACTTTTCGATGAAACGCACGTACTGTTATAGTCACAGCCGTGATTTAACCAGTTTTATAAACGTCTGAGTGTTTTCTATCCACACATACTAATCATATGCATATACTATATTCCTGGCATGAGTAGCAGGGCGCTGATATGTTGCGCAATTTTTAACAGAATGTTCGAAAAAGTAGGGGGTAGGAGTAACAGGTTAAGTACCACCCCATATGTTCAATTGTTCGGATTACCAGAATACAGTTAATTTCCCCCCACCTTCTGATGTTCCCAGAATCTCTATGTTAACCAAGGTTTTTGCAAATGTAACATCAGTAGGGTAGAGAGTAGAGCTCGACCTATTATGACTTTTTTCAATGCCGATATCGAGACCATAAAAGCAGATACTGATTAAATCGGACGATTTTTTATTTCTTTATTTGTAATAAGACAATTACAACAGTACATCAATAAAATCAATTTAGCCTCAAGTTAATAATGAAACATATTCAATTTTGTTTAAATAATGCAAAAACAAAGTCTTGGAGAAGAAAGTAAAAGTGCAATATGTTCCATGTAAAATACATGCCATGTAAGGAAGCTAACGTTTCAGTTCCTTGCTCAGAACATGAGAACATATGAAAGCTGGTGGTTCCTTTTAACATGAGTCTTCAATATTCCCCGTTAAGAAGTTTTAGGTTGTAGTTATTATAGGAATTATAGGACTATTTCCCTCTATACCATTTGTATTTCATTAACCTTTGACTATTGGATGTTCTTATAGGCACTTTAGTATTGCCAGTGTAACAGTATAGCTTCCGTCCCTCTCCTCGCTCCTCCCTGGGCTCGAACCAGCAACAAAACAACAATTAGTGTGTGCTAACTAGCTAGCCATTTCACTTCGGTTACACAAGCCTCATCTCGGGAGTTGATAGGCTTGAAGTCATAAACAGCGCAATGCTCGACGCACAACGAAGAGCTGTTGGCAAAACGCACGAAAGTACTGTTTGAATGAATGTTTACGTGCCTGCTCTGCCTACCACCGCTCAGTCAGATACTTGTATGCTCAGTCAGATTATATGCAACGCAGGACACGCTAGATAATATCTAGTAATATCATCAACCATGTGTAGTTAACTAGTGGTTATGATTGATTGTTCTTTATAAGACACATTTATTGCTAGCTGGCAACTTACCTTGGCTTACTGCATTCCCGTAACAGTCTCCTTGTGGAGTGCAACAAGAGAGAGGCAGGTCGTTATTGCGTTGGACTAGTCAACTGTAAGGTTGCAAGATTGGATCCCCCGAGCTGACAAGGTGAAAATCTGTTGTTCTGCCCCTGAACAACCCACTGTTCCTAGGCCGTCTTTGAAAATAAGAATGTGTTCTTAACTGACTTGCCTAGTTAATCAAATAAAGATTAAATAAAGGTGTTGAAAATTATTATTATGATTTTTTTAAATCGGCAAATCGGCGCCCAAAAATACTGACTGATTTCCGATTGTTATGAAAACTTGAAATCGGCCCTAATTAATTGGCCATTCAGATTAATCGTTCGACCTCTAGTAGAGAGAGGAAAAAGGGGGGAAGAGGTATTTATGACTGTCATGAAACCTACCCCTCAGGTCAACGTCAAGACACCACACTCCGTTACTTGTCCAATATTTCAATGTTTTGTACCGGGTCGCTTTTTTTGAGCTGGTCTGTAGCCCTCTCTACCTCCCCCTTCCTTTCTTTTTCATGGTGACTTCACCACATACAACACCAGAGTTCCTAAACTTTGTCCTGGCTTATAAAAATAACCAACTCATTTGGGAAACCCTGCCTTACACCATTATTAGTGACAGTGAGATCCCCTTCATTCTGGTCCATAGTGTCTGGCTGCTCTCCCTCCCTCTCTTGTCACCTTGGCGACCTGCATCATTATCCTCCCATTCTCTCTCTCACTTTGCCTCTCCTTCTCTCTTTACCTCACCCTGCCTCCCTCTTCCTTATTTGATCTATCTAACACATTGCCTCCATCTTTCTCTCTTCCTCTATCCCTCCATTTTACCGTTCTCTCTCTCTCTATCTTCAGATTGTCAACGGACCACAGATTATATCATAACCCTATTCCCTGTCCCGTCTGTTTGACCAGGATACTCAGGCCACCAATGTCTATCCAGATGACAATGTCTCAGTATTGATGGACAACACCCCCAGCCAATCATCAGCGGCTGACAGTGAGGAGGAGAGGAGGAGTGCCTTAGAGAAGAGCATGTAAGTGACTCAACTGTAATTACACAACACTGCCCTTACTACCCCTTACTCTAAAACTGACCAAAGTTTGATGTACAACACAGCATTTTCATGAGCATCATGTATGGCTGCAAATAATTATCTTAAAGGGGCAATCTGCAGTTAAAACAATTACAAATGGGTTCACCCCACCACTGTTTTGGTGAAGGATTGTCCATTTGGAAGACCCACCAAGCTTTAAATTCCTGACTGATGTCTTGAGATGTTGCTTCAATATATCCACATTATTTTCCCTCCTCATGATGTCATCTATTTTGTGAAGTGCACCAGTCCCTCCTGCATTAAAGCACCCCCACAACATGATGCTGCCACCCCTGTGCTTCACGATTGGGATGGTGTTCTTCGGCTTGCAAGCATCCCCCTTTTTCATCCAAACATAACGATGGTCATTATGGCCAAGCAGTTCTATTTTTGTTTCATCAGACCAGAGGACATTTCTCCAGTAAGGAATACCCCCTGTATTGGACAAAAATGAATGGCATGTCATTGGCATCGGACAAACCATATACACATTGGCCAATACCACCCAATTCGGCGTTGATTCATCCAAAGTGTATTGCAAATGCCATATGGTAATTGCCAGTTGTAACACTTTAAAAATTCAACAGGGGGCAAATGCGCTCCACCGGGGTTTTTCATATTGGATATGTAACCCAAATTAATGTCCAAAAAGTAAAATTTTGAAAAAATGAACTTTTTTCAAAAACTTATCACCCCTTAAAAAGTGCTTTCTGGACCGTTTTTCAAATTCTTTCGATTTTTTGTCAATTACACATGTGTAAGAACTGTATGAATATACTTTTGTCCAATTTTATTATCATAATTTTTTAATTTTTTTTATATGCGCATAGGAATATGTTTTGTCCAATTCCAATATGATTTCATAGGAAGTCAAAAGTCAAAAGTCAAAAATGTCAAAATTTTGTAAAAACTTCACACACCCATAAAAAAGTGCTTTCTGGACCGTTTTTCGAA
This sequence comes from Oncorhynchus keta, assembly GCF_023373465.1. Lineage (NCBI taxonomy): Eukaryota > Metazoa > Chordata > Actinopteri > Salmoniformes > Salmonidae > Oncorhynchus > Oncorhynchus keta. The sequence continues at coordinate 14,305,116 of NC_068448.1, read as the reverse complement.
ATTCTTTCGATTTTTTGTCAATTACACATGTGTAAGAACTGTATGAATATACTTTTGTCCAATTTTATTATCATAATTTTTTTTTAAATTATATGCGCATAAGGAATATGTTTTGTCCAATTCCAATATGATTTCATAGGAAGTCAAAGTCAAAAAGTCAAAAATGTCAAAATTTTGTAAAAACTTCACACACCCATAAAAAGTGCTTTCTGGACCGTTTTTCGAAATTCTTTCGATTTTTTGTCAATTACACATGTGTAAGAACTGTATGAATATACTTTTGTCCAATTTTATTATCATAATTTTTTTTTTTTTTTTTTACATGCGCATAAGGAATATGTTTTGTCCAATTCCAATATGATTTCATAGGAAGTCAAAAGTCAAAAGTCAAAAATGTCAAAATTTTGTAAAAACTTCACACACCCTTAAAAAAGTGCTTTCTGGACCGTTTTTTGAAATTCTTTCAATTTTTTGTCAATTACACATGTGTAAGAACTGTATGAATATACTTTTGTCCAATTTTATTATCATATTTTTTTATATATTTTTTTAAATTGTGCATAAGGATTTTTTGTGGGCCAAATGACGTAAGAAATTTGACATGCTCAAAAATCCTGCAGAAATGCAAAATTGACTGGCCTGATGAACTCGGGATGGCCGGGCAGTGATAGTTGTTCCTTTCCATCACTCGTTGTGTTGACTTCATCATGTCCATTTTGTGATGTTTTTTCACTATATAATCATATTGCAAGTGCACGTGCATTTGCAATATGTTTCAATGTGCATTTACCATATGAAATTTGACCTTGCTCAAAAATGCAAAATTGACTGGTCTGATGAACACAGGATGGCCGAGCAGTGATAGTTGTACATTTCCATCACTCGTTGTGTTGATTTCATCATCTCCGTTAGGTGATGTTTTTACACTATAGAATCATATTGCAAATGCACGTGCATTGTTGTGCAACTGGTAACCCAAAAATAAAAATATGGTTGTAAATGCATTTACCGGTCATTCTGATATTAATGCTCGCTATGGGAACACAGGATGGCCGGGCAGTGATAGTTGTACATTTCCATCACTCGTTGTGTTGATTTCATCATGTCCATTAGGTGATGTTTTTACACTATAGAATCATATTGCAAGTGCGCGCATTTGCAATATGTTTCAATGTGCATTTACCATATGAAATTTGACATGCTCAAAAATGCAAAATTGACTGGTCTGATGGACACAGGATGGCCGAGCAGTGATAGTTGTACATTTCCATCACTCGTTGTGTTGATTTCATCATGTCCATTAGGTGATGTTTTTCACTATAGAATCATATTGCAAGTGCACGCGCATTTGCAATATGTTTCAATGTGCATTTACCATATGAAATTTGACATGCTCAAAAATGCAAAATTGACTGGTCTGATGAACACAGGATGGCTGAGCAGTGATAGTTGTACATTTCCATCACCTGTTGTGTTGATTTCATCATGTCCATTTGTTTATGTTTTCTCACTTTTGCAAAGTCACTGTGCATTTGCAATATGGTTCAATGGGCAGGTACCATCACGAATTTGTCATGCTATAAAAATCCTGCAGGAATGTGAAATTGACTGGTCTGATGAACACAGGATGGCCGAGCAGTGATAGTTGTACATTTCCATCACTTGTTGTGTTGATTTCATCATGTCCATTAGGTGATGTTTTTCACTATAGAATCATATTGCAAATGCACGTGCATTGTTGTGCAACTGGTAACCCAAAAATTAAAATATGGTTGTAAATGCATTTACCGGTCATTCTGATATTAATGCTCGCTATGGGAACACAGGATGGCCGGGCAGTGATAGTTGTACATTTCCATCACTCGTTGTGTTGATTTCATCATGTCCATTAGGTGATGTTTTTACACTATAGAATCATATTGCAAGTGCGCGCGCATTTGCAATATGTTTCAATGTGCATTTACCATATGAAATTTGACATGCTCAAAAATGCAAAATTGACTGGTATGATGGACACAGGATGGCCGAGCAGTGATAGTTGTACATTTCCATCACTCGTTGTGTTGATTTCATCATGTCCATTAGGTGATGTTTTACACTATAGAATCATATTGCAAGTGCGCGCGCATTTGCAATATGTTTCAATGTGCATTTACCATATGAAATTTGACATGCTCAAAAATGCAAAATTGACTGGTCTGATGGACACAGGATGGCCGAGCAGTGATAGTTGTACATTTCCATCACTCGTTGTGTTGATTTCATCATGTCCATTAGGTGATGTTTTTCACTATAGAATCATATTGCAAGTGCGCGCGCATTTGCAATATGTTTCAATGTGCATTTACCATATGAAATTTGACATGCTCAAAAATGCAAAATTGACTGGTCTGATGGACACAGGATGGCCGAGCAGTGATAGTTGTACATTTCCATCACTCGTTGTGTTGATTTCATCATGTCCATTAGGTGATGTTTTTCACTATAGAATCATATTGCAAGTGCGCGCGCATTTGCAATATGTTTCAATGTGCATTTACCATATGAAATTTGACATGCTCAAAAATGCAAAATTGACTGGTCTGATGGACACAGGATGGCCGAGCAGTGATAGTTGTACATTTCCATCACTCGTTGTGTTGATTTCATCATGTCCATTAGGTGATGTTTTTACACTATAGAATCATATTGCAAGTGCGCGCGCATTTGCAATATGTTTCAATGTGCATTTACCATATGAAATTTGACATGCTCAAAAATGCAAAATTGACTGGTCTGATGGACACAGGATGGCCGAGCAGTGATAGTTGTACATTTCCATCACTTGTTGTGTTGATTTCATCATGTCCATTAGGTGATGTTTTTCACTATAGAATCATATTGCAAATGCACGTGCATTGTTGTGCAACTGGTAACCCAAAAATTAAAATATGGTTGTAAATGCATTTACGGTCATTCTGATATTAATGCTCGCTATGGGAACACAGGATGGCCGGGCAGTGATAGTTGTACATTTCCATCACTCGTTGTGTTGATTTCATCATGTCCATTAGGTGATGTTTTTACACTATAGAATCATATTGCAAGTGCGCGCGCATTTGCAATATGTTTCAATGTGCATTTACCATATGAAATTTGACATGCTCAAAAATGCAAAATTGACTGGTCTGATGGACACAGGATGGCCGAGCAGTGATAGTTGTACATTTCCATCACTCGTTGTGTTGATTTCATCATGTCCATTAGGTGATGTTTTTACACTATAGAATCATATTGCAAGTGCGCGCGCATTTGCAATATGTTTCAATGTGCATTTACCATATGAAATTTGACATGCTCAAAAATGCAAAATTGACTGGTCTGATGAACACAGGATGGCTGAGCAGTGATAGTTGTACATTTCCATCACTCGTTGTGTTGATTTCATCATGTCCATTTGTTTATGTTTTCTCACTTTTGCAAAGTCACTGTGCATTTGCAATATGGTTCAATGGGCAGGTACCATCACGAATTTGTCATGCTATAAAAATCCTGCAGGAATGTGAAATTGACTGGCCCGATGAACTCGGGATAGCTGGGCAGTGATTCTGGTTCATCTCCATGGCTCGTTAGGGTTGATTTCAGAATGTCACTTTTGGTGATGGTCCCTCTCCGTTTAAACATATTGCTAATGTACAAAAGTCAACTAGCAAGTCAGTGTCCATCAGTCAATTAGATGTCATTTGACACCAAACTGATACCAATTGACACCAAACCCACTTTTTCCAACTCATTTAGAAGCCAACTATCATATATGTCAGAGCAGGCCCATAATTCACAGCGCCTTTAGTTTAAAACATAATAAAAACGTAAAACACATAGTTACGTTCTAGCTGCGGGTCCAGGTCAGACATTATGTGAAGGCCTATGTGGGCGACCCGAATCCCGAGTTTCGGCTCGATAGGTCCTTCGGTGCCCGAGTAAAACCCTAATTGGTGCTGAAAATCCACTTTTTTCCATGCCTTGCTATGGGGTCCTTGAATGAGCTATCGGACCGAAACGTTGGGGTCCGTCTCTATGGGCGAGCCGGTTCCAATGCACCTAGTCTTGTGTCTCTGAGACTTTTCTAAATGTCGCCATTTTCGTAATGGTCAAAATGAATTGAAATCATTGCAAATGTACGAGGCTATTTCTCGGTCCGAGAACCTTCTAGAGCCACCTAACTCACCACGCACTATCGACCCGAGGTCTAGAACAGGTTTCTAAAGTTTCGGAACTCTAGGTCTGACGGTTCTTTTAGCTCGAACAAAGCTAACTATTGGAGGCACTGTCTGTCTCTACAACCCCCAATACGTCCCTCCTTCCAAGTTGTGTGTCTGTGTGATTTAGTTTTCCTTTGAAATTTTATGGGAAAAATGACTGATTTACAGTTCATGGGGGTTGCCTAATCACACATATGAAGTTTTGGACAGATCTGACTTTTTTAACCCCTCGAAACAGCCCCTGAGACACCAATTAAGGCACTTCCGGTTGGCACAGGAAGCTATAAGTCAACACATATCCTCACTGGGCTATGCTTTTACAGAATCCTGTGTTTTAAGTCCTTACGTTAAGAATTGACTGATTTACACAGGGTTGAATGCACTATGTCTATCAAACTGCAGGCAGGTAATGGAAAAACACTTTTAGGGTGATTTTAACCACTTCCGGTTGGTCCAGGAAGCTTAGAATCAACACAGGTAGACCTCATACTGGCCTGATGGACTGTCATCAAAGACAGGTTCATACGGCATTCATAACCCATATAGACTTCAGGTTGAATTTAGGGGTTCAGGCAATGTATTCCTATGGGGAGAGAAGTCAATGCAAACTCTTTGAAGTAAACACCTTCTTTTAACTATTAAGGGTTAATGCCACACGGTCAAGGTTAGGCTTGCACGGATCGGAAGGACCTTAGGAACGTACCTGAGGTCGAATTGTGCTTCTCACCCTAACGGTTCTCTCACTGTCACCCAAAAGCAAATGACGTTGTGGGGCAGGCTTCATTTGGGCCTACTTTTCTAATGGTCGCTGCGCTCAGACCGAGCGAGCTACGGTCAAGCGGGATATCTCGTTGAACTCGGCACGGCCTAGAGATTATGTTTATGCCATTGCCTGCTCTCTGTGTCTTTGAGAACCGCACTTTTCACTCCAGCCTTGCTGTGTGTGCGTGTGAGAGCTTTTCTTTGACATCTGTTGGGAGAAATGACTGATTTACAGTTCATGAGGGTTACCTAGTCACACATATGAAGTTTTGAAAAGATCTGACCTTTTTAACCCTTGGAAACTGCCACTGTGACATCATTAAAGGCACTTCCGGTTGGCACAGGAAGCTATAAGTAAACCCATGTCTTGATTGACATAGAAACTTACAGAATCCTGAGTTTTAAGTCCTTACGTTAAGAATTGACTGATTTACACAGGGTTGAATGCACTATGTCTATCAAACTGCAGGCAGGTAATGGAAAAACACTTTTAGGGTGATTTTAACCACTTCCGGTTGGTCCAGGAAGCCTAGAATCAACACAGGTAGACCTCATACTGGCCTGATGGACTGTTACCAAAGACAGGTTCATACGGCATTCATAACCCATATAGACTTCAGGTTGAATTTAGGGGTAAAGGCAATGTATTCCTATGGGGAGAGAAATCAATGCAAACTATTTGAAGTAAACACCTTCTTTTAACTATTAAGGGTTAATGCCACACGGTCAACGTTAGGCTTGCACGGATCGGAAGGACCTTAGGAACGTACCTGAGGTCGAATTGTGCTTCTCACCCTAACGGTTCTCTCACTGTCACCCAAAAGCAAATGACGTTGTGGGGCAGGCTTCATTTTGGGCCTACTTTTCTAATGGTCGCTGCGCTCAGACCGAGCGAGCTACGGTCAAGCGGGATATCTCGTTGAACTCGGCACGGCCTAGACATTATGTTTATGCCATTGCCTGCTCTCTGTGTCTTTAAGAACCACACTTTTCACTCCATCCTTGCTGTGTGTGCGTGTGAGAGCTTTTCTTTGACATCTGCTGGGAGAAATGACTGATTTACAGTTTAGGAGGGTTACCTGGTCACACATATGAAGTTTTGGAGAGATGTGACTTTTCTAACCCTTCAAAACAGACAGTGTGACCCAATTAAAGGCACTTCCGGTTGGCACAGGAAGCTATAAGTAAACACATGTCTTGATTGACATAGCCACTTACAGAATCCTGAGTTTTAAGTCTTTAAGTTAAGAATTGACTGATCTACACAGGGTTGAATGCACTATGTCTATCAAACTGCATGCAGTGTATGGATCAACACTGATAAGGTGATTTCAACCACTTCCGGTTGCTTCAGGAAGCTTATAATTGGCACAGGTAGACCTCATAGTGGTCTGATGGACTGTCATAGAAGACAGGTTCATAAGTCATTCATAACCCACATAGGCTTCAGGTTGAATTTAGGGGTGCAGGCAATGTATTCCTATGGGGAGAGAAGTCAATGCAAACTCTTTGAAGTAAACACCTTATTTTAACTATTAAGGGTTAATGCCACATGGTCAAGGTTAGGCTTGCACGGATCGGGAGGACCTCAGGAACGTACCTGAGGTCGAATTGTGCTTCTCACCCTAACGGTTCTCTCACTGTCACCCAAAAGCAAATGACATTGAGGGCCAGGCTTCCTTTTGCGCCTTCTTTTTTTCAAGGTCGCTGCACTCAGAGCGAGCTACGGTCAAGCGGGCGTCTCGTTGAACTCTGCACAGCCTGGAGACTATGGTGATGCCATTTTTTGTGTTGATTTCAGAATGCCATTTTGGTGATGGTCCCTCTCCGTTTAAACATATTGCTAATGTACAAAAGTCAACTAGCAAGTCAGTGTCCACCAGTCAATTAGATGTCATTCTGACACCAAACTGATACCAATTGACACCAAACCCACTTTTTCCAACTCATTTAGAAGCCAACTATCACATATGTCAGAGCAGGCCCATAATTCACAGCGCCATTAGTTTAAAACATAATAAAAACGTAAAACACATAGTTACGTTCTAGCTGCGGGTCCAGGTCAGACATTATGTGAAGGCCTATGTGAGGCGACCCCGAATCCCGAGTTTCGGCTCGATAGGTCCTTCGGTGCCCGAGTAAAACCCTAATTGGTGCTGAAAATCCACTTTTTTCCATGCCTTGCTATGGGGTCCTTGAATGAGCGATCGGACCGAAACGTTGGGGTCCGTCTCTATGGGCCGAGCCGGTTCCAATGCACCTAGTCTTGTGTCTCTGAGACTTTTCTAAATGTCGCCATTTTCGTAATGGTCAAAATGAATTGAAATCATTGCAAATGTACGAGGCTATTTCTCGGTCCGAGAACCTTCTAGAGCCACCTAACTCACCACGCACTATCGACCCGAGGTCTAGAACAGGTTTCTAAAGTTTCGGAACTCTAGGTCTGACGGTTCTTTTAGCTCGAACAAAGCTAACTATTGGAGGCACTGTCTGTCTCTACAACCCCCAATACGTCCCTCCTTCCAAGTTGTGTGTCTGTGTGATTTAGTTTTCCTTTGAAATTTTATGGGAAAAATGACTGATTTACAGTTCATGGGGGTTGCCTAATCACACATATGAAGTTTTGGACAGATCTGACTTTTTAACCCCTCGAAACAGCCCCTGAGACACCAATTAAGGCACTTCCGGTTGTCACAGGAAGCTATAAGTCAACACATATCCTCACTGGGCTATGCTTTTACAGAATCCTGAGTTTTAAGTCCTTACGTTAAGAATTGACTGATTTACACAGGGTTGAATGCACTATGTCTATCAAACTGCAGGCAGGTAATGGAAAAACACTTTTAGGGTGATTTTAACCACTTCCGGTTGGTCCAGGAAGCTTAGAATCAACACAGGTAGACCTCATACTGGCCTGATGGACTGTTACCAAAGACAGGTTCATACGGCATTCATAACCCATATAGACTTCAGGTTGAATTTAGGGGTAAAGGCAATGTATTCCTATGGGAGAGAAATCAATGCAAACTTTTGAAGTAAACACCATCTTTTAACTATTAAGGGTTAATGCCACACTGTCAACGTTAGGCTTGCACGGATCGGAAGGACCTTAGGAACATACCTGAGGTCGAATTGTGCTTCTCACCCTAACGGTTCTCTCACTGTCACCCAAAAGCAAATGACGTTGTGGGGCAGGCTTCATTTTGGGCCTACTTTTCTAATGGTCGCTGCGCTCAGACCGAGCGAGCTACGGTCAAGCGGGATATCTCGTTGAACTCGGCACGGCCTAGACATTATGTTTATGCCATTGCCTGCTCTCTGTGTCTTTAAGAACCACACTTTTTCACTCCATCCTTGCTGTGTGTGCGTGTGAGAGCTTTTCTTTGACATCTGCTGGGAGAAATGACTGATTTACAGTTCACGAGGGTTACCTAGTCACACATATGAAGTTTTGAAAAGATCTGACCTTTTTAACCCATGGAAACTGCCACTGTGACACCATTAAAGGCACTTCCGGTTGGCACAGGAAGCTATAAATAAACTCATATCATGATTGGGGTATGCCTTTACAGAATCCCGAGTTTTAAGTCTTTACGTTAAGAACTGAGTTATTTACGGAGGGTTTAGTGAGTGTGTGTTATTTCAGAAAATCATAGAAAATCACAGAAATCTCGCAGAGCTCCGCAGCACACTTTAAAAAGATTCGTAAGAACAACCTGCAACTGGATCTGTAACCGTTGAAAAAAAAACACCTATCCGTGAACATCACCAAGGTGTCGTTGTACGATTTCTCTTAAATGACGATAGATAAATGGCTGGTTCTTTTTTATTGACACCGGAGGCTCCTTGACTTTGACGTGAAGTGGAAAAATAATTTCTCTATTTTCATTTTGGACCTTTAATCCCAGATAAATGGCCATAACTCAAAAACCGTTGAGGCCTAGACGCCATCTTGTTCGGGGCCAACTGCCCATTATGCCGCCCCTACGCTCACCGAGTTTCGGCTTCTAAATATTTCAGTTCAGTTTTCGAGATAAGGCCCCGTCGTGAATCGTGATGTTTTGTAGCAATAGCCATATGATTGCTTATGCCCTCTTGTGGGAATTTCCGGGACATGGGAAAAATGACATAAATCTTATTATTTTTGTAAAACGGAAACCGAATGTCCGACAACGTTCATTTGATGACTTCCTGGTAGGTCCGGCCCTGCCGCTCGGCCCGACGCCGTCCGCGAATTTTACAAACGATTTCGGACGTCTAGTAAGGGACCGTACATTTGCAATATGGACTTTCTCACTAACCATACAGGTACTGCCGAATTCTTCCCTTAAGGTAGGATTGATTTGCACTTTTCGCACCAAAGTACATTCATCTCTAGGAGACAGAACGCGTCTCCTTCCTGAGCGGTATGGCGGCTGCGTGGTCCCATGGTGTTTATACTTGCGTACTATTGTTTGTACAGATAAACGCGGTACCTTCAGGCGTTTGGAAATTGCTCCTAAGGATGAACCAGACTTGTGGAGGTCTACAATATTTTTCTGAGATCTTGGCTCATTTCTTTTGATTTTCCCATGATGTCAAGCAAAGAGGCACTGAGTTTGAAGGTTGGCCTTGAAATACATCCACAGGTACACCTCCAATTGACTCTAATGATGTCAATTAGCCTATCAGAAGTTTCTAAAGCCATGACATCATTTTCTGCAATTTTCCAAGCTGTTTAAAGGCACAGTCAACTTAGTGTATGTAAACTTCTGACCCACTGGATTGGTGGGACGGTGAATTATAAGTGAAATAATCTGTCTATAAACAATTGTTGGAATTATTTTTTGTGTCATGCACAAAGTATATGTCCTAACCAACTTGTCAAAACTATAGTTTGTTAACAAGACATTTGTGGAGTGGTTGAAAAACGAGTTTTAATGACTCCAACATAAGTGTATGTAAACTTCTGACTTCAACTGTACATATAGTTATTTTAAAAGTCGAAAACTGTATGTAACAACTGCAGATTACCCCTTTAAACAGACAGGACTGTTTGGAAAGACTTTTCATTGACCAACACTTAGTATCGTCTCTCTGTCCAGGTACGTACTGAAGGAACTCCTAGAGACAGAGAAAGTGTATGTGGAAGACCTGGGGTGCATAGTAGAGGTGAGAATACTGTATTAGAACCATTTCCAGGGACAGTGATATCAACAGCGGCAGCAGAAACCACCGTTTCACTGCTGGAGTTGGAAATCTGACAACTTTCGTATCAACCAAGGCAGAAGAAGAACCGGCACCCATTTATTCAATGATTTGGCCTGGAAATCATTGTCAACGCAACACCTTCAGTTTCTTTCAACACGGCTTTGTCTGGCTCCAAAAACAGACATTTATTTTATTGGGTCTGATTTTATTAATATATATATTAGTATCGTGTTACAAAACTTTTAATCTGACAGAGTTTGATATATTCTAGGTGAAGAAATTGAAGACTTGAAGACAGTTATTTTTGGCCCAGTGATGTTATGGCAACATAATACCAACCTGCCTATGTTTGGAAAGCTTTTCCAAGTCAGAAATAGTTGTTTTCCAGGTAATTAGGTATGTACATTATATGTGGCGGAACTACATAGACTTTAGCTCAACAGGTTAGCTTGTTGTGTGCAGGAGACCTGGGCTTGAATCCCAGTCAGTAATTACAGGATATGAGATCTGAGGTTGGGTGTATGTTTCCTGTACAGGGCTACATGGTCACTATGACTAATAAAGGTATACCAGACGACATGAAGGGAAAAGACAAGATCGTGTTCGGAAACATTCATCAAATTTTCGACTGGCATAAAGAGTGAGTATCGGAGATACTGTACAGTGTGTGTGTGTGTGTGTGTGTGCGTGGTGTTTGTAACCTGTCTCTCTCTCTCTAGCTACTTCATGGGCGAGCTGGTGAAATGTATAGCAGAACCAGAGAGACTGGCCCAACTTTTCATAAAGCATGTGAGTCTACATACACGGACACACACAGGGACACACACACAGACACACACACAAATGGACACACATGGACACACACACAAGCACATGGACACACACAGATACAGGTGTGTCCTGTGTCGATTTGGGGTCTGTTGAGGTATAACGCTGTAAGGAAACACATGAAAAGCTCCTGTTTATCCACCAACACATCTCTGTATTTCAGCTGCAAGCATTCGCCCCTCACTTGCACTCGCACCCACACACACACACACACACACACACACACACACACACACACACACACACACACACACACACACACACACACACACACACACACACACACACACACACACACACACACACACACACACACACACACACACACACACGTTTCCCCCTCCACTTCCTTGTTGTTGATACCAAGGATTTCAGACCTGCCTGTGTTTTCCTAGTCACAGACAGGCTGGCTAGCATCTTGACCAGCCCAGACAGAACCGGTCAGTCAGGAAGCGTGTGTGTGGCTGGACCGAGGGGTCAGGAAGCGTGTGTGTGGCTGGACCGAGGGGTCAGGAAGCTTGTGGAGAAAAACAGCTGCAGTTTGAAGAAGCAAACAGAAAAAAGCCACATGAATAAGAATCCGTAATAATAAACACTTGACTAGACTCTTTGATATGGTGGCTATTTTCCTCCGGCCCTAAAGATGACTATATCTGTACTGTATCTGGTCGATAAACTGCTGATCAACAGAGATTTTTTTACTGAGCGGTCCCAAATATACTGATCAAAAATATAAACGCAACAGATAAAGTATTGGTCCCAAGTTGCCACATCACTGCCCGAGATGGCATAGCAGTTCAGACGTCTTTTGTCCTCGTCTTGTCGTGTCCTGTATATATATATATATTTGCAACTTTTTTTCACGTACATTTTATTTTTATTTTCCATCAACTCATCTTCAAAACACTCTCCTGCAACCCGCCTCACCAATTTATATTTATAAATAAGTATTATTTACCTCAAATCTGCAATCCTCCAAGAAGCTAGCCAGAAGCTAGCCAAAAACTCCAAGAAGCTAGCCAGAAACTAACCAGAAGCTAGCCAGGAGCTAGCTAGAAGCTAATCAGAAGCTAGTTCAGAAGCTAGTTAGCTTCTTTACTGGTAAATCGTTAGTATTCAGCTAACCACGGTTTGTGGTCATCAGCTATCCTTTAGCTCGAAAATCTATCGCCAGTTTTGTACGGCGCAGCGCGGCTCGGAACGGAACATACCGGACCAATTTTTCTCTCCATGTCCTTGGATTTCAACTGCTCTCTGGACATTAATTTCCGGATCTCACAGCTAGCTAGCTGCTATCCGTGTGTCTATCTGCTCTCGTCGATTCCGGAGCAAACATCAATTACTCCGGAGCTAGCCAGCTCCGTCAATCACTCCTGAGCTCCGTCAATCACTCCTGGGCTGCAGTCACCTATCCGGACCCGTTTACTGCCTACGCGGAGCCCCACCGGGCCTTCACAACTGGACTGCCGGCGTTATCTACCCGAAGGAGATCCGGCTGGCTCCTCCGTCGCGACGTTACCTGAACGCCCATCTGCGGCCTGCTAACCGTTAGCTGTCTTACCGGCTGCTCTCAGAATAGACAATCGGACAATTTATTTATTTTTATTATTATTATGTTTCTTCTTGGGCCTCTATAACTATATCTATTGTTTTTATTTTATTTTTGTTGTTGTGTGATTTGGACTAATCCCCTCTACCACACGGAACCCCACTAATCTACTGACGGAACGCAAGAGGTGGCTAACAACAGACCTCCATCCTATGCTAGCTTGCTACCGATGTCCTGGCTAGCTGTCTAAATCGCCGTGACCCCCAAACCAACCACTCCACTCACTGAACTCTTTTGATCACTCGACTAAGGATGCCTCTCCTTAATGTCAATATGTCTTGTCCATTGCTGTTCTGGTTAGTGTTTATTGGCTTATTTCACTGTAGAGCCTCTAGTCCTGCTCACTATACCTTATCCAATTTATTAGTTCCACCACCCACACATGCAATGACATCTCCTGGTTTCAATGATGTTTCTAGAGACAATATCTCTCTCTTCATCACTCAATACCTAGGTTTACCTCCACTGTATTCACATCCTACCATACCTTTGTCTGTACATTATACCTTGATGCTATTTTATCGCCCCCAGAAACCTCCTTTACTCTCTGTTCCAGACGTTCTAGACGACCAATTCTTATTGCTTTTAGCCGTACCCTTATTCTTCTCCTCCTATGTTCCTCTGGCGATGTAGAGGTGAATCCAGGCCCTGCAGTGCCTAGCTCCACTCCTATTCCCCAGGCGCTCTCTTTTGATGACTTCTGTAACCGTAATAGCCTTGGTTTCATGCATGTTAACATTAGAAGCCTCCTCCCTAAGTTTGTTCTATTCACTGCTTTAGCACACTCTGCCAACCCGGATGTTCTAGCTGTGTCTGAATCCTGGCTTAGGAAGACCACCAAAAATTCTGAAATTTTAATTCCAAATTACAACATTTTCAGACAAGATAGAACTGCCAAAGGGGGCGGTGTTGCAATCTACTGCAAAGATAGCCTGCAGAGTTCTGTCCTACTATCCAGGTCTGTACCCAAACAATTTGAACTTCTACTTTTAAAAATCCACCTCTCTAAAAACAAGTCTCTCACCGTTGCCGCCTGCTATAGACCACCCTCTGCCCCCAGCTGTGCTCTGGACACCATATGTGAACTGATTGCCCCCATCTATCTTCAGAGCTCGTGCTGCTAGGCGACCTAAACTGGAACATGCTTAACACCCCAGCCATCCTACAATCTAAACTTGATGCCCTCAATCTCACTCAAATTATCAATGAACCTACCAGGTACCCCCCAAAGCCTTAAACACGGGCACCCTCATAGATATCATCCTAACCAACTTCCCCTCTAAATACACCTCTGCTGTCTTCAACCAAGATCTCAGCGATCACTGCCTCATTGCCTGCATCCGTAATGGGTCAGCGGTCAAACGACCTCCACTCATCACCGTAAAACGCTCCCTGAAACACTTCAGCGAGCAGGCCTTTCTGGCCGGGTATCCTGGAAGGATATTGATCTCATCCCGTCAGTAGAGGATGCCTGGATATTTTTTTAAAATGCCTTCCTAAACATCTTAAATAAACATGCCCCTTTCAAGAAATTTAGAACCAGGAACAGATATAGCCCTTGGTTCTCCCCAGACCTGACTGCCCTTAACCAACACAAAAACATCCTATGGCATTCTGCATTAGCATCAAACAGCCCCGTGATATGCAGCTGTTCAGGGAAGCTAGAAACCGTTATACACAGGCAGTTAGAAAAGCCAAGGCTAGCTTTTTCAAGCAGAAATTTGCTTCCTGCAACACTAACTCAAAAAGTTCTGGGACACTGTAAAGTCCATGGAGAATAAGAACACCTCCTCCCAGCTGTCCACTGCACTGAAGATAGGAAACACTGTCACCACTGATAAATCCACCATAATTGAGAATTTCAATAAGCATTTTTCTACGGCTGGCCATGCTTTCCACCTGGCTACTCCTACCCCGGTCAACAGCACTGCACCCCCAACAGCAACTCGCTCAAGCCTTCCCCATTTCTCCTTCTCCCAAATCCATTCAGCTGATGTTCTGAAAGAGCTGAAAAATCTGGACCCCTACAAATCAGCCGGGCTAGACAATCTGGACCCTTTCTTTCTAAAATGTTCTGCCGAAATTGTTGCCACCCCTATTACTAGCCTGTTCAACCTCTCTTTCGTGTCGTCTGAGATTCCTAAAGATTGGAAAGCAGCCGCAGTCATCCCCCTCTTCAAAGGGGGAGACACCCTGGACCCAAACTGTTACAGACCTATATCCATCCTGCCCTGCCTATCTAAGGTCTTGAAAGCCAAGTCAACAAACAGGTCACTGACCATCTCGAATCCCACCGTACCTTCTCCGCTGTGCAATCTGGTTTCCGAGCCGGTCATGGGTGCACCTCAGCCACGCTCAAGGTACTAAATGATATCATAACCTCCATCGATAAAAGACAGTACTGTGCAGCCGTCTTCATCGACCTTGCCAAGGCTTTCGACTCTGTCAATCACCATATTCTTATCGGCAGACTCAGGAGCCTCGGTTTTTCGGATGACTGCCTTGCCTGGTTCACCAATTACTTTGCAGACAGAGTTCAGTGTGTCAAATCGGAGGGCATGCTGTCCAGTCCTCTGGCAGTCTCTATGGGGGTGCCACAGGGTTCAATTCTCGGGCCGACTCTTTTCTCTGTATATATCAATGATGTTGCTCTTGCTGCGGGCGATTCCCTGATCCACCTCTACGCAGACGACACCATTCTATATACTTCCGGCCCGTCCTTGGACACTGTGCTATCTAACCTCCAAACGAGCTTCAATGCCATACAACTCTCCTTCCGTGGCCTCCAACTGCTCTTAAACGCTAGTAAAACCAAATGCATGCTTTTCAACCATTCGCTGCCTGCACCCGCACGCCTGACCAGCATCACCACCCTGGATGGTTCCGACCTTGAATATGTGGACATTATAAGTACCTAGGTGTCTGGCTAGACTATAAACTCTCCTATAAACTCTCCTTCCAGACTCGTCTCATCTCCAATCGAAAATCAAATCAAGAGTCGGCTTTCTATTCCGCAACAAAGCCTCCTTCACTCACGCCGCCAAACTTACCCTAGTAAAACTGACTATCCTACCGATCCTCGACTTTGGCGATGTCATCTACAAAATTGCTTCCAACACTCTACTCAGCAAACTGGATGCAGTTTATCACAGTGCCATCCGTTTTGTCACTAAAGCACCTTATACCACCCACCACTGCGACTTGTATGCTCTAGTCGGCTGGCCCTCGCTACATATTCGTCGCCAGACCCACTGGCTCCAGGTCATCTACAAGTCCATGCTAGGTAAAGCTCCGCCTTATCTAAGTTCACTGGTCACGATGGCAACACCCATCCGTAGCACGCGCTCCAGCAGGTGTATCTCACTGATCATCCCTAAAGCCAACACCTCATTTGGCCGCCTTTCGTTCCAGTACTCTGCTGCCTGTGACTGGAACGAATTGCAAAAATCGCTGAAGTTGGAGACTTTTATCTCCCTCACCAACTTCAAACATCTGCTATCTGAGCAGCGAACCGATCGCTGCAGCTGTACATAGTCTATTGGTAAATAGCCCACCCATTTTCACCTACCTCATCCCCATACTGTTTTTATTTATTTACTTTTCTGCTCTTTTGCACACCAATATCTCTACCTGTACAATCTGCTAAATTGTAATTATTCGCCTACCTCCTCATGCCTTTTGCACACAATGTATATAGACTCCCCTTTTTTTTCCTACTGTGTTATTGACTTGTTAATGGTTTACTCCATGTGTAACTCTGTGTTGTCTGTTCACACTGCTATGCTTTATCTTGGCCAGGTCGCAGTTGCAAATGAGAACTTGTTCTCAACTAGCCTACCTGGTTAAATAAAGGTGAAATAAAAAAATAAAATAAAAAAAAGGTCAAAATCACAGGTTTGCAACACAATAAACTTCTGTTTTGATAATATTTTGAATCTAGTTCAATATGTTCTTAGCAGCTATAGATAGTGCTTTGTGCTGTACTGTTTATTTTCTGATATGTTAAATTGCTATACGGTTGACTGTCTGTGTGTATGTTTGTATTACAGGAGAGGCGTCTCCACATGTACGTGGTTTATTGTCAGAATAAACCCAAGTCGGAACACATTGTCTCTGAGTACATCGAGACCTACTTCCAGGTTAGTATCTCTTAGCAAACATACAGCTAAGTCCACCATACATCACTGTTATCTTACTGAAACGCTCGTTCCAAAAATACAATTCAGTTTTATTAGACTCCTTTTGCTGGAATGTTATTTCCTTTTGTGGTAATGGCAGGTTTGGTTTTAGTAATGTAGTATGTCACGTGGGAATAATGCTATGCTTTGTAGATGTGGTCACGTGGGAATAATGCTATGCTTTGTAGATGTGGTCACGTGGGAATGATGCTATGCTTTGTAGATGTGGTCACGTGGGAATAATGCTATGCTTTGTAGATGTGGTCACGTGGGAATAATGCTATGCTTTGTAGATGTGGTCACGTGGGTGGCTTTGAGATGTAATGAATAATATGCTTTGTAGATGTGGTCACGTGGGAATAATGCTATGCTTTGTAGATGTGGTCACGTGGGAATAATGCTATGCTTTGTAGATGTGGTCACGTGGGAATAATGCTATGCTTTGTAGATGTGGTCACGTGGGAATAATGCTATGCTTTGTAGATGTGGTCACGTGGGAATAATGCTATGCTTTGTAGATGTGGTCACGTGGGAATAATGCTATGCTTTGTAGATGTGGTCACGTGGGAATAATGCTATGCTTTGTAGATGTGGTCACGTGGGAATAATGCTATGCTTTGTAGATGTGGTCACGTGGGAATAATGCTATGCTTTGTAGATGTGGTCACGTGGGAATAATGCTATGCTTTGTAGATGTGGTCACGTGGGAATAATGCTATGCTTTGTAGATGTGGTCACGTGGGAATAATGCTATGCTTTGTAGATGTGGTCACGTGGGAATAATGCTATGCTTTGTAGATGTGGTCACGTGGGAATAATGCTATGCTTTGTAGATGTGGTCACGTGGGAATAATGCTATGCTTTGTAGATGTGGTCACGTGGGAATAATGCTATGCTTTGTAGATGTGGTCACGTGGGAATAATGCTATGCTTTGTAGATGTGGTCACGTGGGAATAATGCTATGCTTTGTAGATGTGGTCACGTGGGAATAATGCTATGCTTTGTAGATGTGGTCACGTGGGAATAATGCTATGCTTTGTAGATGTGGTCACGTGGGAATAATGCTATGCTTTGTAGATGTGGTCACGTGGGAATAATGCTATGCTTTGTAGATGTGGTCACGTGGGAATAATGCTATGCTTTGTAGATGTGGTCACGTGGGAATAATGCTATGCTTTGTAGATGTGGTCACGTGGGAATAATGCTATGCTTTGTAGATGTGGTCACGTGGGAATAATGCTATGCTTTGTAGATGTGGTCACGTGGGAATAATGCTATGCTTTGTAGATGTGGTCACGTGGGAATAATGCTATGCTTTGTAGATGTGGTCACGTGGGAATAATGCTATGCTTTGTAGATGTGGTCACGTGGGAATAATGCTATGCTTTGTAGATGTGGTCACGTGGGAATAATGCTATGCTTTGTAGATGTGGTCACGTGGGAATAATGCTATGCTTTGTAGATGTGGTCACGTGGGAATAATGCTATGCTTTGTAGATGTGGTCACGTGGGAATAATGCTATGCTTTGTAGATGTGGTCACGTGGGAATAATGCTATGCTTTGTAGATGTGGTCACGTGGGAATAATGCGTGGGAATAATGCTATTGTAGATGTGGTCACGTGGGAATAATGCTATGCTTTGTAGATGTGGTCACGTGGGAATAATGCTATGCTTTGTAGATGTGGTCACGTGGGAATAATGCTATGCTTTGTAGATGTGGTCACTTTGTAGATGTGGTCACGTGGGAATAATGCTATGCTTTGTAGATGTGGTCACGTGGGAATAATGCTATGCTTTGTAGATGTGGTCACGTGGGAATAGATGTGGTCACGTGGGAATAATGCTATGCTTTGTAGATGTGGTCACGTGGGAATAATGCTATGCTTTGTAGATGTGGTCACGTGGGAATAATGCTATGCTTTGTAGATGTGGTCACGTGGGAATAATGCTATGCTTTGTAGATGTGGTCACGTGGGAATAATGCTATGCTTTGTAGATGTGGTCACGTGGGAATAATGCTATGCTTTGTAGATGTGGTCACGTGGGAATAATGCTATGCTTTGTAGATGTGGTCACGTGGGAATAATGCTATGCTTTGTAGATGTGGTCACGTGGGAATAATGCTATGCTTTGTAGATGTGGTCACGTGGGAATAATGCTATGCTTTGTAGATGTGGTCACGTGGGAATAATGCTATGCTTTGTAGATGTGGTCACGTGGGAATAATGCTATGCTTTGTAGATGTGGTCACGTGGGAATAATGCTATGCTTTGTAGATGTGGTCACGTGGGAATAATGCTATGCTTTGTAGATGTGGTCACGTGGGAATAATGCTATGCTTTGTAGATGTGGTCACGTGGGAATAATGCTATGCTTTGTAGATGTGGTCACGTGGGAATAATGCTATGCTTTGTAGATGTGGTCACGTGGGAATAATGCTATGCTTTGTAGATGTGGTCACGTGGGAATAATGCTATGCTTTGTAGATGTGGTCACGTGGGAATAATGCTATGCTTTGTAGATGTGGTCACGTGGGAATAATGCTATGCTTTGTAGATGTGGTCACGTGGGAATAATGCTATGCTTTGTAGATGTGGTCACGTGGGAATAATGCTATGCTTTGTAGATGTGGTCACGTGGGAATAATGCTATGCTTTGTAGATGTGGTCACGTGGGAATAATGCTATGCTTTGTAGATGTGGTCACGTGGGAATAATGCTATGCTTTGTAGATGTGGTCACGTGGGAATAATGCTATGCTTTTAGATGTGGTCACGTGGGAATAATGCTATGCTTTGTAGATGTGGTCACGTGGGAATAATGCTATGCTTTGTAGATGTGGTCACGTGGGAATAATGCTATGCTTTGTAGATGTGGTCACGTGGGAATAATGCTATGCTTTGTAGATGTGGTCACGTGGGAATAATGCTATGCTTTGTAGATGTGGTCACGTGGGAATAATGCTATGCTTTGTAGATGTGGTCACGTGGGAATAATGCTATGCTTTGTAGATGTGGTCACGTGGGAATAATGCTATGCTTTGTAGATGTGGTTGGGAATAATGGTGCTTTGTAGATGTGGTCACGTGGGAATAATGCTATGCTTTGTAGATGTGGTCACATATTGCTTTGTAGATGTGGTCACGTGGGAATAATGCTTTGTAGATGGTCACGTGGGAATAATGCTATGCTTTGTAGATGTGGTCACGTGGGAATAATGCTATGCTTTGTAGATGTGGTCACGTGGGAATAATGTTGCTTTGTAGATGTGGTCACGTGGGAATAATGCTATGCTTTGTAGATGTGGTCACGTGGGAATAATGCTATGCTTTGTAGATGTGGTCACGTGGGAATAATGCTATGCTTTGTAGATGTGGTCACGTGGGAATAATGCTATGCTTTGTAGATGTGGTCACGTGGGAATAAATGCTATGCTTTGTAGATGTGGTCACGTGGGAATAATGCTATGCTTTGTAGATGTGGTCACGTGGGAATAATGCTATGCTTTGTAGATGTGGTCACGTGGGAATAATGCTATGCTTTGTAGATGTGGTCACGTGGGAATAGATGTGGTCACGTGGGAATAATGCTATGCTTTTGTAGATGTGGTCACGTGGGAATAATGCTATGCTTTCAGATGTGGTCACGTGGGAATAATGCTATGCTTTGTAGATGTGGTCACGTGGGAATAATGGTCACTATGCTTTGTAGATGTGGTCACGTGGGAATAATGTCATGCTTTGTAGATGTGGTCACGTGGGAATAATGCTATGCTTTGTAGATGTGGTCACGTGGGAATAATGCTATGCTTTGTAGATGTGGTCACGTGGGAATAAATGCTTTGTAGATCACGTGGGAATAATGTATGCTTTGTAGATGTGGTCACGTGGGAATAATGATGCTTTGTAGATGTGGTCACGTGGGAATAATGCTATGCTTTGTAGATGTGGTCACGTGGGAATAATGCTATGCTTTGTAGATGTGGTCACGTGGGAATAATGCTATGCTTTGTAGATGTGGTCACGTGGGAATAATGCTATGCTTTGTAGATGTGGTCACGTGGGAATAATGCTATGCTTTGTAGATGTGGTCACGTGGGAATAATGCTATGCTTTGTAGATGTGGTCACGTGGGAATAATGCTATGCTTTGTAGATGTGGTCACGTGGGAATAATGCTATGCTTTGTAGATGTGGTCACGTGGGAATAATGCTATGCTTTGTAGATGTGGTCACGTGAATAATGCTATGGTAGAATAACTATAGATGTGGTCACGTGGGAATAATGCTATGCTTTGTAGATGTGGTCACGTGGGAATAATGCTATGCTTTGTAGATGTGGTCACGTGGGAATAATGCTATGCTTTGTAGATGTGGTCACGTGGGAATAATGCTATGCTTTGTAGATGTGGTCACGTGGAATTGTGGCTAATGCTTTGTAGATGTGGTCACGTGGGAATAATGCTATGCTTTGTAGATGTGGTCACGTGGGAATAATGCTATGCTTTGTAGATGTGGTCACGTGGGAATAATGCTATGCTTTGTAGATGTGGTCACGTGGGAATAATGCTATGCTTTGTAGATGTGGTCATGTGGGAATAATTCTATGCTTTGTAGATGTGGTCACGTGGGAATAATGCTATGCTTTGTAGATGTGGTCACGTGGGAATAATGCTATGCTTTGTAGATGTGGTCACGTGGGAATAATGCTATGCTTTGTAGATATGGTCACGTGGGAATAATGCTATGCTTTGTAGATGTGGTCACGTGAAGGTAATAACATGTCATATTGATGGGTGGTTGTGGTAGTGAAGGTAATAACATGTCATATTGATGGGTGGTTGTGGTAGTGAAGGTAATAACATGTCATATTGATGGGTGGTTGTGGTAATGAAGGTAATAACATGTCATATTGATGGGTGGTTGTGGTAATGAAGGTAATAACATGTCATATTGATGGGTGGTTGTGGTAATGAAGGTAATAACATGTCATATTGATGGGTGGTTGTGGTAGTGAAGGTAATAACATGTCATATTGATGGGTGGTTGTGGTAGTGAAGGTAATAACATGTCATATTGATGGGTGGTTGTGGTAATGAAGGTAATAACATGTCATATTGATGGGTGGTTGTGGTAATGAAGGTAATAACATGTCATATTGATGGGTGGTTGTGGTAATGAAGGTAATAACATGTCATATTGATGGGTGGTTGTGGTAATGAAGGTAATAACATGTCATATTGATGGGTGGTTGTGGTAGTGAAGGTAATAACATGTCATATTGATGGGTGGTTGTGGTAATGAAGGTAATAACATGTCATATTGATGGGTGGTTGTGGTAGTGAAGGTAATAACATGTCATATTGATGGGTGGTTGTGGTAGTGAAGGTAATAACATATCATATTGATGGCTGGTTGTGGTAGTGAAGGTAATACCATGTCATATTGATGGGTGGTTGTGGTAATGAAGGTAATAACATGTCATATTGATGGGTGGTTGTGGTAATGAAGGTAATAACATGTCATATTGATGGGTGGTTGTGGTAATGAGCTAATAACATGTCATATTGATGGATGGTTGTGGTAATGAAGGTAATAACATGTCATATTGATGGGTGGTTGTGGTAATGAAGGTAATAACATGTCATATTGATGGGTGGTTGTGGTAATGAAGGTAATAACATGTCATATTGATGGGTGGTTGTGGTGTGAAGGTAATAACATGTCATATTGATGGGTGGTTGTGGTAGTGAAGGTAATAACATGTCATATTGATGGGTGGTTGTAATGAAGGTAATAACATGTCATATTGATGGGTGGTTGTGGTAGTGAAGGTAATAACATGTCATATTGATGGGTGGTTGTGGTAATGAAGGTAATAACATGTCATATTGATGGGTGGTTGTGGTAATGAAGGTAATAACATGTCATATTGATGGGTGGTTGTGGTAATGAAGGTAATAACATGTCATATTGATGGTGGTTGTGGATGTGGTAATAACATGTCATATTGATGGGTGGTTGTGGTAGTGAAGGTAATAACATGTCATATTGATGGGTGGTTGTGGTAATGAAGGTAATAACATGTCATATTGATGGGTGGTTGTGGTAATGAAGGTAATAACATGTCATATTGATGGGTGGTTGTGGTATGAAGGTAACATGTCATATTGATGGGTGGTTGTGGTAGTGAAGGTAATAACATGTCATATTGATGGGTGGTTGTGGTAATGAAGGTAATAACATGTCATATTGATGGGTGGTTGTGGTAGTGAAGGTAATAACATGTCATATTGATGGGTGGTTGTGGTAGTGAAGGTAATAACATGTCATATTGATGGGTGGTTGTGGTAGTGAAGGTAATAACATGTCATATTGATGGGTGGTTGTGGTAATGAAGGTAATAACATGTCATATTGATGGGTGGTTGTGGTAATGAAGGTAATAACATGTCATATTGATGGGTGGTTGTGGTAATGAAGGTAATAACATGTCATATTGATGGGTGGTTGTGGTAATGAAGGTAATAACATGTCATATTGATGGGTGGTTGTGGTAATGAAGGTAATAACATGTCATATTGAATGAAAGGTAATAACATGTCATATTGATGGGTGGTTGTGGTAGTGAAGGTAATAACATGTCATATTGATGGGTGGTTGTGGTAGTGAAGGTAATAACATGTCATATTGATGGGTGGTTGTGGTAATGAAGGTAATAACATGTCATATTGATGGGTGGTTGTGGTAGTGAAGGTAATAACATGTATGAAGGTAATAACATGTCATATTGATGGGTGGTTGTGGTAATGAAGGTAATAACATGTCATATTGATGGGTGGTTGTGGTAGTGAAGGTAATAACATGTCATATTGATGGGTGGTTGTGGTAGTGAAGGTAATAACATGTCACATTGATGGGTGGTTGTGGTAATGAAGGTAATAACATGTCATATTGATGGGTGGTTGTGGTAATGAAGGTAATAACATGTCATATTGATGGGTGGTTGTGGTAATGAAGGTAATAACATGTCATATTGATGGGTGGTTGTGGTAATGAAGGTAATAACATGTCATATTGATGGGTGGTTGTGGTAATGGTAATAACATGTCATATTGATGGGTGGTTGTGGTAGTGAAGGTAATAACATGTCATATTGATGGGTGGTTGTGGTAGTGAAGGTAATAACATGTCATATTGATGGGTGGTTGTGGTAATGAAGGTAATAACATGTCATATTGATGGTTGTGGTTGTGGTCATATTAGTGAAGGTAATAACATGTCATATTGATGGGTGGTTGTGGTAATGAAGGTAATAACATGTCATATTGATGGGTGGTTGTGGTAGTGAAGGTAATAACATGTCATATTGATGGGTGGTTGTGGTAATGAAGGTAATAACATGTCATATTGATGGGTGGTTGTGGTAATGAAGGTAATAACATGTCATATTGATGGGTGGTTGTGGTAGTGAAGGTAATAACATGTCATATTGATGGGTGGTTGTGGTAGTGAAGGTAATAAATGTCATATTGATGGGTGGTTGTGGCAATGAAGGTAATAACATGTCATATTGATGGGTGGTTGTGGTAGTGAAGGTAATAACATGTCATATTGATGGGTGGTTGTGGTAATGAAGGTAATAACATGTCATATTGATGGGTGGTTGTGGTAATGAAGGTAATAACATGTCATATTGATGGGTGGTTGTGGTAATGAAGGTAATAACATGTCATATTGATGGGTGGTTGTGGTAATGAAGGTAATAACATGTCATATTGATGGGTGGTTGTGGTAATGAAGGTAATAACATGTCATATTGATGGGTGGTTGTGGTAATGAAGGTAATAACATGTCATATTGATGGGTGGTTGTGGATGAAGGTAACATGTCATATTGATGGGTGGTTGTGGTAGTGAAGGTAATAACATGTCATATTGATGGGTGGTTGTGGTAATGAGGTAATAACATGTCATATTGATGGGTGGTTGTGGTAGTGAAGGTAATAACATGTCATATTGATGGGTGGTTGTGGTAATGAAGGTAATAACATGTCATATTGATGGGTGGTTGTGGTAATGAAGGTAATAACATGTCATATTGATGGGTGGTTGTGGTTGTGTCATATTGATGGTTGTGGTGAAGGTAATAACATGTCATATTGATGGGTGGTTGTGGTAGTGAAGGTAATATCATGTCATATTGATGGGTGGTTGTGGTAATGAAGGTAATAACATGTCATATTGATGGGTGGTTGTGGTAATGAAAGTAATAACATGTCATATTGATGGGTGGTTGTGGTAGTGAAGGTAATAACATGTCATATTGATGGGTGGTTGTGGTAGTGAAGGTAATAACATGTCATATTGATGGGTGGTTGTGGTAATGAAGGTAATAACATGTCATATTGATGGGTGGTTGTGGTAGTGAAGGTAATAACATGTCATATTGATGGGTGGTTGTGGTAATGAAGGTAATAACATGTCATATTGATGGGTGGTTGTGGTAATGAAGGTAATAACATGTCATATTGATGGGTGGTTGTGGTAATGAGGTAATAACATGTCATATTGATGGGTGGTTGTGGTAATGAAGGTAATAACATGTCATATTGATGGGTGGTTGTGGTAATGAAGGTAATAACATGTCATATTGATGGGTGGTTGTGGTAATGAAGGTAATAACATGTCATATTGATGGGTGGTTGTGGTAGTGAAGGTAATAACATGTCATATTGATGGGTGGTTGTGGTAGTGAAGGTAATAACATGTCATATTGATGGGTGGTTGTGGCAATGAAGGTAATAACATGTCATATTGATGGGTGGTTGTGGTAGTGAAGGTAATAACATGTCATATTGATGGGTGGTTGTGGTAATGAAGGTAATAACATGTCATATTGATGGGTGGTTGTGGTAGTGAAGGTAATAACATGTCATATTGATGGGTAGTTGTGGTAATGAAGGTAATAACATGTCATATTGATGGGTGGTTGTGGTAATGAAGGTAATAACATGTCATATTGATGGGTGGTTGTGGTAATGAAGGTAATAACATGTCATATTGATGGGTGGTTGTGGTAGTGAAGGTAATAACATGTCATATTGATGGGTGGTTGTGGTAGTGAAGGTAATAACATGTCATATTGATGGGTGGTTGTGGCAATGAAGGTATTTACATGTCATATTGATGGGTGGTTGTGGTAGTGAAGGTAATAACATGTCATATTGATGGGTGGTTGTGGTAATGAAGGTAATAACATGTCATATTGATGGGTGGTTGTGGTAGTGAAGGTAATAACATGTCATATTGATGGGTAGTTGTGGTAATGAAGGTAATAACATGTCATATTGATGGGTGGTTGTGGTAATGAAGGTAATAACATGTCATATTGATGGGTGGTTGTGGTAATGAAGGTAATAACATGTCATATTGATGGGTGGTTGTGGTAGTGAAGGTAATAACATGTCATATTGATGGGTGGTTGTGGTAGTGAAGGTAATAACATGTCATATTGATGGGTGGTTGTGGCAATGAAGGTAATAACATGTCATATTGATGGGTGGTTGTGGTAGTGAAGGTAATAACATGTCATATTGATGGGTGGTTGTGGTAGTGAAGGTAATAACATGTCATATTGATGGGTGGTTGTGGTAGTGAAGGTAATAACATGTCATATTGATGGGTGGTTGTGGCAATGAAGGTATTTACATGTCATATTGATGGGTGGTTGTGGTAGTGAAGGTAATAACATGTCATATTGATGGGTGGTTGTGGTAATGAAGGTAATAACATGTCATATTGATGGGTGGTTGTGGTAGTGAAGGTAATAACATGTCATATTGATGGGTGGTTGTGGTAATGAAGGTAATAACATGTCATATTGATGGGTGGTTGTGGTAATGAAGGTAATAACATGTCATATTGATGGGTGGTTGTGGTAATGAAGGTAATAACATGTCATATTGATGGGTGGTTGTGGTAGTGAAGGTAATAACATGTCATATTGATGGGTGGTTGTGGTAGTGAAGGTAATAACATGTCATATTGATGGGTGGTTGTGGCAATGAAGGTAATAACATGTCATATTGATGGGTGGTTGTGGTAGTGAAGGTAATAACATGTCATATTGATGGGTGGTTGTGGTAATGAAGGTAATAACATGTCATATTGATGGGTGGTTGTGGTATGAAGGTAATAACATGTCATATTGATGGGTAGTTGTGGTAATGAAGGTAATAACATGTCATATTGATGGGTGGTTGTGGTAATGAAGGTAATAACATGTCATATTGATGGGTGGTTGTGGTAATGAAGGTAATAACATGTCATATTGATGGGTGGTTGTGGTAATGAAGGTAATAACATGTCATATTGATGGGTGGTTGTGGTAATGAAGGTAATAACATGTCATATTGATGGGTGGTTGTGGTAGTGAAGGTAATAACATGTCATATTGATGGGTGGTTGTGGTAATGAAGGTAATAACATGTCATATTGATGGGTGGTTGGGGTAATGAAGGTAATAACATGTCATATTGATGGGTGGTTGTGGTAGTGAAGGTAATAACATGTCATATTGATGGGTGGTTGGGGTAATGAAGGTAATAACATGTCATATTGATGGGTGGTTGGGGTAATGAAGGTAATAACATGTCATATTGATGGGTGGTTGGGGTAATGAAGGTAATAACATGTCATATTGATGGGTGGTTGTGGTAGTGAAGGTAATAACATGTCATATTGATGGGTGGTTGTGGTAATGAAGGTAATAAGATGTCATATTGATGGGTGGTTGTGGTAGTGAAGGTAATAACATGTCATATTGATGGGTGGTTGTGGTAATGAAGGTAATAACATGTCATATTGATGGGTGGTTGTGGTAATGAAGGTAATAACATGTCATATTGATGGGTGGTTGTGGTAGTGAAGGTAATAACATGTCATATTGATGGGTGGTTGTGGTAATGAAGGTAATAACATGTCATATTGATGGGTGGTTGTGGTAGTGAAGGTAATAACATGTCATATTGATGGGTGGTTGGGGTAATGAAGGTAATAACATGTCATATTGATGGGTGGTTGTGGTAATGAAGGTAATAACATGTCATATTGATGGGTGGTTGTGGTAGTGAAGGTAATAACATGTCATATTGATGGGTGGTTGTGGTAATGAAGGTAATAACATGTCATATTGATGGGTGGTTGTGGTAATGAAGGTAATAACATGTCATATTGATGGGTGGTTGTGGTAATGAAGGTAATAACATGTCATATTGATGGGTGGTTGTGGTAGTGAAGGTAATAACATGTCATATTGATGGGTGGTTGTGGTAGTGAAGGTAATAACATGTCATATTGATGGGTGGTTGTGGTAATGAAGGTAATAACATGTCATATTGATGGGTGGTTGTGGTAGTGAAGGTAATAACATGTCATATTGATGGGTGGTTGTGGTAATGAAGGTAATAACATGTCATATTGATGGGTGGTTGTGGTAATGAAGGTAATAACATGTCATATTGATGGGTGGTTGTGGTAATGAGGTAATTACATGTCATATTGATGGGTGGTTGTGGTAATGAAGGTAATAACATGTCATATTGATGGGTGGTTGTGGTAATGAAGGTAATAACATGTCATATTGATGGGTGGTTGTGGTAATGAAGGTAATAACATGTCATATTGATGGGTGGTTGTGGTAGTGAAGGTAATAACATGTCATATTGATGGGTGGTTGTGGTAGTGAAGGTAATAACATGTCATATTGATGGGTGGTTGTGGCAATGAAGGTAATAACATGTCATATTGATGGGTGGTTGTGGTAGTGAAGGTAATAACATGTCATATTGATGGGTGGTTGTGGTAATGAAGGTAATAACATGTCATATTGATGGGTGGTTGTGGTAGTGAAGGTAATAACATGTCATATTGATGGGTGGTTGTGGTAATGAAGGTAATAACATGTCATATTGATGGGTGGTTGTGGTAATGAAGGTAATAACATGTCATATTGATGGGTGGTTGTGGTAATGAAGGTAATAACATGTCATATTGATGGGTGGTTGTGGTAATGAAGGTAATAACATGTCATATTGATGGGTGGTTGTGGTAATGAAGGTAATAACATGTCATATCGATGGGTGGTTGTGGTAGTGAAGGTAATAACATGTCATATTGATGGGTGGTTGTGGTAATGAAGGTAATAACATGTCATATTGATGGGTGGTTGGGGTAATGAAGGTAATAACATGTCATATTGATGGGTGGTTGTGGTAGTGAAGGTAATAACATGTCATATTGATGGGTGGTTGGGGTAATGAAGGTAATAACATGGCATATTGATGGGTGGTTGGGGTAATGAAGGTAATAACATGTCATATTGATGGGTGGTTGGGGTAATGAAGGTAATAACATGTCATATTGA
Organism: Oncorhynchus keta; assembly: GCF_023373465.1. Taxonomy (NCBI): domain Eukaryota; kingdom Metazoa; phylum Chordata; class Actinopteri; order Salmoniformes; family Salmonidae; genus Oncorhynchus; species Oncorhynchus keta. The sequence goes on along the minus strand of NC_068448.1, from coordinate 14,275,884 downwards.
TGGGTGGTTGTGGTAGTGAAGGTAATAACATGTCATATTGATGGGTGGTTGTGGTAATGAAGGTAATAAGATGTCATATTGATGGGTGGTTGTGGTAGTGAAGGTAATAACATGTCATATTGATGGGTGGTTGTGGTAATGAAGGTAATAACATGTCATATTGATGGGTGGTTGTGGTAATGAAGGTAATAACATGTCATATTGATGGGTGGTTGTGGTAGTGAAGGTAATAACATGTCATATTGATGGGTGGTTGTGGTAATGAAGGTAATAACATGTCATATTGATGGGTGGTTGTGGTAGTGAAGGTAATAACATGTCATATTGATGGGTGGTTGGGGTAATGAAGGTAATAACATGTCATATTGATGGGTGGTTGTGGTAATGAAGGTAATAACATGTCATATTGATGGGTGGTTGTGGTAGTGAAGGTAATAACATGTCATATTGATGGGTGGTTGTGGTAATGAAGGTAATAACATGTCATATTGATGGGTGGTTGTGGTAATGAAGGTAATAACATGTCATATTGATGGGTGGTTGTGGTAATGAAGGTAATAACATGTCATATTGATGGGTGGTTGTGGTAGTGAAGGTAATAACATGTCATATTGATGGGTGGTTGTGGTAGTGAAGGTAATAACATGTCATATTGATGGGTGGTTGTGGTAATGAAGGTAATAACATGTCATATTGATGGGTGGTTGTGGTAGTGAAGGTAATAACATGTCATATTGATGGGTGGTTGTGGTAATGAAGGTAATAACATGTCATATTGATGGGTGGTTGTGGTAGTGAAGGTAATAACATGTCATATTGATGGGTGGTTGTGGTAGTGAAGGCAATCACATGTCATATTGATGGGTGGTTGTGGTAGTGAAGGCAGGTCATATTAATAATACATGCTTGAGGTCATGTCTGTGTGTGTGTCCCGATGCCATACCATACACTATGTAATTATGCCATACCATACACTATGTAATGATGCCATACCATACACTATGTAATGATGCCATACCATACACTATGTAATGATGCCATACCATACACTATGTAATTATGCCATATTGGATCTTAAAGGAATGCAATGTTGTGGTTGGTCGTATTAATGACATTTTGAGGTGTATCATATTGATAAGCACTGAATTAACAATACATTAAGAACAGCTTCCTAATATTGAGTTGCACCATCCGCCCAACACCCCCATCAACCCTTTTGTGTGTTGGACCTATCAGGAGCTGAGACAACATCTGGGTCACAGACTACAACTCAACGACCTGCTGATCAAACCAGTCCAGAGGATCATGAAGTACCAGCTGCTACTCAAGGTGACACACACGTACAGTATACGCACACACGCAGGCACGCGCACGCACGCATGTAGACACACACACACACGTACAGTATACGCACACACGCAGGCACGCGCACGCACGCATGTAGACACACACACACGTACAGTATACGCACACGCGCACGCACGCATGTAGACACACACACACACAAACGGACAGATATACAGTACATGCACGCACAGACACACAGACACAGACACACACACAATGACACACACACAATGACACACACACACACACAGACACACAGACACACAGACACACAGACACACAGACACACAGACACACACACAATGACACACACACAATGACACACAGACAAAGACACACAAACACACAATTACAGCGAGTCATTTTTGCTTGTACATTTTTATTTTGACCTCTTCTGTAAGTAAATACTGGCCCGTAACAAGAGTATATGAAGATAGTTGCTCAACGAAACCCCATATTTGGTGCGTAACAAAAGTATTTTGACATTATAACACTTGCAGAGCTGTGTAATGGGAGTTTGAATGGTAACTTCCTGGGCGTTAGAGAGGAGACATGTCATACTCATCGTCTAAAGCACGGATACTGGGGCAATGAACATGGTCATACAACTATCACCTAGTGCCAAGCTTGTACTCTCTCTGGTATTCAAATGAATCTGAGAAACTGAGAAAGCATCTTCCAGATGTCCTCACCTTACATTACATTGACTGGAACTCTCCTGACTCCATGCTGCGTTTATGTGAACAGGACTTCCTCAAGTATTACACCAAAGCTGGGATGGACACAGAAGAACTGGAGGTGGGTGTTCTAATGCAGATCATGCTGTTATTACACAGTTTCTACCATGCATCTACATCTACTAGTTCTCTAGGAACAGGCAACTACTAGAGCATGTGAGGCTCTGTGTTATTTTGTTCTCTCTAGTCAAACAACCTGTATTCAAGATTTGCTAGTTTTAAGGATCTCTCTCTCTCTCTCTCTCTCTCTCTCTCTCTCTCTCTCTCTCTCTCTCTCTCTCTCTCTCACACACACACACACACAACCACACACATACACACAACCACACAACCACACACATACACATACACAGAAAGCGGTAGAGGTGATGTGCTTTGTGCCCAAACGCTGCAATGACATGATGAACGTGGGACGCCTGCAGGGCTTTGAGGTAAGGCATTGGAATTTAGTGCTCAGTTTAATCTGTATCGTGGAACTTCAGCGCCATTGAAATGTAAAGGCAATGTTCCCGCGTTAGCCAAGACTGCCGACACGTATGTCAGCTCAATTGGAAATCTTCACATTTTTATAGCGATGAACTTCCGCGGCACAAATTGAATCAAGCCCTAGGTCTCTCTTTAAAATAGTTCTCACAATTGATGTACTGCAATGTAAGCCAGTGTTTCCCAAACCTCTTCTGAAGTAACTCCAGGCCCAGCCAGTCAATTTATTTGATGTATATTCCAGAACTAGACCTGTTGATTCAACTAATGAGGGGTTTGGTGATTAGGTGATCATTTGAATCAGGCTGCTAGTTCTGGAAAACATCAAGTCACTGGCCGGGGGCTCAAGCAGAGGTCCGCTGCAAGCCATATAGTAAACCTCTATCCTCTATTCATCCTGTGTCTCTTCTCTCCATCTCTCCCTCCATCCTTCCTTTTGTCCCCAGGGTAAGATCACGGCGCAGGGGAAGCTGCTCCAGCAGGACACCTTCACAGTGATGGAACAGGAGAGCAGCTTTCTGTCCCGAGCCAAGGAGAGGCGGGTCTTCCTGTTTGAACAGCTGGTCATCTTCAGCGAGCCAATCGACAGGAAGAAAGGGTTCTCACTTCCTGGTTACACCTTCAAGAGCAGCATCAAGGTGGGTCTCTTCTCTTCTTCTAATTCTTCTGTTCTCTTATTTAATTTCAGATTAGTTTGAATGCAGAAACTTCAATTAAAGTTAGAAACAAAACAATAAAATGTGACTGTAATTAGCTACACTGGCATAACCAGTCAGTGTAAACAAACAAAATGTTTGTCCAATTCTAACGTTGTTTACCAATTACATAACCACCAGCAGTCTGAGACACATGGACAGGGTTTTGAGTGTTCTTGTAAGTCTCTGAAGAATCTGTGTCTGGTCTTTGTTCAGTGTTGGTGAGGTATTTAATGACTTGCTCTCCTCCACCAGATGGAGGTCAGATGTGGTCTTTTCCAGGTGGATGGAACATTACAGGAATGTTCAGATAGATATGCATCACGTAGAACAAATATGATTAGAATAAGTAATCCTGTCAACTGTATTAATCCCATCAGTAACGTTCCCAGGTTTTCCAGAAATTCTGGTTTGAGGATTCACGGATTCCTTCCTTATTCCAGAAAATCTTCCATCCAGGATTTCTGGAAAACCTGGGAATTGTGGTTAAGTAACCAGAATTGTGCCACTCTACTGCATACACCTGCGGTGTGTTCCAGGTGAGCTGTCTGGGTGTGGAGGCTCCAGTGGAGGGGGAGGTGGACCGCCTGGTGCTGACGTCACGGGGAACTGATGGGAGCGTGGTACGCTATGTGCTGCAGGCCGCCTCCCCAGAGGTCTGCAGGGCCTGGGTCCATGATGTGGGACAGATCCTGGAGACCCAGAGGAACTTCCTCAATGGTGGGATGGAAAAACACAACAGCTTTACTTTCAGGATTCATATCTAGACTGCCAACATACTCAATAGAAGGGCTGCAGACCCAGATAGACAAAACCAAACAGTAAACAACCACGTACAAGTTACTCATGTCTGGCCCTTCGGCTTAAGCTCAACTTCCTCAAATGGTCCAATTGGAGACAAACTGATGGCAAAACAAACCTTTACCAGCCACACGTCTGATGTTTAGACCTTTCAGCTTTCTTGCCACTTATGCAATGTGAGCACTGAGCAGTGAGACCAAGTCGTTGTTTTACAAGTCACAAGTCTCAAGTCTTAGTCCTCAAGTCCCAAGTCAAGACCGACAAGTCTCAAGTCAGGTTTCAAGTCCTAAACTTTGAGTTTGTGCACTTCACCAAATGTAATACTATTTCATATGTACAGAATCGCCCAACTTTACACGCACACACACCCTCTCTGTGTGTGGTTACAATAGGCTAATTAATGTATGTCAATGGTTTTAGGAACTTGAAAATAAAAGAGAGCCGCACACTCTCGGAGCTCAGATGAAAAAATGTAATACCAACGTTTCGACAGCCAAGCTGTCTTCATCAGGGTATAATCACAAACACTGCGGGATGACTCCTTTATATAGTGTCAAAAAACACAGGTGTCTGTAATCATGGCCAAGAGTGGCCTAATATCATTGGTTAATAATCAAATATTAAAATGTCATACAAAGAACATGGATATCATACGATCATAGATTAATTTAACAACACAAGTTTCGAGTCACGTGACTTGAGTCCACACCTCTGCTGAGCAGTAACGTTAGCCAAAAGCAGTTCAGTATCAAGTCGACTTACACAAGCCATGAAACTACAATTATCAATACAAATAATTTGACCATAGAAAAAACGCTTTAAAAAATAAAAAAGGTCCTCTCTCTCCGTCTTCTACCATTCATTCATCCAGCCCTCCAGTCTCCCATTGAGTACCAGCGGAGGGAGAGTAACAGCAAGTCCAACAGCCTGGGTCGAAGCATGAGAGCCCCCCTATCTGCGGACAGCGGCCCCCTGCGCCCCCACTCTTCAGCCTCCATCGACCGCCAGCGCCTTCCCTGCCTCCTGTCGTACAACACCTCCCTCCCCACCCTCTACCTGCCCAGCCAGGGGGGAACCTGCCCCCAGGGACCTGGCGAAAAAAACACACCCCAGGAGGTAAGGTCACACATTCAAACTGTACACACAGACACACACCCCGGGAGGTAAGGTCACACACAATGCCAGCGGTAAGGGGTCCAGTCACACACACACACACACACACACACACACACACACACACACACACACACACACACACACACACACACACACACACACACACACACACACACACACACACACACACACACACACACACACACACACACACACACATCAGTGACCTACAGCTGTCAGACACATTGCTTCTGTTTGACCAAAAACAAAGAGACACTGCTGTCCCTGTTTAGCTCGCTGGACTGGAATGGGCTCTGGCCACATCCACACTTCAGACTACATTACATAGACCACAACATCGACACTACAGACTACATTACATAGACCACATCAGCTGATATCTCAAAGTGCTGTGCAGAAACCCAGCCTAAAACCCCAAACAGCAAGCATTGCAGGTGGCTAGGAAAAACTCCCTAGAAAGGCCAAAACCTAGGAAGAAACCTAGAGAGGAATCAGGCTATGTGGGGTGGCCAGTCCTCTTCTGGCTGTGCCGGGTGGAGATTATAACAGAACATGGCCAAGATGTTAAAATGTTCATAAATGACCAGCATGGTCGAATAATAATAAGGCAGAACAGTTGAAACTGGAGCAGCAGCACGGCCAGGTGGACTGGGGACAGCAAGGAGTCATCATGTCAGGTAGTCCTGGGGCATGGTCCTAGGGCTCAGGTCCTCCGAGAGAGAGAAAGAAAGAGAGAAGGAGAGAATTACAGAACGCACACTTAGATTCACACAGGACACTGAATAGGACAGGAGAAGTACTCCAGATATAACAAACTGACCCTAGCCCCCCGACACATAAACTACTGCAGCATAAATACTGGAGGCTGAGACTACAGACTACATTACATAGACCACAACATCCACACTACAGACAACATTACATAGACCACAACATCCACACTACAGACTACATTACATAGACCACAACATCCACGCTCCAGACTACATTACATAGACCACAACATCCACGCTCCAGACTACATTACATAGACCACAACATCCACGCTCCAGACTACATTACATAGACCACAACATCCACACTACAGACTACATTACATAGACCACAAGATCCACGCTCCAGACTACATTACATAGACCACAACATCCACACTACAGACAACATTACATAGACCACAACATCCACGCTACAGACTACATTACATAGACCACAACATCCACACTACAGACTACATTACATAGACCACAACATCCACGCTACAGACTACATTACATAGACCACAACATCCACGCTCCAGACTACATTACATAGACCACAACATCCACACTACAGACAACATAACATAGACCACAACATCCACGCTACAGACTACATTACATAGACCACAACATCCACACTACAGACTACATTACATAGACCACAACATCCACGCTACAGACTACATTACATAGACCACAACATCCACGCTCCAGACTACATTACATAGACCACAACATCCACACTACAGACAACATAACATAGACCACAACATCCACACCACAGACTACATTACATAGACCACAACATCCACACTACAGACTACATTACATAGACCACAACATCCACGCTACAGACTACATTTCATAGACCACAACATCCACGCTACAGACTACATTACATAGACCACAACATCCACGCTACAGACTACACAACATCCACACTACATGTCTAGATCGGGAATACTTTAATTAATATCCTTATCTGAAAATCTGAAATAATCTGAGATCTCATGACAAACTTTTTTCATGTAACAATAAAGATGCTCTCAGCTCTCAGTACCTGATGTTTAGTTATGTTGTGTGTGGTCTTGTGTGTGTGTTTGCAGTCTCCTCTGGTCAGTCGGAACTCCCAGACAACAGTGTCTCAGTCTCACATCCAGCTAGCCTTCACCGACCAGTCTGGCCTGTCTCACTACTCCAGGACCCAAACCCCCCTGCAGTGCCAAGCTGTGTCCAACGGGCTGTATAGCACACAGGTCTACGCACGTACACACACACACACAAACACATGCAAGCACACAGACGCACGCGCACACACACATATGTGCACATGCACAGACTAGGGTTTGTATAACCTGATTACCGGGATTTACTGGACAATAACTGCGGTAAACCAGTAAGTTATAAAACAATATTTGTATGACCAGCATGGCGTGAAACAGAACTAGCAAATTACAGTGGCTTGCGAATTAAAATTGGAATGAAAATATATATTTTTTAGGGGGGGGGGTTATCACTAGATTTACATGACATGCCTACCACTTTGAAGATGCTAAATATTTTTCTTTGTAAAACAAACAAGAAATAAGACAAAAAAACTGAAGACTGAAACAGACTGAAACAGGTTTCCCTCAAGAATTTCCCTGTATTTAAAGCCATCCATCATTCCTTCAATTCTGACCAGTTTCCCAGTCCCTGCCGATGAAAAACATCCCCACAGCATGATGCTGCCACCACCATGCTTCACTGTAAGGAGGGTGTTCTCGGGGTGATGAGAGGTGTTGGGTTTATGCCAGACATAGCGTTTTCATTGATGGCTAAAAAGCTACATTTTAGTCTCATCTGACCAGACTACCTTCTTCCATATGTTTGGGGAGTCTCCCACAAGCCTTTTGGCGAACCAAACTTATTTGCTTATTTTTTTCTTTAAGCAATAGCTTTTTTCTGGCCACTCTTCCGTAAAGCCCAGCTTTGTGGAGTGTACGGCTTAAAGTGGTCCTATGGACAAATACTCCAATCTCCACTGTGGAGCTTTGCAGCTCCTTCAGGGTTATCTTTGGTTTCTTTGTTGCCTCTCTAATTAATGCCCTCCTTGCCTTGTCCGTGAGTTTTGGTGGGCGGCCCTCTCTTGGCAGGTTTGTTGTGGAGCCATAATCTTTCAATTTTTTAATAATGGATTTAATGCTCTATGGGATGCTCAAAGTTTAAGATATTTTTTTATAACCCAACCCTAATCTGTACTTCTCCACAACTTTGTCCCTGACTTGTTTGGAGAGCTCCTTGATCTTCATGGTGTCGCTTGCTTTGTGGTGCCCCTTGCTTAGTGGTGTTGCAGACTCTGAGCCCTTTCAGAACAGGTGTGTATATATACTGAGATCAGGTGACAGATCATGCGACACTTAAATGATGTCCACCTGTGTGAAATCTAACTAATTATGTGACTTCTGAAGGTAATTGGTTACACTAGATCTTATTTAGGGCATCATAGCAAAGGGGGTGAATACATACAGTGGGGCAAAAAAATATTTAGTCAGCCACCAATTGTGCACGTTCTCCCACTTAAAAAGATGAGAGGCCTGTAATTTTCATCATAGGTACACTTCAACTATGACAGACAAAATGAGAAAAGAATCCAGAAAATCACCTTGTAGGATTTTTTATGAATTTATTTGCAAATGATGGTGGAAAATAAGTATTTGCTCACCTACAAACAAGCAAGATTTCTGGCTCTCACAGACCTGTAACTTCTTCTTTAAGAGGCTCCTCTGTCCTCCATTCGTTACCTGTATTAATGGCACCTGTTTGAACTTGTTATCAGTATAAAAGACACCAGTCCACAACCTCAAACAGTCACACTCCAAACTCCACTATGGCCAAGACCAAAGAGCTGTCAAAGGACACCAGAAACAAAATTGTAGACCTGCACCAGGCTGGGAAGACTGAATCTGCAATAGGTAAGCAGCTTGGTTTGAAGAAATCAACTGTGGGAGGATTTATTAGGAAATGGAAGACATACAAGACAACTGATAATCTCCCTCGATCTGGGGCTCCACACAAGATCTCACCCCGTGGGATCAAAATGATCACAAGAACGGTGAGCAAAAATCCCAGAACCACACAGGGGGACCTAGTGAATGACCTGCAGAGAGCTGGGACCAAAGTAACAAAGCCTACCATCAGTAACACACCACGCCGCCAGGGACTCAAATCCTGCAGTGCCAGACGTGTCCCCCTGCTTAAGCCAGTACATGTCCAGGCCCATCTGAAGTTTGCTAGAGAGCATTTGGATGATCCAGAAGAAGATTGGGAGAATGTCATATGGTCAGATCAAACCAAAATATAACTTTTTGGTAAAAACTCAACTCGTCGTGTTTGGAGGACAAAGAATGCTGAGTTGCATCCAAAGAACACCATACCTACTGTGAAGCATGGGGGTGGAAACATCATGCTTTGGTGCTGTTTTTCTGCAAAGGGACCAGGACGACTGATCCGTGTAAAGGAAAGAATGAATGGGAATATGTACCGTGAGATTTTGAGTGAAAACCTCCTTCCATCAGCAAGGGCATTGAAGATGAAACGTGGCTGGGTCTTTCAGCATGACAATGATCCCAAACACACCGCCCGGGCAACGAAGGAGTGGCTTCGTAAGAAGCATTTCAAGGTCCTGGCCAAGCCAGTCTCAGAGAAAATCTTTAGTGATGTGATTTTCTGGATTTTTTTTCTCATTTCGTCTGTCATAGTTGAAGTGTACCTATGATGAAAATTACAGGCCTCTCTCATCTTTTTAAGTGGGAGAACTTGCACAATTGGTGGCTGACTAAACACTTTTTTGCCCCACTGTATGCCAGGTTACCTGGGAGAAAAGTGATTTATTCTCGGGATGGAACTTCTGTAAAATACCGGGAAACTATTCAACCCTAGCAGGAGCGCATGCAAACACACACGCAGCACGCACCACACACACAGCATGCACCACACACACAGCATGCACCACACACACAGCACGTACCACACACATAGCACGCACCACACACACAGCACGTACCACACACATAGCACACACCACACACACAGCACGCACCACACACATAGCACGCATAGCACGCACCACACACATAGCACGCATAGCACGCACCACACACATAGCACGCACCACACACATAGCACGCACCACACACATAGCACGCATAGCACGCACCATACACATAGCACGCATAGCACGCACCACACACATAGCACGCACCACACACATAGCACACCACATACATAGCACACACCACACATAGCATGCACCAGCATAGCATGCACCACACACATAGCACACACCACACACATAGCACACACCACATACATAGCACACACCACACATAGCACACACCACATACATAGCACACACCACATACATAGCACCACCACATAGCACACACACCACACGCACACACACACATAGCATGCATAGCACACACCACACACATAGCACGCACCACACACATAGCACGCACCACACACATAGCACACACCACATACATAGCACACACCACACACATAGCACGCACCACACACATAGCACACACACACCACACGCATAGCACACACCACATACATAGCACACACCACATACATAGCACACACCACATACATAGCACACACCACACACATAGCACACACCACACATAGCACACACCACATACATAGCACACACCACATACATAGCACACACCACATACATAGCACACACCATACACATAGCATGCATAGCACGCACCACACACATAGCACGCACCACACACATAGCACACACCACACACATAGCACACACCACACACATAGCATGCATAGCACACACCACACACATAGCATGCACCACACACATAGCACACACCACACACATAGCACACACCACACGCATAGCACGCACCACACACATAGCACGCACCACACGCATAGCACACACCACACACATAGCACACACCACATACATAGCACACACCACACACATAGCACACACCACACACATAGCACGCACCACACACATAGCACACACCACACACATAGCACGCACCACATACACAGCACACACCACACACATAGCACACACCACACGCATAGCACACACCACACACATAGCACGCACCACATACACAGCACACACCACACACATAGCACACACCACACACATAGCACACACCACACACATAGCACACACCACACACATAGCACACACCACACACATAGCACGCACCACATACACAGCACACACCACACACATAGCACACACCACACACATAGCACACACCACACACATAGCACGCACCACATACACAGCACACACCACACACATAGCACACACCACACGCATAGCACACACCACACACATAGCACACACCACACACATAGCACACACCACATACACAGCACACACCACACACATAGCACACACCACATACACAGCACACACCACACACATAGCACACCACACACATAGCACGCACCACATACACAGCACACACCACACACCACACCACACACATAGCACGCACCACATACACAGCACACACCACACACAGAGCACGCACCACACACATAGCACACACACACGCATAGCACACACCATACACATAGCACACACCACATACACAGCACACACCACATACACAGCACACCACATACACACACACATACACAGAGCACGCACCACACACATAGCACACACCACACACATAGCACGCACCACATACACAGCACACACCACACACATAGCACACACCACATACATAGCACACACCATACACATAGCACGCACCACACACATAGCACACACCACACACATAGCACGCACCACACACATAGCACACACCACACACATAGCACGCACCACATACACAGCACACACCACACACATAGCACACACCACACACATAGCACACACCACACACATAGCACACACCACATACACAGCACACACCACACACATAGCACACACCACACACATAGCACACACCACACACATAGCACGCACCACATACACAGCACACACCACCACATAGCACGCACCACACACATAGCACGCACCACATACACAGCACACACCACACACATAGCACACACCACACACACAGCACGCACACACATAGCACGCACCACACACATAGCACGCACCACATACACAGCACACACCACACACATAGCACGCACCACATACACAGCACACACCACACACATAGCACACACCACACGCATAGCACGCACCACACACATAGCACACACCACACACATAGCACGCACCACACACATAGCACACACCACACACATAGCACGCACCACATACACAGCACACACCACACACATAGCACACACCACACCACACCACACACATAGCACACACCACACACATAGCACACACCACACACATAGCACGCACACATACACAGCACACACCACACACATAGCACGCACCACACACATAGCACGCACCACATACACAGCACACACCACACACATAGCACGCACCACATACACAGCACGCACCACACACATAGCACGCACACACACATAGCACGCACCACATACACAGCACACACCACACACATAGCACGCACCACATACACAGCACACACCACACACATAGCACACACCACACATAGCACACACCACACACATAGCACACACCACACATAGCACGCACACATACACAGCACACACCACACGCATAGCACACACACACATAGCACACACCACACACATAGCACACACCACACACATAGCACACCACATACACAGCACACACCACACATAGCACACACCACACACATAGCACACACCACACACATAGCACGCACCACATACACAGCACACACCACACATAGCACACACCACACGCATAGCACACACCACACACATAGCACACACCACACACATACACACACACATACACAGCACACACCACACACATAGCACAGCACACACCACACACAGCACACACCACACACATAGCACACACCACATACACAGCACACACACACACATAGCACGCACACATACACAGCACACACCACACACATAGCACACACCACACACATAGCACGCACCACACAGCACACACCACACACACACCACACGCATAGCACACACCACACACATAGCACACACCACACACATAGCACGCACCACATACACAGCACACACCACACACATAGCACACACCACACACATAGCACACACCACACACATAGCACCACACACACAGCACACACCACACACATAGCACACACCATACATAGCACACACCACACACATAGCACACCACACACATAGCACACATACACAGCACACACCACACATAGCACGCACCACATACACAGCACGCACCACACACATAGCACGCACCACCACATAGCACGCACCACACACACAGCACACACCACACGCATAGCACGCACCACATACACAGCACACACCACACACATAGCACACACCACATACACAGCACGCACCACACACATAGCACGCACCACACACATAGCACACACCACACACATAGCACGCACCACATACACAGCACACACCACACACATAGCACACACCACACGCATAGCACACACCACACACATAGCACGCACCACACACATAGCACACACCACACACATAGCACACACCACACACATAGCACACACCACACACATAGCACGCACCACATACACAGCACACACCACACACATAGCACGCACCACACACATAGCACGCACCACATACACAGCACACACCACACACATAGCACACACCACATACACAGCACGCACCACACATAGCACGCACCACACACATAGCACGCACCACATACACAGCACACACCACACACATAGCACACCACATACACAGCACACACACACACATAGCACACACCACACGCATAGCACACACCACACACATAGCACACACCACACACATAGCACGCACCACATACACAGCACACACCACACGCATAGCACACACCACACGCATAGCACACACCACACACATAGCACACACCACACATAGCACGCACCACATACACAGCACACACCACACGCATAGCACACACCACACACATAGCACACCACACACATAGCACGCACCACATACACAGCACACCACACACATAGCACACACCACACATAGCACACACCACACACATAGCACACACCACACACATAGCACACACCACATACACACACCACACACATAGCACACACCACATACACAGCACACACCACACACATAGCACACACCACACACATAGCACACACCACATACACAGCACACACCACACACATAGCACGCACCACATACACAGCACACACCACACACATAGCACACACCACACACATAGCACACACCACACACATAGCACACACCACACACATAGCACACACCACACACATAGCACACACCACACACATAGCACGCACCACATACACAGCACACACCACACACATAGCACACACCACACACATAGCACACACCACACACATAGCACGCACCACATACACAGCACACACCACACACATAGCACACACCACACGCATAGCACACACCACACACATAGCACACACCACACACATAGCACGCACCACATACACAGCACACACCACACACATAGCACACACCACATACACAGCACGCACCACACACATAGCACGCACCACACACATAGCACGCACCACACACACAGCACACACCACACGCATAGCACGCACCACATACACAGCACACACCACACACATAGCACACACCACATACACAGCACGCACCACACACATAGCACGCACCACACACACAGCACACACCACACGCATAGCACACACCATACACATAGCACGCACCACATACACAGCACACACCATACACATAGCACACACCACACACATAGCACACACCATACACATAGCACGCACCACATACACAGCACACACCATACACATAGCACGCACCACACACACAACACACACCACACACATAGCACACACCATACACATAGCACGCACCACATACACAGCACGCACCACACACACAGCACACACCTCATACACAGAAATAAACAAATGCAAGGATACAAAACTAGAGACCGGTTACCTTTCCTAGAACCTATTCCCCTGCTTTGTTATGGAAAGCATGCTGAAATGTAATTATATAATTTACACATCACTACATTTCAATCTGCTTTCTAGTTTTATTGTATGTCTTATAGGCATGATCTATCACCCATGTTAAGAGCATTTAGAGAAATAATTAATAATGGTTCATATAATTATAATTATTATACGCTCATTTACGTTCATTAAAATTTGAAAGGGTTCAGTAAACGAGAATGATTTGTACAGGAATAGAGGAGGAATTTGGGTAGAAGGAATCTGCATCAAAATGAGAGGTAGGCTACTACTCCCCCTGTTGGCCAGAAACAGAAAACAGAATTATTCTTCAGAATGAAAGAGCATTGGGAATATTGTCGAGGTGTTTTGTCTGAAACAATATGAAGAACCACAGATTGGAGGTGTGTTGCTGTACACTAATTGCTCTATTTAGCCACATCTCATCATCATCATCCTTCTCTCCTTTCAGACTGGGGAACAATAACGCTAGATAGGTATCCTGTTGTTGACCACTGTTGAGTGTCTCAGACCAACCATGAACCACACAACCCTCTGTCTTCACTAATACAGACCATCTCTGCTGCTTGTACTTAGTGAGTGGTGCCGACAGACTAACATTGGTTCTGACTAGCTGGTTTGTTGTTCTGTGTATTTACTCGGGGCTGCATGGGGCCTATATGGGTACATAACAAACAGGACAGAGGCTGACCCAGAGAAGCAAGTCCGAAAGTCAGAGATGCCTATCAATGGCCTAATTGTTCTCTCTCATGGTGGAATTTCCGCATTGTGTTGTTGTGACTGATATTGTTAACAGAAGAATAAAAAAACACAAATGGCTGTTGCTGATATGGTGACTCATTTGCTAAGCATCTTAGTTCTTTAACATTTCCCTGAACAGATTTTCTGACATCTAGATGTCTACCACAATGGCTATAGTAAGGCATATGCATCTGTTCAAGAGGAAAAACAACAGCATTAACCTAGTACTAGTTATTTAGGTTACATTTCATTCAATCTATCAGCATTTAATGTAAAAACATATTTTAATCTGAGTGTCCTCCTCTCCCCCAGCAGAGAGCAGGAGAGGGCTGCCGTAGCAGAGCGCTGCCTGGTGAGGCTGGACCTCCTCCTGTATCCATCTCTGGTCCCTCGGCTGGCCGGCGCTCCAGCAACCTGGCCCAGCTCAATGAAGATGACCTATGAACCGTGACCGATAGGAGGAAAACTGAGAGGTCATGGACCTCCACAGCTAGTGCAGAGAGAAGCAGGGGGATCTCATCTAGGCCTAACGTCTGTTGATGCTATTGTAACCTTAGGGAACTTTTGAAGATGGATGGATGACTCTCTTTATGGAGCAAGGACTAGATGGAGGCTGCTTTTTCAGACTGTTACAGGATGGTTCACTGGCATCATGACAAAAATATCCCAGGATTCTAATGGAATATACAGTATGGGCTGAAATGATAAACAGTCATTAGATCATTGATCATGTGATGCCAGGTTGAAGACGTGTAGCAGCCAGACAGATGATGCGATGGCTGACTGTATGAAGAAAACTCTATGGACATCAGGTATTATGGGGACTGATGACTTTGCTTGTTTTATTGTCAAGAGAATTTCTATACAGTATCTATTGTACTGTCTTTCTACAAGCCAGGGGATTTCTTCACAGGGAAATGCCATGGGGGGGGTACTGGAGAAGTGTGTACATACTGCATGTCTGTAAAATGCGTTTGTGCGTGTGTACAGGATAGGCGGTCGCTCTTCTTGTGCCAACATGCAGATTAAAGAACTCCATCCTGAAGAGAAAAGGAGTGTAGATCTGAACGACTCTTTCTCTCAGCTCTCTCACCCTGCTGGATTCTTCTATCCCTCCTTTATAAAGACAACTATTTGTATTTTCAGGCCATTGTTGAAACATGTCATCATTCCTCCACTCAACGGGGCCTACAGTACAATATGTTGCTGTAGTAGACATTGAGGAGAGAGGGGATGCCAGCTAGATTAATACATTTGATCTGTACATATGTAGAAGTTTGGATTCATCTGTTATAGAAAATAGCTTTTCTGCTCCTGCCGCAGTGTTTGAAAAAAGACGAGAATGAGAGGACTCCCATGTTCTCTTTTTCTGTTTGACCGAAGCTGGCTCTTGTTTGATCTGAATATTCCATAATATAAAGGGGCGAGGGAGCCCCCTGGAGGCACTCTGCAGGAGTGGCATCACTCAGACTCAGTCTTTCCTCAGATTCAGATACAGATGGATTCCTAGGTAAGTTCTCAATTACATACTCCTCACATCCTCTCTCCTCATCTCCTTCTCAAACCCCATTGGAGGAAATGGTCAGAGGGAAGGGACCTCTGGCTTTCAAATCCAATTCGTTTTGAGAAGGAGAAGAAGAGAGAGGACGAAAGGAGTATGTAATTGAGGTCTTCCCCTTGTGTCCTTTGCTCCCATCCTTTCGCTAAACGTCAGAGAGAAAGGGGAGGATTATAAGAGATGAGGAGAGGAAGGAATCGAGCCAGGACTATGAAGAGGTGGCCAGAGAAATGGCCATACCAATGCTTGGGGATAGAAACCAACTGATTTTTCAAATGTATATTTTCTTGACGTCCTCTAGGTACGTCCTAGGAGACATTCATGGGTTGTGTTGAAATATGAAATAAGATGTCACACAGTCGTCTGTCAGTTAAGTCCAATGTTGATGTGCCACAGCTTTCTGCTGTATTTAATCATCTGGCTTTTGCTAATGCACACTACTACACACCATACTGTTGGCTCGGGCTTACATCTCTTCTTCTAGATAAAGGAGGACAGTTTAGAGACCGCTAACTACTTGGGTTATTGTGTCAGTTGATATTATGGATAAAAAGTTCTGCATCCTCTGTCCACATCAAAATGAGATGTGTGGCAAAACAGACGTTTTTCAGACGTCAAATACTTCAGTTCGTATTGTGCCACTACAATATTATTACCAACTGTTGTGTTTAACACATAAAATACATGTACTTGTGATGTTGTGTATTTCAACGCCCAACCTTTCCTCCTATTAATCAAAGCAAATGACTGTAAACAGAGATGATAAGAGAAGAGTCTGACATCTAGCATGTCCGCTTTTGGTTAATTCCTCTCTATGACCAGTAAGGCTTCCACATCCAGATAGTAGCCTAATAAGACCTCTGCACCAAAGATCAATGGCTTCGAGTTGCAATGGCACCTCTAGCTAAATCTATTTCAAATATCAGCACGGAGGAGAGCCCTACCGTGACTGTTTCAATTCAGAACACCATCTCATATTAACCCAGAGTACTCTATGACTACAGGGTGCCGTTTGTAAAGTTAAACAGTGAAGACTGTCATATTTCAATGGCAATTTTTGATCTAGCATTTTGTGCATGTGACTTAAATATGAAGGAATACCAGTCCTGACATGAATATAGACCAAAGAGAGGAAATATGGGTTATAAAGATGACATATTTGACGGAATAGAATATGTTGTATTATATTAAATAAAGTGAACTTTTTAATTAAGAATGGCCTATTTTATGTATTTTCTGAAGGTATATCCCTCTAACATTGAGATACTCCTGATATATTTCCATATATATTTAGATTATTAATACATGGGTATTACAACCGAATCCGTTCAAAATATTGAAGAGGAGTGGGACAACATTCCACATTCAACAGCCTGATCAACTCTATGTGATGGAGATGGGACGCGCTACATCAGGCAAATGGTGGCCACACCAGATACTGACTGGTTTTCTGATCCACGTCCCTACTTTTTTAAAAAGGTATCAATGACCAACAGATGCATATCTGTATTCCCAGTCATGTGAAATCCATAGATTAGGGCCTAATTTATTTATTTTAATTGATTGATTTTAACTTGACTTTAACTCAGTAAAATCTTAGAAATTGTTGCATGTTGTGTATACAGTGTATATCCGAATGTAACAATTCATGTCAGTCTCAGTTTGTCTCTTTATTCTAATCTAAAAGGAACGATGACCTAGCCCTGTGTAACGCTTCTCGTTGGTGGAAGGAGAGGAGGACCAAAATGCAGCGTGGTAAATGTTCATCATGTTTTAATTGAACAAACTGAACACTACACAAAATAATAACGAAGAGAAAATGAAACAGTTCTGCCAGGTGAACAGACACTAAACAGAAAGTAAACACCCACAACCAAAAAGGGGAAAACAGGCTACTTAAGTATGATTCTCAATCAGAGACAACTAACGACACCTGCCTCTGATTGAGAACCATACTAGGCCAAACACATAGAAATATAACAACCTTGAAAAAGGAACATAGACTACCCACCCCAAATCACGCACTGACCAACCTAACACAAAGACATAAGAAAGGAACTAAGGTCAGAACGTGACAGTACCCCCCCCAAAGGTGCGGACTCTGGCCGCAAAACCTGAACCTGTAGGGGAGGGTCTGGGTGGGCGTCTGTCCGCGGTGGCGGCTCTGGGGCGGGACGTGGACCCCACTCCACCATAGTCTTTGTTTGCCCGCTTAAGTGCCGCCTTTGGAGCGGTGACCCTCGCCGCCAACCTCGGACTGGGGACCCTTGCAGCGGGCCGCGAATAGATGGGAGACTCCGGCAGTGCCTGACAGGCAGGAGATTCCGGCAGCGCCGTAGTGACGGGCGGCTCTGGCAGCTCCTGACTGACGGGCGGCTCTGGCAGCTCAGGACAGACGGGCGGCTCTGGCAGCTCAGGACTGACAGGTGGCTCTGGGAGCTAAGGACAGACGGCTGCTCTGGCAGCTCAGGACAGACGGGCGGCTCTGGCAGCTCAGGACAGATGGCGGCTCTGGCCTGGAGAGAGAACCTGGAGGGAGGAGATGGAGAGACAGCCTAGTGCATGGGGCTGCCACAGGACCCACCAGGCTGGGGAGACCTACAGGAGGCCTGGTGCGTGGAGGAGGCACCGGATGGACCGGGCTGTGGTGGAGCTCTGGTGTGCAGCCTTGGCACCACTCCTCCAGGCTGGATGACCACTTTAGCCCGGACCCTCCAGAGTGCAGGAATAGGTTGAACCGGGCTGTGGGTGAGCACTGGAGATCTGGTGCATACCACTCGCACCTTTCGCTTCGGCTCAATACCCACATTCGCCCGGCACGGGCGGAGCTCAGACATAGGACGCACTGCACCCTCCCAGCGCCCCAGAGACACAGCACGCAGTGCCGGCACAGGATACCCTGGGCCGAAACGGTGTACCGGAGACCAAACATGCTGGGCCGGCACAACACGCCCTGGCTGGATGCCCACTCTCGCATGGCACTTGCGGGGGGCTGGCCGATAGCGCACCGGGCTATGAGCGTGTACTGGCGACACCGTGTGCTTGACTGCATAACACAGTGCCTGACCAGTACTGTGCTTCTTCCGGTAAGCACGGGGAGTTGGCTCAGGTCTATCGCCTGACTCCGCCAATCTCCCTGTGTTCCCCCGCCAATGTTTTGGGGCTGCCTCTCGTGCCTGTTGCGCTGCCTTACCTCATACCGCCCAGCTCTCGCTGCCTCCAGTTCTTCCTTGGGGCGGCGAGATTCCCCAGCTTGTGCCCAGGGTCCCTTGCATTCCAGTATCTCCTCCCAAGTCCAGAACCCTCTGCTCCAGGTTACCACGCTGCTTGGTCCTTTATTGGTGGGTAGTTCTGTAACGGTTTTCCTCTTCTTTTGAGGAGGAGTAGGAAAGATCGGACCAATGCACAGCATGGTAAGTGTCCATATTTTAATTAAAG
Organism: Oncorhynchus keta; assembly: GCF_023373465.1. NCBI lineage: Eukaryota > Metazoa > Chordata > Actinopteri > Salmoniformes > Salmonidae > Oncorhynchus > Oncorhynchus keta. The sequence continues at coordinate 14,255,043 of NC_068448.1, read as the reverse complement.
AAAACCGAACCAAAAGAACAAGAGAATTTTTTTAAAACCGAAACAGTCCTGTATGGCAAAACACAGACACAGAAAACAACTACACACAAATCATAGTGGGAAAACAGGCTGCCTAAGCATGGTTCTCAATCAGAGACAACGATAAACAGCTGCCTCTGATCGGGAACCATACCAGGCCAAACACAGAAATACAAAAACATAGAACAACACATAGAATGCCCACCCCAACTCACGCCCTGACCAAACTAAAATAGAGACATAAAAAAGGAACTAAGGTCAGGACGTGACAGTAACACGGCTGTGATGTAGAATATAGGGGCTGGGGGCAATTGGGAGGAGGCTAATGGGAGAGAAAGCTCCTTAAAATTGAGAGGGTAAGGCTGGGGGAGAGGGGAGGCTGGGAGTTAGAAAGAGGTGAGAGAGGGGGTGAGGCTTGGGGAGAGGGTGAAGCTGGGTGCTAGAGAGGGGGGATGAAGAGGAAAAATCAAAGGGCTTTCCTGTCACCACTGGGGTGGTCTAAGCAACAGGGGGGTCTGAGCAACGGGGGTCCCATTCAAAGGAGGAGTCCTGTCGAGTGGAGGGCCAGTGCATCTGTTGACTCAATCTCCTCAATTCAGAGAAAGTAAACAGCCATTAAAGCCACATGATTGTGAACTTGATTGCAGAAGGCGAAACAACTTTCCCTGAACCCCCCAAACTGCACTCAAACAGCCCCCGTCCCCCCACCAAACTACTCCCTGAACAGCCCCTTGTCCCCTCTACCAAACTGCCCCCAAACAGCCCCCACCCCCCCACCAAACTGCCCCCAAACATTCCTTCACACTTCAATGATAGAATACTGAAATTCACACAATACTAGTGTTAGGTGGAAGTAGGCATAGCAAGCATTTGAGTCTCACATAACATCAGATAACATGGATTTGCTTTAGCAAGGAATTTACATTTATTAAAATGTACATGCGATCTTACCTTGAATAAGGTTGTGCGTGAAATAAATATATACATTATTTACAAAGTCTTACAAATGTTTGTTTGTATCTACAGTATATTAATGGCAATTCACATTATAATGAAATAACATTAATCAATTTCAACTATAATTAATAAAACATTATCACACTGATCCCGCCAATCAACCGTCAGATCAATATTTGTATACATTTGGCCAAATAGGACATTTCTAAAATCAACCCATGTGTGGTATACTTATTTCAGATACATGTTCCTCCTCAGATAATTAACAGTTCATTAACAAAAAGATTTCCAGATTCTAAAAGGTGAAACATGCAGAAAGTTGATTATTTGCATATTACACACATTTGCTGAATTATTTACATTTTAATATTACAAATCAAATCTAAATCAAATGAATGCCTTGGACTTTGATAAATGATCACTGTTGGAACCATGTCATCATTAAGAGGAAAGAGTTCCTTTGATCTTGCTAATCATTTTGTGTGATAACTAGAAATGCCCATCACAGTGAATGCTCTGTATCCATATTTAAATCCTAAACCTCGCCACGCACTTGTTATGAAATACCTCTCACGACAACAGAATATGCTATAGAGTGTATAATCTGTCCTCGTGGTTCGCTCCACTCTATCTCAGGGTCTGTGGCAGTTAGTTACAGTGCAGTCACACATTGCAATCTCTTGACTCTATAATGCGGCCCTCACAGTCTGCTTTACTCTCTCTTGATATTGGCCAATAGAGAGTCTGACGTGTTCCCACCGGACCGGCTCTTCCTACTCTGGTGAGTCTTGACGTGTTTGGAGAGGTGGTCGCTCCTCATGAACCTCTTTCCACACTGCTGGCATCCGAACCTCTTCTCCCCGGTGTGTGTTCTGAGGTGGCGCTGTAGCTCGTCAGAGCGTGTGAAGCTCTTCCCGCAGAACAGCCAGTTGCAGATGAACGGCCTCTCCCCGGCATGCCAGCGCAGGTGAGCCTTCAGGTGAGATGTCTTCTTGTACACCTTGCCACACTCTGGGATGTGGCAGATGTGCAGTCTCTTCTTGCCAAACTCGAGTCCCCTGCCATTGGCCTGGCAGTTGGGGCACTTGCAGCGACGGCAGCGGCGAGTGGAGGATAACAGGCCCTTGGAGGTGCCCTGGAGGAGGGCTGTGATTTGGGGCTGTTGACCCAGGACCAGCTGCCGGCCCAGGGAGAAGGCGTGGGGGTGGTTGGAGGAGCTGCTGTGGCCAGTGGTCTGGGGGAGGCTCCACCACCCCTGCTGGCCCTCCTCCCCCACGTGGTGGTGTCCTCCGGATAGATGGTGCCTGGCAGATGAGACAGAGTTCTGGAGGAAGCTGGGGAAGTTCTGTCCCACAGAGACTGCGTTGTGTTGAGGGTAGTAGGGCGGCCCATTGGGGCCCTGGCTCTGGGACGAGAGGACCTTGACTGGAGAGAGCTCGAAGGAGTAGGCGGACGGAGGCTCGGCCGGCGGAGTCAGGGGCAGCTCGTGGTGGTGGTGGTGATGGTGGTGGTAATGGTGGAGCGCGTGGGGGTGGGGGTGAGGACCCAGGCCAGCCTGCAGACTGTGTCCATGTCCAACAGGGAACTGGACCTTGGGCACCGTTAACGTCATGGCCTGGTGGGCGGCTGCGGCTGCAGTGAGGCTGGAGGCACTGAGACTAGAACTAGGGGCCACCGCCACCTCGTTGCTCCACAGTTGGAACATCCCGGAGGCTGCGCCCACCCTCATGGACCCCTCATAGGGAAACTGGGAACCATCGGCGCCCACCATGGAGCCCACAGTGCCCCCCACAACCGTCCCCCCCACCTGCCAGGCCTGGCTACAGGTGGTGGCCAAGAAGGACAGGGTGTTGGGAGCTCCCTCTGGGGACGAGCTGGGGGTCCGGTCCTGGTAGAAGATGGATAAAGAACATGGTTCACTACCTCACACTAATGAGCCAAGCTCATTAAAACTTCAAAGTCAAATGTATTCAGAACTCACTTTTTACATCAGAAGTTGTACAAAGTGCTTTCAGAATAAGTATCTTTACATTTCATTAATTATTAATTAATAGTGTAAATAATTATGTTATTTCTCACGTCATACTTTTTTTTGCTGTTGAATATAACAGACGATAACAGACGTTTGCAAATTAATGTAAACTACAATATTCGCAAATCGTTATCAATCACTAATCAATCACAATAATTAAATTCTCATGATACCATGTTATTTGTTCAACATAAAACTTCCTAACATTCTTTAATTCTTCAAGATTTTACAATACTTTACGTTTTCTTAGTTATAAACGCATCAGACAGTGAATAGCCTACTGAAAATCCTTGGGAAATCAAGCTTTAGAACTCTGCAATTATTAGTTGTTGCGCAAGTTCTTCTTGCCACACATTTATGAGGACTCCATAAACGGTAAAAGTAGAACTGCCTATACTGATCTGTATCAAAATGATTACTAACAAACCTGTAAAAAGGTGTGCAGAAAGTTGTCAGTCCGTTGTATCGTCAGAGCTGCCATCTGTTCACCGGCTCTGTCTCGCTCCTGCAACACGAGCTGCGCAGACCAGCGACGATGGCGGTGCAGGGAAGCGCAAAAGCAAGCGCTCCGGTCAAGAGCGACCCTGAAAATAAAAACAGTCCTATTCCGAAACAAAGTAATCCAATGTCATTCAAGAAAATTGTACTGCCCTCAGTCCGTCTGGTTCCAACTCATAAAATGGTCTGAATGAATGAAAAACCCAAACTCATTCCACTTTATTTGAATCCTTTTCGGTCACAAGCAGTCGCATTCAACCACAGAGCAGAGCGTGTCTTTTGAAGTGCGAGTGAGGAATTAACTATTGCAATATCAATGCTGTGTATAATGTCAAAGGAAGTTGGGCTGCATCTCGTCTTTATAGGGCGAGAGGGTCCTCTCAACGGGGTCTCCACGAGAACCAGTGAACGAAGAGAGAGAGGGGGATGTGAGGATTATTATTTGGGGAGGGGGTTACATTGATAATAAATTAGGTTAGGAGGTGGGTTGCTCATAATTTCACTCAATTTTAACCAAATCCTGACCTCGCGAAACAACTCCTTCCTCAATTGTTCTGCATAACTTTGAGGCGTGATAAAGTCTTCTCCAATATCCTACAATTTGAAGGAGGGATGTGCTCCCGATTTTATTTGCATATAAACTGCGTAACTGCTTTAGTATACCTGCAACCGGTATTATTATGAATAATAATATGCCAAATCATAATAAAAAGAAGCATGATAATTCAATAAATATAGGTTCAATTTATAGAATCAAATATCCATGATAAACAGTTAATGAATACATGTCTTATTGTGTTCAAGGCACCATAATGTAAAGCTATTGTTTTAGATGAGATGAATTAGCCATCACAGAGTATTTAGTGTCAAGTACATTGGTGATACACTGTATCATACCAGGCTGGGCAATACATCATCAAATCCGTTTCGAAGTCACAATCAAATCAGTTTAATCACAGAAATAACTGAAACGCTTATAATCATCTTCCCTGAATTTCTCTATTTGTTCTGTCTTTCTCGTGGTTACACCTTCCCAGGCATTTCACTTGGGATCTGACTGTAGTGTCGGACACATAGCCCTCACGACCGTAAAATTAAATGTTTTCCCTCACAAAGATAATTGATAAAAATCGAATCAAAGCCTCCCTAATTCTCTCTGCTAGGTGACACATCAAATAGGTCCTGCAAGTGCTTGACTCCTTCACACTTCAGGGTCATGGAAAGGTCGTTTCAGATCTAGCACATTGAATAGAGATTGGGAGAGTTAATCTCATTCTGTAGGTCTGTTCACCATTACAATGTTGAGTTTAAATCTAAGTCTGGAGTTTACCTCATTTCTCATGTAAATGGAGGAACAAAGCCTGAGCCTCTTCTCTTCACAATGAACCACATTATCCACATAGGTCTGGGGTTTTCATTCCAAGAGAATGCAGAAAACTTTGCAGATAATTCACAGACATTGTGTGTTCTTACAAAATACCAGTCTTATTTAAGACAAACTGTATATCAGTCATACTGTAAGCTACCAGTATATTTTACTTTCCAGCTACCTTATTTGTAAAAGTTTAGTTTAATGCGGACAAGAATGGGCAAGCATTAAACATTAACACCAGGCAATATTTACAAATGTTGTCACTGTCAACCTAATCTGACCACAGGAATGTTGATGATTGAACAGCTGCTATACGTTATTATAACACTATAACATGATTGAGTTTGCCCTATGACCATTTGAGGCAGAGATGATTTCCTCTGCCATTTGTAAAGAAAAAGGCTTGTAGCCAGAAGTGTGGGTCAGCGTTGCCCCTAATATATATATGTGTATATATGTGTATATAATATATGTGTGTGTGTGTGTGTGTGTGTGTGTGTGTGTGTGTGTGTGTGTGTGTGTGTGTGTGTGTGTGTGTGTGTGTGTGTGTGTGTGTGTGTGTGTGTGTGTGTGTGTGTGTGTGTGTGTGTGTGTGTGTGTGTGTTACAATTGGTGTAATAGAATATGGTGATAGTTTAAATAAAAAAGCAAACACCCTGAAGAAAGTGACAGAAGGGGACAGGGAATGTATCATGACTTTATATTTAAAATGTTTGATAAATTATAGGTTTATAGCTCATGCTTTGATGTAATGCTAATGCAATGAAGGGTGTTAATCACTTTGAGTGGAAGGCCTTTCATGGCCATTTTATATTGGCTCAAGAGAGAGGATCTATTACGTGGTGCATGAACATATATCATGTCATCTCAATAAATATGACCCAAATTATGCATTTAACTTAATACTACAAAGAAAAGTATGTAGTTGGCTCTCAGCTCTGAAGGATCCTGTCTACTATGCAGTAGAATTCAGCTCCTTATACAAATGTGTTGTTACACCCACCCTTTGTGAACAGTACAAGATATCCATTCAATCTTCTGTAACCTTAGCTTGCCATCAAAAAACAATAGATAACATGGCTTTTTGGCGAGGAAATCCTCACTAATTCTTCACACAAAAAATATGCCTGTTAAAATGCGTCTGTAATAGGTATGTTGAAACAGTATTTTCACTTCGAAATGCATTCCTTTCAAAACGGTTATGTCTCTATGTTCTCTAAGAAAAAAAACGTTTCACAGAATGCACTTTGATCTACTATCTTTGGATACAGATTCCCAGTGCAGCTTTAAAAAAAATGTAATAGTATAAGGAATGATTTAAATAAAAAAAGAACAGGATGCAAACAAATGAAAGAGAGCAAGAGCTCTTCCAAGAAGGAAGACATCAAATATTAGTGCTGTCCCATCTTCAAGGCTCGGAGAGAGGCAGAGGTACCCAGGCTGCTGCTGTGTGTCTCGTTAGGCTTTGTTACACAGCACTAGTTGTTAATTACCCTGATTCCTATTTCCTGTCCATTCTCTTCCCCTCCTCCCCCCATCTCCCCTCCTACCACTCCCCCCACTGTAGGACTGCCTCCCTCCCCTCCCACCTTCCCAGATGAGGTGCTTTGAAGTGCAAAGTACTCTCTCCTCACTTTGAACTGTGAAAACAATGCTTATGTGGTGGTGCTCTGCTTACAGCTTCCCTTCCCTTCCCCGTGTTAGCTAATTTAAATAGACCTGGAACAAACAGCGAGCAGGCTTCCTTATAAAAAATTCCCTCATTTCCAGGGAGAGAGCCATCCCAGTGTTCAGCTGTTGCGATAGCCTTACAACTGTAAACACTCATGGTTGCTGAGGACAGATAGCCGGCCTTCGGAATATAAAAAACGAGGACTTCAGAGTTATCATAATATATCATTGAGGCCATTTAAAGAATTTAAACTGAAGGGAGAATAGATTGGTAATTGATATAACATGTATGAAATAGGTCAGAACACAAACTATCTCAGGGTAAATTTCTGCAGTGTAATAGTGTAATGTGTGAATGAATGTATATCAAACTGTCATACTTTTCACCCATTACAGCTAAAGAAAACATAATGTGTCTGCCCAACCCCCTTAACTCCCTCTTTGAAGACAACCAAAACAATGCTTGCAGAATATGCTAGTAGCTAGTCAAGCTGTTTTTTCTATTTTATCATCATGCCTCGGGGGGGGGGCAGTTAAAAGCCCTCAGATCACTAAATTGTCCCAGCTGTCATGACCATCTGTACCCTAAAAGGCCATGCAGCCACACAGACACAGGGCAGAGGAGAGAGGAACAGCATTTGTACTGGTGGCCCAGGGTTACATCACAAATGGCACCCTATTCCCTACACAGTGCACTACTTTTGATCAGAGCCCTATGGGCCCTTGTCAAAAGTAATGCACTATATAAGGAATAGGGGTACCATTTGGGACGTAGACCCAAGTCAGACAGCTTCTGTTTTACAGCACCAAGCTGAGTAATAATCACTAAATGCCAGTCTTGTGATAAACAGTGAGCTAATGGACAAGACAGGAGATAGAAAGCAGGTTTAAAGCCTGCAGCTTTACTTTAGAAGCATTCGGAAGGAGAAGAAGAAGTGTTGAGGAGGAGAGTAGGGGGGGTTTCAGTACATTTAGTAGGGAAATTAAACTTAAAACTACCAAATTAAAATTAAACTACCACTGTCAAAACAAGTGCTTAATAAGTTATGATTGGTATCCTGATCTTCATAAATATAGTACAGGTAGATACTGCGAAATATAAGTCTTCAAATACTGATGGAACAAACAGAGGTATTGAAAAGTCACTGTCAATCAATCAATAATATAATAGTCTTAGCAAAAATTATTATCTTAAATTTACTATCTGTAGAAACTATGAGAAAAGAAAGGTTCAGAACTTTTGTCCAACATCCCAGCACAGTTGAAAAATATATGGCAATTAGAAATCAAAACTGGATGGTTTTCAGAGATAGATGGTAGAGGTAGCTGGTAGAAATATATATATATATATATATATATATATATATATATATATATATATATATATATATATATATATATATATATGTATATATATATATATATATATATATATATATATATATATATATATATATATATATATATATATATATATATATATATATATATATATATATATGGGGGGTTGGAAAAAATCCAGATGTGGAAAAGAGGAAATAATGTATTCTGTAAATCTTGAATTCCCACACATGTGCAGTTTGGCCCTAGACCTGTCTATTAGCATGTAGACAGACTACAGCTTCTCCAGTCACCTGGACAGACAGACAGCACAGCACACATCTCCACTTGTCAAATAACATTTTTATCAATATCAGGAGCACTTGAAGTTTGTTTGCATTTTGTTTTTCTGACACTCTTAACACCTTCAGAAGTCAGAACACAGGAATGTGTGATCAAAGCGTCTCACGGTTAGTTCTGGAAACACTGGAGTGCTTTGATACTCCACATCAATATTTCAATTCAACAATCGCTTGACATGCACCCATACTCACAGAAGCGAAATACGAAAAAGAAGGAGTAAAGAGAGAGAGAGAGAGAGATCTAGGAAAGGTGGAATGGGGGGGCTGCATGGAGAAACTATAAGAGAGATGGATTGAAGGAATCGTTAACATGTCTTTCTTTTCCTTTCAAAGTAATTTTGCACAAAGTCAAATGATTTGCTTTATAGCTGTTATTTAGTGATTTTTGACCACATTTTCCCTTCACATTAACAACATGGAACTATTGAAAATATGATTAAGGTCCAAGCTGCCTAAATATCACTTTCATGCCACTATCATTTCATTATTTACAAGCTCACTCAGGGAGAAGATATGATCACTTTGTATGGAAGAAAAAAATGTGTGACAACTCAAATTGCTACAAAGAACATGTTGATTATTCCTACTGCTATTGTACAAGGCCTAGGAGTATTGGCTTACTGTGAACCGTAGGCAAACTTTTATGTTAAGTCATCTCAACAATAGAACATTTCAAATGTATGATAACTAATTTACTGTGAAATAACTCAACTGTTTATTCATAGGATTTGCGGTGTAAACTCCCTAAAATGACTAATTCCCCACAATGCAATAGCTGTCTATTGTCACATTATACCACAGAATACTATAATAATATGAATAATAGAAACATCTAGGGAACAATGGAACTGATCAATCAAGAAGCAGCTTTTCACACACAAACACACACACACACACACACACACACACACACACACACACACACACACACACACACACACACACACACACACACACACACACACACACACACACACACACACACACACACACACACACGTAAATAATTAGTTCAAACACTTGACAATGCGCTTTCACAGGCATCAAGCTAATGCGGGCATTGTATTGTGCTGAAGCTTGGACCCCTGGCAGTTTATCTTACAGTGTTGTCAGAGTGACAGCAGAAGATGTGAGCATGTGTCGCATTGACAATGGCGTCTGATCTTAGCTAATGTACTCTTATGGGATTGACTGTTCTCTCATTTTTATTTTATTTTATTTCACCTTTATTTAACCAGGTAGGCTAGTTGAGAACAAGTTCTCATTTGCAACTGCGACCTGGCCAAGATAAAGCATAGCAGTGTGAACAGACAACACAGAGTTACACATGGAGTAAACAATTAACAAGTCAATAACGCAGTAGAAAAAAAGGGGAGTCTATATACATTGTGTGCAAAAGGCATGGGGAGGTAGGCGAATAATTACAATTTAGCAGATTAACACTGGAGTGATAAATGATCAGATGGTCATGTACAGGTAGAGATATTGGTGTGCAAAAGAGCAGGAAAGTAAATAAATAAAAACAGTATGGGGATGAGGTAGGTGAAAATGGGTGGGCTATTTACCAATAGACTATGTACAGCTGCAGCGATCGGTTAGCTGCTCAGATAGCAGATGTTTGAAGTTGGTGAGGGAGATAAAAGTCTCCAACTTCAGCGATTTTGCAATTCGTTACAGTCACAGGCAGCAGAGTACTGGAACGAAAGGCGGCCAAATGAGGTGTTGGCTTTAGGGATGATCAGTGAGATACACCTGCTGGAGCGCGTGCTACGGATGGGTGTTGCCATTGTGACCAGTGAACTGAGATAAGGCAGAGCTTTACCAAGCATGGACTTGTAGATGACCTGGAGCCAGTGGGTCTGGCGACGAATATGCAGCGAGGGCCAGCCGACTAGAGGATACAAGTCGCAGTGGTGGGTGGTATAAGGTGCTTTAGTGACAAAGCGGATGGCACTGTGATAAACTGCATCCAGTTTGCTGAGTAGAGTGTTGGAAGCAATTTTGTAGATGACATCGCCGAAGTCGAGGATCGGTAGGATAGTCAGTTTTACTAGGGTAAGTTTGGCGGCGTGAGTGAAGGAGGCTTTGTTGCGGAATAGAAATAGAAAGCCGACTCTTGATTTGATTTTCGATTGGAGATGTTTGATATGAGTCTGGAAGGAGAGTTTACAGTCTAGCCAGACACCTAGGTACTTATAGATGTCCACATATTCAAGGTCGGAACCATCCAGGGTGGTGATGCTAGTCGGGCATGCGGGTGCAGGCAGCGATCGGTTGAAAAGCATGCATTTGGTTTTACTAGCGTTTAAGAGCAGTTGGAGGCCACGGAAGGAGTGTTGTATGGCATTGAAGCTCGTTTGGAGGTTAGATAGCACAGTGTCCAAGGACGGGCCGGAAGTATATAGAATGGTGTCGTCTGCGTAGAGGTGGATCAGGGAATCGCCCGCAGCAAGAGCAACATCATTGATATATAAAGAGAAAAGAGTCGGCCCGAGAATTGAACCCTGTGGCACCCCCATAGAGACTGCCAGAGGACCGGACAGCATGCCCTCCGATTTGACACACTGAACTCTATCTGCAAAGTAATTGGTGAACCAGGCAAGGCAGTCATCCGAAAAACCGAGGCTACTGAGTCTGCCGATAAGAATATGGTGATTGACAGAGTCGAAAGCCTTGGCAAGGTCGATGAAGATGGCTGCACAGTACTGTCTTTTATCGATGGCGGTTATGATATCGTTTAGTACCTTGAGCGTGGCTGAGGTGCACCCGTGACCGGCTCGGAAACCAGATTGCACAGCGGAGAAGGTACGGTGGTATTCGAGATGGTCAGCGACCTGTTTGTTGACTTGGCTTTCGAAGACCTTAGATAGGCAGGGCAGGATGGATATAGGTCTGTAACAGTTTGGGTCCAGGGTGTCTCCCCCTTTGAAGAGGGGGATGACTGCTGCAGCTTTCCAATCCTTGGGGATCTCAGACGATATGAAAGAGAGGTTGAACAGGCTGGTAATAGGGGTTGCGACAATGGCGGCGGAGAGTTCCAGAAATAGAGGGTCCAGATTGTCAAGCCCAGCTGATTTGTACGGGTCCAGGTTTTGCAGCTCTTTCAGAACATCTGCAATCTGGATTTGGGTAAAGGAGAACCTGGAGAGTCTTGGGCGAGGAGCTGCGGGGGGGCGGAGCTGTTGGCCGAGGTTGGAGTAGCCAGGCGGAAGGCATGGCCAGCCGTTGAGAAATGCTTGTTGAAGTTTTCGATAATCATGGATTTATCGGTGGTGACCGTGTTACCTAGCCTCAGTGCAGTGGGCAGCTGGGATGAGGTGCTCTTGTTCTCCATGGACTTCAGTGTCCCAGAACTTTTTGGAGTTGGAGCTACAGGATGCAAACTTCTGCCTGAAGAAGCTGGCCTTAGCTTTCCTGACTGACTGCGTGTATTGGTTCCTGACTTCCCTGAACAGTTACATATCGCGGGGACTATTCGATGCTATTGCAGTCCGCCACAGGATGTTTTTGTGCTGGTTCGAGGGCAGTCAGGTCTGGAGTGAACCAAGGGCTGTATCTGTTCTTAGTTCTGCTTTTTCTGAACGGAGCATGCTTATCTAAAATGGTGAGGAAGTTACTTTTAAAGAATGACCAGGCATCCTCAACTGACGGGATGAGGTCAATGTTCTTCCAGGATACCCGGGCCAGGTCGATTAGAAAGGCCTGCTCACAGAAGTGTTTTAGGGAGCGTTTGACAGTGATGAGGGGTGGTCGTTTGACTGCGGCTCCGTAGCGGATACAGGCAATGAGGCAGTGATCGCTGAGATCCTGGTTGAAGATTATATTTGTATTTGGAGGGCCAGTTGGTCAGGATGACGTCTATGAGGGTGCCCATGTTTACAGAGTTAGGGTTGTACCTGGTGGGTTCCTTGATGATTTGTGTGAGATTGAGGGCATCTAGCTTAGATTGTAGGACTGCCGGGGTGTTAAGCATATCCCAGTTTAGGTCACCTAACAGAACAAACTCTGAAGCTAGATGGGGGGCGATCAATTCACAAATGGTGTCCAGGGCACAGCTGGGAGCTGAGGGGGGTCGGTAGCAGGCGGCAACAGTGAGAGACTTATTTCTGGAGAGAGTAATTTTCAAAATTAGTAGTTCGAACTGTTTGGGTATGGACCTGGAAAGTATGACATTACTTTGCAGGCTATCTCTGCAGTAGACTGCAACTCCTTCCCCTTTGGCAGTTCTATCTTGACGGAAGATGTTATAGTTGGGTATGGAAATCTCTGAATTTTTGGTGTCCTTCCTGAGCCAGGATTCAGACACGGCAAGGACATCAGGGTTAGCAGAGTGTGCTAAAGCAGTGAGTAAAACAAACTTAGGGAGGAGGCTTCTGATGTTGACATGCATGAAACCAAGGCTTTTTCGATCACAGAAGTCAACAAATGAGGGTGCCTGGGGACATGCAGGGCCTGGGTTTACCTCCACATCACCCACGCAACAGAGAAGGAGTAGTATGAGGGTGCGGCTAAAGGCTATCAAAACTGGTCGCCTAGAGCGTTGGGGACAGAGAATAAGAGGAGCAGGTTTCTGGGCATGGTAGAATATATTCAGGGCATAATGCGCAGACAGGGGCATGGTGGGGTGCGGGTACAGCGGAGGTAAGCCCAGGTACTGGGTGATGATGAGAGAGGTTGTATCTCTGGACATGCTGGTTGTAATGGGTGAGGTCACTGCATGTGTGGGAGGTGGGACAAAGGAGGTATCAGGTGTATGGGATAGGGGCTCCATTGTGAACTAAAACAATGATAACTAACCTGAACAACAGTATACAAGGCATAGTGACATTTGAGAGGGACATACAGCGAGGCATACAGTAATCACAGGTGTTGAATTGGGAAAGCTAGCTAAAACAGTAGGTGAGACAACAACAGCTAATCAGCTAGCACAACAACAGCAGGTAAAATGGTGTTGACTAGGCAACGGGGCCGACAGATAAAACATAAACAAGCAGAATGGAGTACCGTGATTAATGGACAGTCCAGCGTGCATCAGCTATGTAGCCAAGTGATCAGTGTCCAGGGGGCAGCGGTGGATGGGGCAGGGGAGCTGGACTGGTGAGTGTTATCCAGGTTAAAAAAACTAACAATGACTAAATAGCTTGTAGCTAGTTAGCTGGTTAGCTTCTGGAGGTTCTTGAGTGTGTTCTAAAAAATTAAAAATAATAGCGGTTCCGTATCACATTGGGTGAGGCAGGTTACCGGAAGGTATAAACAAATTAAAAATCGAAAAGAGATAGAAAGTAAATATGGGTCCAGTGAGTGTTTGGGACGCGGCGATGTGACCTGTGCTGACAAGCTAACAGTTAGTAGGCCGGCGCTAAACAAGGTAGCAGTTAGCGGACCGGGGCTAAACAAGCTTGCAGTTAGCAGGCCGAATTAGCAAGCAAGGGGATAGCAAGGGCAAGAGAGTTAGCCTTTGGGGGACGTCGCGATGGGGTGAGTCTGTTTATTCCTCTTCATGCGCTGACATCGATAGACCGGTCGTGGGTCCGGTTATTGTAGCCCAGGAGTATGCTACGGTGGTAGCACAGGGGCTCTGGCCGGGCTAGCTTCAAGCTAAGTGGGTGGAAACGCTAGCCAGGAGTAATCATCCGGGGTTGCGGTTTCGCTAGATAGCTAGTTGTGAAGATCCAGCTGAAAAATGTTCCGTTTGCGGTGGGAATCCGGGGATAAAAAAATAAATAGGTCCGTTATGCTCTGGTTAGAGTCACGTTGTTCGAACTGGCGAGAGCTTTCCGAGCTAAAGGTTAGCTGATGACCGGTTAGCTGAAGACCGCTAGCATAGCTGGTAGTTCGCTGGCTAGCTTCAGTTAAGGGGTTCCGGTTCCGAAGTAAATATGAATACTTTAGGAAAAATAGCTACATTGGGTGAGTCGGGTTGCAGGAGAGTATTTGGAAGCTGAGGTTTAGCAAAATGTTTTAAAAGATATGCGAAGAAAAATATGTAAAAATTAAAGAAAAAAAACGATATATACAAGCGACATATACAAGGGACACGACACGACAGGACGTCTTACTGCTACTCCATCTTGGTACCAAAACTGTATCTGGTCTACAGATAGTATCCTTGCTGCATACTCATGTCTACAACGAGGCCACATGAATGAAGATGAAACAGTAAGAACAGTAAGATGAATTGGGAGAATGGAGGAATACTCTACACAGGACTGCCTATGACTGGGTTGTCTGTTGGGATCTTGTTAAATTGTTCAGCCAGGGGACTGAAGAGTAGAGAATTGGTGCCAGTGGCACGTGTCCAATGTAAATCAGTTTCTCAAAGAACAATCGTAGCCTAAACACAAAGACAGTCTCCAACTCCTACACCTGCAGCAGGGTATCTCCCTTGAAGAGCAGTAGATGTATTTGTAAACGTACGCCCTATACACACTACACCTCTAATGCCACTGTCTGTTAGCCCCCTCAGACACAGTCTACAGCTCAGCCCCAGTAATGTAGAGAGAAGTGTCACCCCTGTCACCGCCATGCCAGGGATCAACCCGCTGTGTGTTTGTGTACGGTGAACCGAGCACAGCTTTGAGGAGGCAGGTTGAGAAATGACAGAGAGACTCTTTCATCTAATCTGTGCGCCGTAATTTGCACCTCAGTAAGTTTAACTGATGACTACTGATCAAATGCACACCTTTGAAAATAAACATCTTTTGGGGGATTTTTCTCTTTCCGTAAAATGAATTATTAATACTACTGATGAGGGTTTGAAGACTGTGGTGGAGTCTGAGTATAATGATGGATCCGTTTGGGAGGGTTTTGATCTTACAAGTAAGAGGACAAGAACAGAAAATGACCCAAATGTGAGTGATATTAGACAATGTGAGTGATATTAGACAACGTGAGTGATATTAGACAATGTGAGTGATATTAGACAATGTGAGTGATATTAGACAATGTGAGTGATATTAGACAATGTGAGTGATATTAGACAACGTGAGTGATATTAGACAATGTGAGTGGTATTAGACAATGTGAGTGGTATTAGACAATGTGAGTGATAGTAGACAACGTGAGTGATATTAGACAATGTGAGTGATATTAGACAATGTGAGTGATATTAGACAATGTGAGTGGTATTAGACAATGTGAGTGATATTAGACAATGTGAGTGGTATTAGACAATGTGAGTGGTATTAGACAATGTGAGTGGTATTAGACAATGTGAGTGGTATTAGACAATGTGAGTGATATTAGACAATGTGAGTGATATTAGACAATGTGAGTGGTATTAGACTATGTGAGTGATATTAGACAATGTGAGTGATATTAGACAATGTGAGTGATATTAGACAATGTGAGTGATATTAGACAATGTGAGTGATATTAGACAACGTGAGTGATATTAGACAATGTGAGTGGTATTAGACAATGTGAGTGGTATTAGACAATGTGAGTGATAGTAGACAACGTGAGTGATATTAGACAATGTGAGTGGTATTAGACAATGTGAGTGATATTAGACAACGTGAGTGATATTAGACAATGTGAGTGGTATTAGACAATGTGAGTGGTATTAGACAATGTGAGTGGTATTAGACAATGTGAGTGGTATTAGACAATGTGAGTGATATTAGACAATGTGAGTGATAGTAGACAATGTGAGTGGTAGTAGACAAAGTCTATTATGATAAAACTGATTATAACTGATTAATAAATCCTCAATAAATCCCAAATTGGATTTAATAGTCCTGTCCCAATAATGAGTGAAAAAAACTTTTTCAATTTTAACCTGTTGAGTGTAGGGGGCAGAATTTTGATGTTTGGATGAAAAACGTGCCCAAATTAAATGGCCTATTTCTCAGACCCAGAATCTAGAATATGCATATAATTGTCAGATTAGGATAGAAAACACTCTAAAGTTTCCAAAACTGTCAAAATAGTGTCTGTGAGTATAACAGAACTGATATTGCAGGTGAAAACCTGAGGAAAATCCAACCAGGAAGTGCCTCTTATTTGGAAATCTCCCTGTTCCATTGCATGCCTTCCCTCCATTTAAAGATATATCAACCAGACTACTTTCCCTATGGCTTCCACATGGTGTGAACAGTCGTTAGACATAGTTTCAGCCTTTTATTCTGAAAAATTTGCGAGAACGATCACTTCGCGTCAGTGGATGACTGGGTGCCCTCTGAGGTTTGCATGTGCCAACAGCTTAGAGCAGACATTTTCTCTCTCTCTCCTATTGAAAAAGCTACAGTCCGGTTTAAATATTATCGATTATTTATTGTAAAAACAACCTGAGGATTGATAATAAAACGGTTTGACATGTTTCTACAAACTTTACGGATACTATTTGGAATTTTTCGTCTGCCCGTCGTGACCTGCACGAGCCTGTGGATTACTAAACATAACGTGCCAACCAAATGGAGGTTTTTGGATATAAAAATAATTTTATCGAACAAAAGGAACATTTATTGTGTAACTGGGAGTATCGTGAGTGAAAACATACGAAGATCATCAAAGGTAAGCGATTCATTTTATTGCTTTTCTGACTTTCGTGACCAATCTACTTTGCTGCTAGCTGTTTGTAATGTTTTGTCTGCTGAGAGAGATGTCCTCACATAAATGCTTGGTTTGCTTTCACTGTAAAGCTTTTTTGAAACCTGACACCAGGTGGATTACCAACAAACTAAGCTGTGTTTTGCTATATTGCACTTGTGATTTCATGAAACAGGAGAGGGGAATACCTGTAAGATACCCACCTATCCTGTGTTGCATCATGTACTCCATCCCCCTGAGGTCTAACCTGAGCCTCAGTGTCACTCATAGATAGTGGTAGTGACAGTCTCTCTCTTCACTGTCAATGTTACACTGCTCTGTGTATCCGATTAACTAACTTCCATTCCCTGGTTCTCTCATTCCTACAGCTGAACTGAGATAAACAGAAGGCTGGTGCTTTGCAAAACAAACCAACAAAAGAAAAAGATGAACAGATCTGATGAAAGAATAATCAACATGGCCTGGTAACAAACATGCCTCATAACCATGACACTTCCTCCTTCCTAAGTAGGTTACCATGGGTAAACCAATTTACAACTCCTCTCTGATCTCAGACCTGAAGAACTGGAACATTCAATGTTTCTCTGAGTCTTGGCTGAACAAGAACATAGATAATATATATTGCGGGTTTCTCCATTCTTGTCTATAACAGACTGCAGTCTCGGGTAAACTCAAGGGGAGGGGTATGTCTCTTTGTTAACATTAGAGACTGGGCACCAGCTGCTGTTAACTAGGTCTCGAGTTTTTGCTCGCCTGAGTTTGAATACCTCAAGCTGCAGACCATACTATTTACCAAGAGAGTTTTCATCTGTATTTTTCATAGCTGTCTATTTACCACCCCAAACCAATGATGGCACTAAGACCGCACTCAAGGAGCTCTATAGGGCCATACTCACACAATAAAATGCACATCCAGAGGTGACGCTTCTCGTGACTAGTGATTTTAATGCAGGAAACCTTAAATCAATTTAAAAAACGTTTTACCAGCGTATCACCTGCGCAACTAGAGGCGACAAAACTCTTGATCACCTTTACTCCACACACAGAAATGCATACAAGGCTCTTCCTCACGCTCCCTTTGGCAAATCTGACCATTACACTATCCTACTGATTCCTGCTTACAAGAAAAAACAAGTACCAGTGATGTGCCCAAAACGGAAGTGGTTCGATGAAGCGGATGCTAAGCTACAGGACTGTTTTGCTAGAAGATTTTCCCGGATTCATTCGATAACATTGAGGAGTTTTCCACAACAGTTACAATCTTCCTTAATAAGTGCATTGACGACATCGTCCCCACATTGACCGTGCATACTGTACATATCCCAACCAGAAGCCATGGATTACAGGCAACATCCGCATTGAACTAAAGGCTAGAGCTGCCGCTTTCAAGGAGCGGGACACTAATCTGGAATCATATAAGAAATAAGAAACCTCTGACAAGGCATCAAACAGACAAAGCGTAAATACAGGACTAAGATCGAATCCTACTATGCCGGCTCTGACGCTCGTATGTGGGGCAACTCCCCAAATACAAACTATCACAGATTACAAAAGGGAAACCCAGCCGGGAGCTGCCCAGTGACAGGGGCCTACCAGAAGAGCTAAGTGACTTCGATGCTCGCTTTGAGGCAAGCAACACTGAACCCTGCATGAGAGCACCAGCTGTTCCGGACAACTGTGTGACCTCGCTTTCCATGTGAGTAATACCTTTAAACAGGTTAACATTCACAAGGCCGTGGGCCAGATAGGCTACCAGGACGTGTACTTAAAACGTGCACTGATCAGCTGGCAAGTGTCTTCACTGACATTTTCAACCTCTCCCTGACCCTGAATGTAATACCTACTGTACATGTTTAAAGCAGACCACTTTAGTCCCTGTGCCCAAGAATGCCAAGGTAACCTGTCTAAATGACTATCGACCCATATAACTCACATCTATAGCCATGAAATGCAATTGAAAGGCTGATCATGGCTCACATCAACACCATCATCCCAGACACCCTGGACCCACTCTAATTTGATGTTAGTGTCAGCTTCGTCAGCACAAGAACAGTTCGTCGGGAGCTTCATAAAATTTGTTTCCATGGCCGAGCTGCCGCACACAAGTCTAACATCACCATGCACAATGCCAAGCGTCGGCTGAAGTGGTGTAAAGCTTGCCGCAATTGGACTCTGGAGCAGTCGAAATGCCTTCACTGGAGTGATGAATCGAGCTTCACCATCTGGCAGTCCGAAGGGCTAATCTGATTTTGGTGGATGTCAGGAGAATGCTACCTGCGCCAATGCAAGTGCCAACTGTAAAGTTTGGTGGAGGAGGAATAATGGTTTAGGGCTGTATTTCATGGTCCGGGCTAGGCCCCTTAGTTCCAGTGAAGGGAAATCTTAATGCTACAGTATATAATGACATTCTAGATGATTCTGTGCTTCCAACCTTGTGGCAACAGTTTTAGGAAGACCCTTTCCTTTTTCAGCATGACAATGCCCCTGTGCACAAAGCAAGGTCCATACAAAAATGGTTTGTCGAGATAAGTGTGGAAGAACTTGACTAGCCTGCACAGAGCCCTGACCTCAACTCCATTGAACACCTTTTGTATGAATTAGAATGCCGCCTGCGAGCCAGGCCTAATCACCCAATATCAGTGCCCGACATCACTTGCGCTCTTGTGGCTGAATGGATGCAAGTCCCTGCAGCAATGTTCCAACATCTAGTGGAAAGCCTTCCCAGAAGAGTGGAGGCTTTCTAGCAGCAAAGGGGAGACCAACTCCAAATTAATGCCATGATTTTGGAATGAGATGTTCGACGAGCAGGTGTCCACATACTTTTGGCTATGTAGTGTATTATCTATCTCAATTACCTCGTACCCCTGCACATCGACTCGGTACTGGTACCCAAAAATGTGTGTCTTCTACAAGGCTTCTAAACAAATTGTAACAAGTCAAGAGCTATTCATCCAGGACCGTGTGAGAGGCCGGGTGAATACAGATCTGAGGCGCGTGGCTGCCACTTGCAATATTGCTCGTCAGAGTTCCCCGCCGAGGGTAGCAGCAGTACTGCAACACCTGTGCAGCAGAAATGATAAACCCCCTCTTGAATCATTAGCTTGATAGGAGGGGTTGTGGAGGAGGAGCATAGGAGAAGGGGGTGGGCACCATCTTGATAGGAGGGGTTGTGGAGGAGGAGCATAGGAGAAGGGGTGGGCACCATCTTTAGACTGGACACCCTATCTGTGGAGGCACCATTATTTGGGAGGAGATCGAAGAGTCAGTAAAGAGAAACACAAGGCTTGTGTCATCAATCAACATACTGATGCAATTTCAGTAAACATATTACTGCATTAAATAAAGCAGGGTTACTTGGTGGGAGGAGGAAGAGGAGAGGGGATCTTAGTTAAATGTGTTTATCTTTGTTGTCTTCGAAATTAGTCACCTAAATGTGTTAAAGGTGTGCCATAATAAGTTTGTATTTATTTAACTATTATTTTACCATTATTTAACTAGGCAAGTCAGTTAAGAACAAATTCTTATTTACAATGATGGCCTAGGAACAGTGGGTTAACTACCTTATTCAGGGGCAGAAGGACAGATTTTTACCTTGTCAGTTAACCACTAGGCTATCTGCCACCCCCTACAGACCCAAACTGACCCAAACTGGACTGTCACAATCAGTTTCATACTCTTATGCTCTTATGGATCTCTGACAGAATGTGGCTGAGACTTAACAGCACATCTGTTTCCTTGTAAAATAGATTCCTACCTCAAATGGGACTCACCTGGCTAAGGAAAAAAAGTATTGTAATATTGATAAAAAGGCGAAAAATGTATGATAATTTAATGGTTCAGAATGGATCAATATACTACAGATTTGTAAGTAAATTCTGCATTGAAAAGAATTAGGTTTTGAAATCTAACACAAACAAAGCTAAGGCAGAGTGAAAATGAATTATATTTGTCTATAGAAGTGTGGGGGAGCTTATATTTCATGCCAGCTTTACACTACAGATGCATTTTCCCCCATCTTGTAATGATCTACTGTATATATAAAAAGACTGTGTTATTATGGACTTCTCCCATAAGTTATTTTCCTTCTGTTTTCGTCCATTTGATGCAACCTACATTGGGACAGGGAGAAACGAATAGCTACATTTTTAATTAACTTCATAACATCTGCACTTGTGCTGCCTTTGAGAGAGGCGGCGCACTTTCCTTTTAACTTATTCCAGCACATTTGCACACCAAGGTAAATCTTGATGTTGGCAGTCTTACAGAAAGGAGGAAGAGAGAGAGAGAGAAAAATAAATGTAAATGAACCCTCACTTGTGTGTGTAGATCAAAGAAGCAAAATAATTAAACTTTTTGCCATTGCTTGATATTGAAAAATGAAGGAGGAAAATGTAGGGGATGAATCAGTTTGAGTTAAAAGGGTTCTCTGGTTGTTTCATGAAGGTCCCTTTCTATTCTTATGGCGTATTGATTCAGAATTGATTCAGAATTGTTAGGTCCATGTTTGAACGGATGACTACTCAGTGGCAATTAAGCATGTGAATCTTGGTTGGGCAAAAAGTGGGATGCATGCCAGCAAAGCCACTACACAACACAACACTAAACCATACATAAATTGCACTATGACGATGACAAACGGTGCCCACAAACTGTTAGGGCCTACATAAAGCTGTCCCAACAGCAGTCCCAACATCTTACCACTGTTACACCTGGCACAAAACAGAGCCTTGTCTGGCACGAAAAAGTTCATTCAGCCTCACTTACTGCCTTTTAAAAATACACAGCTGATATGGCTGACTTGCTTAAACAAATGTGGTTTCTAATGACAATTGAGATGTACAAACAATGGCATAAGCGGACGACAAGTGGATAGGAGGCATTAAGACATTATTGAGCGAGCTAGGACGGACGTAGTCAATATAACTGTTTGTTTAGCACTTTTGAAATGTACAGCGACAGAATCCAGAACATGGGCCGTTCTTACAGAAACAATCCATATAGTTATTAACCCAGTACAGCCATTTCTAACTTTCCAAGTGGCTAGAGCACATAGAGCTCTCTTTCCTCATTCCAACTGCTACAGCTCAGTTGACACTCATGTTGGAACACATCCAGGTGCTCAAATGGTCCTAGAGTCTCAGAAAGCCCTGTGAACAACCCCAACTCAGAAGCAGAGGAGACCTGCATGACCAGCTGCTATTCAATAGGAAGGAGGCACCTGCACGGCCAGCTGCTATTCAATAGGAAGGAGGCACCTGCACGACCAGCTGCTATTCAATAGGAAGGAGGCACCTGCATGACCAGCTGCTATTCAATAGGAAGGAGGCACCTGCATGACCAGCTGCTATTCAATAGGAAGGAGGCACCTGCACGACCAGCTGCTATTCAATAGGAAGGAGGCACCTGCATGACCAGCTGCTATTCAATAGGAAGGAGGCACCTGCATGACCAGCTGCTATTCAATAGGAAGGAGGCACCTGCATGACCAGCTGCTATTCAATAGGAAGGAGGCACCTTCATGGCCAGCTGCTATTCAATAGGAAGGAGGCACCTGCATGACCAGCTGCTATTCAATAGGAAGGAGGCACCTGCACGACCAGCTGCTATTCAATAGGAAGGAGGCACCTGCACGGCCAGCTGCTATTCAATAGGAAGGAGGCACCTGCATGACCAGCTGCTATTCAATAGGAAGGAGGCACCTGCACGGCCAGCTGCTATTCTATAGGAAGGAGGCACCTGCACGGCCAGCTGCTATTCAATAGGAAGGAGGCACCTGCACGACCAGCTGCTATTCAATAGGAAGGAGGCACCTGCATGACCAGCTGCTATTCAATAGGAAGGAGGCACCTGCATGACCAGCTGCTATTCAATAGGAAGGAGGCACCTGCATGACCAGCTGCTATTCAATAGGAAGGAGGCACCTGCATGACCAGCTGCTATTCAATAGGAAGGAGGCACCTGCATGACCAGCTGCTATTCAATAGGAAGGAGGCACCTGCATGACCAGCTGCTATTCTATAGAAGGAGGCACCTGCATGACCAGCTGCTATTCAATAGGAAGGAGGCACCTGCACGACCAGCTGCTATTCTATAGGAAGGAGGCACCTGCACGGCCAGCTGCTATTCTATAGGAAGGAGGCACCTGCACGGCCAGCTGCTATTCTATAGGAAGGAGGCACCTGCACGGCCAGCTGCTATTCTATAGGAAGGAGGCACCTGCACGACCAGCTGCTATTCAATAGGAAGGAGGCACCTGCATGACCAGCTGCTATTCAATAGGATGGAGGCACCTGCACGGCCAGCTGCTATTCTATAGGAAGGAGGCACCTGCACGGCCAGCTGCTATTCTATAGAAGGAGACACCTGCACGGCCAGCTGCTATTCTATAGGAAGGAGGCACCTGCATGACCAGCTGCTATTCTATAGGAAGGAGGCACCTGCACGGCCAGCTGCTATTCTATAGGAAGGAGGCACCTGCATGACCAGCTGCTATTCTATAGAAGGAGGCACCTGCACGGCCAGCTGCTATTCTATAGGAAGGAGGCACCTGCACGGCCAGCTGCTATTCTATAGGAAGGAGGCACCTGCATGACCAGCTGCTATTCTATAGAAGGAGGCACCTGCACGGCCAGCTGCTATTCTATAGGAAGGAGGCACCTGCATGACCAGCTGCTATTCTATAGGAAGGAGGCACCTGCACGGCCAGCTGCTATTCTATAGGAAGGAGGCACCTGCACGGCCAGCTGCTATTCTATAGGAAGGAGGCACCTGCACGGCCAGCTGCTATTCAATAGGAAGGAGGCACCTGCATGACCAGCTGCTATTCTATAGAAGGAGACACCTGCACGGCCAGCTGCTATTCAATAGGAAGGAGGCACCTGCACGGCCAGCTGCTATTCAATAGGAAGGAGGCACCTGCACGGCCAGCTGCTATTCTATAGAAGGAGACACCTGCATGACCAGCTGCTATTCAATAGGAAGGAGGCACCTGCACGGCCAGCTGCTATTCAATAGGAAGGAGGCACCTGCATGACCAGCTGCTATTCTATAGAAGGAGGCACCTGCACGGCCAGCTGCTATTCTATAGGAAGGAGGCACCTGCATGACCAGCTGCTATTCTATAGGAAGGAGGCACCTGCACGGCCAGCTGCTATTCTATAGGAAGGAGGCACCTGCACGGCCAGCTGCTATTCTATAGAAGGAGACACCTGCACGGCCAGCTGCTATTCAATAGGAAGGAGGCACCTGCACGGCCAGCTGCTATTCAATAGGAAGGAGGCACCTGCACGGCCAGCTGCTATTCTATAGAAGGAGACACCTGCATGACCAGCTGCTATTCAATAGGAAGGAGGCACCTGCACGGCCAGCTGCTATTCTATAGGAAGGAGGCACCTGCACGGCCAGCTGCTATTCTATAGAAGGAGACACCTGCACGGCCAGCTGCTATTCAATAGGAAGGAGGCACCTGCACGGCCAGCTGCTATTCAATAGGAAGGAGGCACCTGGATGGCCAGCTGCTATTCTATAGAAGGAGACACCTGCACGGCCAGCTGCTATTCTATAGAAGGAGACACCTGCACGGCCAGCTGCTATTCAATAGGAAGGAGGCACCTGCACGGCCAGCTGCTATTCAATAGGAAGGAGGCACCTGCACGGCCAGCTGCTATTCTATAGAAGGAGACACCTGCACGACCAGCTGCTATTCTATAGAAGGAGGCACCTGCACGGCCAGCTGCTATTCTATAGGAAGGAGGCACCTGCATGACCAGCTGCTATTCTATAGGAAGGAGGCACCTGCACGGCCAGCTGCTATTCTATAGGAAGGAGGCACCTGCACGGCCAGCTGCTATTCTATAGGAAGGAGGCACCTGCATGACCAGCTGCTATTCAATAGGAAGGAGGCACCTGCACGGCCAGCTGCTATTCAATAGGAAGGAGGCACCTGCATGACCAGCTGCTATTCAATAGGAAGGAGGCACCTGCACGACCAGCTGCTATTCAATAGGAAGGAGGCACCTGCACGGCCAGCTGCTATTCAATAGGAAGGAGGCACCTGCATGACCAGCTGCTATTCAATAGGAAGGAGGCACCTGCACGGCCAGCTGCTATTCAATAGGAAGGAGGCACCTGCATGACCAGCTGCTATTCAATAGGAAGGAGGCACCTGCACGACCAGCTGCTATTCAATAGGAAGGAGGCACCTGCACGGCCAGCTGCTATTCAATAGGAAGGAGGCACCTGCATGACCAGCTGCTATTCAATAGGAAGGAGGCACCTGCATGACCAGCTGCTATTCAATAGGAAGGAGGCACCTGCATGACCAGCTGCTATTCAATAGGAAGGAGGCACCTGCATGACCAGCTGCTATTCAATAGGAAGGAGGCACCTGCACGGCCAGCTGCTATTCAATAGGAAGGAGGCACCTGCATGACCAGCTGCTATTCAATAGGAAGGAGGCACCTGCACGACCAGCTGCTATTCAATAGGAAGGAGGCACCTGCACGGCCAGCTGCTATTCAATAGGAAGGAGGCACCTGCATGACCAGCTGCTATTCAATAGGAAGGAGGCACCTGCACGGCCAGCTGCTATTCAATAGGAAGGAGGCACCTGCACGGCCAGCTGCTATTCAATAGGAAGGAGGCACCTGCATGACCAGCTGCTATTCAATAGGAATGAGGCACCTGCATGACCAGCTGCTATTCAATAGGAAGGAGGCACCTGCATGACCAGCTGCTATTCAATAGGAAGGAGGCACCTGCATGACCAGCTGCTATTCAATAGGAAGGAGGCACCTGCACGGCCAGCTGCTATTCAATAGGAAGGAGGCACCTGCATGACCAGCTGCTATTCTATAGAAGGAGGCACCTGCACGGCCAGCTGCTATTCTATAGGAAGGAGGCACCTGCATGACCAGCTGCTATTCTATAGGAAGGAGGCACCTGCACGGCCAGCTGCTATTCTATAGAAGGAGACACCTGCACGGCCAGCTGCTATTCAATAGGAAGGAGGCACCTGCACGGCCAGCTGCTATTCAATAGGAAGGAGGCACCTGCACGGCCAGCTGCTATTCTATAGAAGGAGACACCTGCATGACCAGCTGCTATTCAATAGGAAGGAGGCACCTGCACGGCCAGCTGCTATTCTATAGGAAGGAGGCACCTGCACGGCCAGCTGCTATTCTATAGAAGGAGACACCTGCATGACCAGCTGCTATTCAATAGGAAGGAGACACCTACATGGCCAGCTGCTATTCTATAGAAGGAGACACCTGCACGGCCAGCTGCTATTCTATAGAAGGAGACACCTGCACGGCCAGCTGCTATTCTATAGGAAGGAGGCACCTGCACGGCCAGCTGCTATTCTATAGAAGGAGGCACCTGCACGGCCAGCTGCTATTCTATAGAAGGAGACACCTGCATGACCAGCTGCTATTCAATAGGAAGGAGGCACCTGCACGGCCAGCTGCTATTCTATAGGAAGGAGGCACCTGCACGGCCAGCTGCTATTCTATAGAAGGAGACACCTGCACGGCCAGCTGCTATTCTATAGAAGGAGGCACCTGCACGGCCAGCTGCTATTCTATAGGAAGGAGGCACCTGCACGGCCAGCTGCTATTCAATAGGAAGGAGGCACCTGCACGGCCAGCTGCTATTCTATAGGAAGGAGGCAACCTGCACGGCCAGCTGCTATTCAATAGGAAGGAGGCACTTGCACGGCCAGCTGCTATTCTATAGAAGGAGACACCTGCACGGCCAGCTGCTATTCTATAGAAGGAGACACCTGCACGGCCAGCTGCTATTCTATAGAAGGAGACACCTGCACGGCCAGCTGCTATTCTATAGAAGGAGGCACCTGCACGGCCAGCTGCTATTCTATAGAAGGAGACACCTGCACGGCCAGCTGCTATTCTATAGAAGGAGACACCTGCACGGCCAGCTGCTATTCTATAGAAGGAGACACCTGCACGGCCAGCTGCTATTCTATAGAAGGAGACACCTGCATGACCAGCTGCTATTCAATAGGAAGGAGGCACCTGCACGGCCAGCTGCTATTCAATAGGAAGGAGGCACCTGCATGACCAGCTGCTATTCTATAGAAGGAGGCACCTGCACGGCCAGCTGCTATTCTATAGGAAGGAGGCACCTGCATGACCAGCTGCTATTCTATAGGAAGGAGGCACCTGCACGGCCAGCTGCTATTCTATAGGAAGGAGGCACCTGCACGGCCAGCTGCTATTCTATAGAAGGAGACACCTGCACGGCCAGCTGCTATTCAATAGGAAGGAGGCACCTGCACGGCCAGCTGCTATTCAATAGGAAGGAGGCACCTGCATGACCAGCTGCTATTCTATAGAAGGAGGCACCTGCACGGCCAGCTGCTATTCTATAGGAAGGAGGCACCTGCACGGCCAGCTGCTATTCTATAGAAGGAGGCACCTGCACGGCCAGCTGCTATTCTATAGGAAGGAGGCACCTGCACGGCCAGCTGCTATTCTATAGAAGGAGGCACCTGCACGGCCAGCTGCTATTCTATAGGAAGGAGGCACCTGCACGGCCAGCTGCTATTCAATAGGAAGGAGGCACCTGCACGACCAGCTGCTATTCTATAGGAAGGAGGCACCTGCATGACCAGCTGCTATTCAATAGGATGGAGGCACCTGCACGGCCAGCTGCTATTCTATAGGAAGGAGGCACCTGCACGGCCAGCTGCTATTCTATAGAAGGAGACACCTGCACGGCCAGCTGCTATTCAATAGGAAGGAGGCACCTGCATGACCAGCTGCTATTCAATAGGAAGGAGGCACCTGCACGGCCAGCTGCTATTCTATAGGAAGGAGGCACCTGCACGGCCAGCTGCTATTCTATAGAAGGAGGCACCTGCACGGCCAGCTGCTATTCTATAGGAAGGAGGCACCTGCACGGCCAGCTGCTATTCAATAGGAAGGAGGCACCTGCACGGCCAGCTGCTATTCTATAGAAGGAGACACCTGCACGACCAGCTGCTATTCTATAGAAGGAGGCACCTGCACGGCCAGCTGCTATTCTATAGGAAGGAGGCACCTGCAAGACCAGCTGCTATTCTATAGGAAGGAGGCACCTGCACGGCCAGCTGCTATTCTATAGGAAGGAGGCACCTGCACGGCCAGCTGCTATTCTATAGAAGGAGACACCTGCACGGCCAGCTGCTATTCTATAGAAGGAGACACCTGCACGACCAGCTGCTATTCAATAGGAAGGAGGCACCTGCACGGCCAGCTGCTATTCTATAGAAGGAGGCACCTGCATGACCAGCTGCTATTCAATAGGAAGGAGGCACCTGCACGGCCAGCTGCTATTCAATAGGAAGGAGGCACCTGCACGGCCAGCTGCTATTCTATAGAAGGAGACACCTGCACGGCCAGCTGCTATTCAATAGGAAGGAGGCACCTGCACGGCCAGCTGCTATTCAATAGGAAGGAGGCACCTGCACGGCCAGCTGCTATTCTATAGAAGGAGACACCTGCATGACCAGCTGCTATTCAATAGGAAGGAGGCACCTGCACGGCCAGCTGCTATTCAATAGGAAGGAGGCACCTGCACGGCCAGCTGCTATTCTATAGAAGGAGACACCTGCATGACCAGCTGCTATTCAATAGGAAGGAGGCACCTGCACGGCCAGCTGCTATTCTATAGGAAGGAGGCACCTGCACGGCCAGCTGCTATTCTATAGAAGGAGACACCTGCACGGCCAGCTGCTATTCTATAGAAGGAGGCACCTGCACGGCCAGCTGCTATTCTATAGGAAGGAGGCACCTGCACGGCCAGCTGCTATTCTATAGAGAAGGAGACACCTGCACGGCCAGCTGCTATTCTATAGAAGGAGACACCTACACGGCCAGCTGCTATTCTATAGAAGGAGACACCTGCACGGCCAGCTGCTATTCTATAGAAGGAGACACCTGCACGGCCAGCTGCTATTCTATAGGAAGGAGGCACCTGCACGGCCAGCTGCTATTCTATAGAAGGAGGCACCTGCACGGCCAGCTGCTATTCTATAGAAGGAGACACCTGCATGACCAGCTGCTATTCAATAGGAAGGAGGCACCTGCACGGCCAGCTGCTATTCTATAGGAAGGAGGCACCTGCACGGCCAGCTGCTATTCTATAGAAGGAGACACCTGCACGGCCAGCTGCTATTCTATAGAAGGAGGCACCTGCACGGCCAGCTGCTATTCTATAGGAAGGAGGCACCTGCACGGCCAGCTGCTATTCAATAGGAAGGAGGCACCTGCACGGCCAGCTGCTATTCTATAGGAAGGAGGCAACCTGCACGGCCAGCTGCTATTCAATAGGAAGGAGGCACTTGCACGGCCAGCTGCTATTCTATAGAAGGAGACACCTGCACGGCCAGCTGCTATTCTATAGAAGGAGACACCTGCACGGCCAGCTGCTATTCTATAGAAGGAGACACCTGCACGGCCAGCTGCTATTCTATAGAAGGAGGCACCTGCACGGCCAGCTGCTATTCTATAGAAGGAGACACCTGCACGGCCAGCTGCTATTCTATAGAAGGAGACACCTGCACGGCCAGCTGCTATTCTATAGAAGGAGACACCTGCACGGCCAGCTGCTATTCTATAGAAGGAGACACCTGCATGACCAGCTGCTATTCAATTGGAAGGAGGCACCTGCACGGCGAGCTGCTATTCTATAGAAGGAGACACCTGCACGGCCAGCTGCTATTCAATAGGAAGGAGGCACCTGCACGGCCAGCTGCTATTCTATAGAAGGAGGCACCTGCATGACCAGCTGCTATTCAATAGGAAGGAGGCACCTGCACGGCCAGCTGCTATTCTATAGAAGGAGACACCTGCACGGCCAGCTGCTATTCAATAGGAAGGAGGCACCTGCACGGCCAGCTGCTATTCTATAGAAGGAGGCACCTGCACGGCCAGCTGCTATTCTATAGAAGGAGACACCTGCATGACCAGCTGCTATTCAATAGGAAGGAGGCACCTGCACGGCCAGCTGCTATTCTATAGAAGGAGACACCTGCACGACCAGCTGCTATTCAATAGGAAGGAGGCACCTGCACGGCCAGCTGCTATTCTATAGAAGGAGGCACCTGCATGACCAGCTGCTATTCAATAGGAAGGAGGCACCTGCACGGCCAGCTGCTATTCTATAGGAAGGAGGCACCTGCATGACCAGATGCTATTCAATAGGAAGGAGGCACCTGCACGGCCAGATGCTATTCTATAGAAGGAGACACCTGCATGACCAGCTGCTATTCAATAGGAAGGAGGCACCTGCACGGCCAGCTGCTATTCTATAGAAGGAGACACCTGCACGGCCAGCTGCTATTCTATAGAAGGAGGCACCTGCATGACCAGCTGCTATTCAATAGGAAGGAGGCACCTGCACGGCCAGCTGCTATTCTATAGAAGGAGGCACCTGCATGACCAGCTGCTATTCAATAGAAGGAGACACCTGCACGACCAGCTGCTATTCAATAGGAAGGAGGCACCTGCACGGCCAGCTGCTATTCTATAGAAGGAGGCACCTGCATGACCAGCTGCTATTCAATAGAAGGAGACACCTGCACGGCCAGCTGCTATTCTATGGAAGGGGGCACCTGCATGACCAGCTGCTATTCAATAGGAAGGAGGCACCTGCACGGCCAGCTGCTATTCAATAGAAGGAGACACCTGCACGGCCAGCTGCTATTCTATAGGAAGGAGGCACCTGCACGGCCAGCTGCTATTCTATAGAAGGAGACACCTGCATGACCAACTGCTATTCAATAGGAAGGAGGCACCTGCACGGCCAGCTGCTATTCTATAGAAGGAGACACCTGCACGACCAGCTGCTATTCAATAGGAAGGAGGCACCTGCACGGCCAGCTGCTATTCTATAGAAGGAGGCACCTGCATGACCAGCTGCTATTCAATAGGAAGGAGGCACCTGCACGACCAGCTGCTATTCAATAGGAAGGAGGCACCTGCACGGCCAGCTGCTATTCTATAGAAGGAGGCACCTGCATGACCAGCTGCTATTCAATAGGAAGGAGGCACCTGCACGGCCAGCTGCTATTCTATAGGAAGGAGGCACCTGCATGACCAGCTGCTATTCAATAGGAAGGAGGCACCTGCACGGCCAGCTGCTATTCAATAGGAAGGAGGCACCTGCATGACCAGCTGCTATTCAATAGGAAGGAGGCACCTGCACGGCCAGCTGCTATTCTATAGAAGGAGGCACCTGCATGACCAGCTGCTATTCAATAGGAAGGAGGCACCTGCACGGCCAGCTGCTATTCTATAGAAGGAGGCACCTGCATGACCAGCTGCTATTCAATAGGAAGGAGGCACCTGCACGGCCAGCTGCTATTCTATAGAAGGAGACACCTGCACGGCCAGCTGCTATTCTATAGAAGGAGGCACCTGCATGACCAGCTGCTATTCAATAGGAAGGAGGCACCTGCACGGCCAGCTGCTATTCTATAGAAGGAGGCACCTGCATGACCAGCTGCTATTCAATAGGAAGGAGGCACCTGCACGGCCAGCTGCTATTCTATAGAAGGAGGCACCTGCATGACCAGCTGCTATTCAATAGAAGGAGACACCTGCACGACCAGCTGCTATTCAATAGGAAGGAGGCACCTGCACGGCCAGCTGCTATTCTATAGAAGGAGGCACCTGCATGACCAGCTGCTATTCAATAGGAAGGAGGCACCTGCACGACCAGCTGCTATTCAATAGGAAGGAGGCACCTGCACGACCAGCTGCTATTCAATAGGAAGGAGGCACCTGCACGACCAGCTGTTATTCTATAGAAGGAGGCACCTGCACGACCAGCTGCTATTCAATAGGAAGGAGGCACCTGCACGACCAGCTGCTATTCTATAGGAAGGAGACACCTGCACGGCCAGCTGCTATTCTATAGGAAGGAGACACCTGCACGGCCAGCTGCTATTCTATAGGAAGGAGACACCTGCAAGGCCAGCTGCTATTCTATAGAAGGAGGCACCTGCACGACCAGCTGCTATTCTATAGAAGGAGGCACCTGCAAGACCAGCTGTTATTCTATAGGAAGGAGACACCTGCACGACCAGCTCCTATACTACAGGAAGGAGACACCTGCACAACCAGCTCCTATACTACAGGAAGCACGCACCTGAACGACCAGCTGCTATTCTATAGGAAGGAGACACCTGCACGACCAGCTTCTATTCTTTAGGAAGGATGCAGCTGCACGACCAGCTGCTATTCTATAGGAAGGAGACACCTGCATGGCCAGCTGCTATTTTATAGAAGGAGACACCTGCACGGCCAGCTGCTATTCTATAATAATAATAGTAATATATGCCATTTAGCAGACGCTTTAATCCAAAGCGACTTACAGTCATGTGTGCATACATTCTACGTATGGGTGGTCCCGGGAATCGAACCCACTACCCTGGCGTTACAAGCTATAGGAAGGAGGCACCTGCACGGCCAGCTGCTATTCTATAGAAAGAGACACCTGCACGGCCAGCTGCTATTCTATAGAAGGAGGCACCTGCACGACCAGCTGCTATTCTATAGAAGCAGACACCTGCACGACCAGCTTCTATTCTTTAGGAAGGATGCAGCTGCACGACCAGCTGCTATTCTATAGGAAGGAGACACCTGCATGGCCAGCTGCTATTTTACAGAAGGAGACACCTGCACGGCCAGCTGCTATTCAATAGGAAGGAGGCACCTGCACGGCCAGCTGCTATTCAATAGGAAGGAGGCACCTGCACGACCAGCTGCTATTCTATAGGAAGGAGGCACCTGCACGGCCAGCTGCTATTCTATAGAAGGAGGCACCTGCATGACCAACTGCTATTCAATAGGAAGGAGGCACCTGCACGACCAGCTGCTATTCAATAGGAAGGAGGCACCTGCATGACCAGCTGCTATTCAATAGGAAGGAGGCACCTGCACGGCCAGCTGCTATTCTATAGAAGGAGGCACCTGCATGACCAGCTGCTATTCAATAGGAAGGAGGCACCTGCACGGCCAGCTGCTATTCTATAGAAGGAGGCACCTGCATGACCAGCTGCTATTCAATAGGAAGGAGGCACCTGCACGGCCAGCTGCTATTCTATAGAAGGAGACACCTGCACGGCCAGCTGCTATTCTATAGAAGGAGGCACCTGCATGACCAGCTGCTATTCAATAGGAAGGAGGCACCTGCACGGCCAGCTGCTATTCTATAGAAGGAGGCACCTGCATGACCAGCTGCTATTCAATAGAAGGAGACACCTGCACGACCAGCTGCTATTCAATAGGAAGGAGGCACCTGCACGGCCAGCTGCTATTCTATAGAAGGAGGCACCTGCATGACCAGCTGCTATTCAATAGGAAGGAGGCACCTGCACGGCCAGCTGCTATTCTATAGAAGGAGGCACCTGCACGACCAGCTGTTATTCTATAGGAAGGAGGCACCTGCACGGCCAGCTGCTATTCTATAGAAGGAGGCACCTGCACGACCAGCTGCTATTCTATAGAAGGAGGCACCTGCAAGACCAGCTGCTATTCTATAGGAAGGAGACACCTGCACGGCCAGCTGCTATTCTATAGGAAGGAGACACCTGCACGGCCAGCTGCTATTCTATAGAAGGAGGCACCTGCACGACCAGCTGCTATTCTATAGAAGGAGGCACCTGCAAGACCAGCTGTTATTCTATAGGAAGGAGACACCTGCACGACCAGCTCCTATACTACAGGAAGGAGACACCTGCACAACCAGCTCCTATACTACAGGAAGCACGCACCTGAATGACCAGCTGCTATTCTATAGGAAGGAGACACCTGCACGACCAGCTTCTATTCTTTAGGAAGGATGCAGCTGCACGACCAGCTGCTATTCTATAGGAAGGAGACACCTGCATGGCCAGCTGCTATTTTATAGAAGGAGACACCTGCACGGCCAGCTGCTATTCTATAATAATAATAGTAATATATGCCATTTAGCAGACGCTTTAATCCAAAGCGACTTACAGTCATGTGTGCATACATTCTACGTATGGGTGGTCCCGGGAATCGAACCCACTACCCTGGCGTTACATGCTATAGGAAGGAGGCACCTGCACGGCCAGCTGCTATTCTATAGAAAGAGACACCTGCACGGCCAGCTGCTATTCTATAGAAGGAGGCACCTGCACGACCAGCTGCTATTCTATAGAAGCAGACACCTGCACGACCAGATTCTATTCTTTAGGAAGGATGCAGCTGCACGACCAGCTGCTATTCTATAGGAAGGAGACACCTGCATGGCCAGCTGCTATTTTATAGAAGGAGACACCTGCATGGCCAGCTGCTATTCAATAGGAAGGAGGCACCTGCACGGCCAGCTGCTATTCAATAGGAATGAGGCACCTGCATGACCAGCTGCTATTCAATAGGAAGGAGGCACCTGCACGGCCAGCTGCTATTCTATAGAAGGAGGCACCTGCATGACCAACTGCTATTCAATAGGAAGGAGTCACCTGCACGGCCAGCTGCTATTCTATAGAAGGAGGCACCTGCATGACCAGCTGCTATTCAATAGGAAGGAGGCACCTGCACGACCAGCTGCTATTCAATAGGAAGGAGGCACCTGCATGACCAGCTGCTATTCAATAGGAAGGAGGCACCTGCACGGCCAGCTGCTATTCTATAGAAGGAGGCACCTGCATGACCAGCTGCTATTCAATAGGAAGGAGGCACCTGCACGGCCAGCTGCTATTCTATAGAAGGAGACACCTGCACGGCCAGCTGCTATTCTATAGAAGGAGGCACCTGCATGACCAGCTGCTATTCAATAGGAAGGAGGCACCTGCATGACCAGCTGCTATTCAATAGGAAGGAGGCACCTGCACGGCCAGCTGCTATTCTATAGAAGGAGGCACCTGCATGACCAGCTGCTATTCAATAGGAAGGAGGCACCTGCACGGCCAGCTGCTAT
Source organism: Oncorhynchus keta (assembly GCF_023373465.1). Taxonomy (NCBI): domain Eukaryota; kingdom Metazoa; phylum Chordata; class Actinopteri; order Salmoniformes; family Salmonidae; genus Oncorhynchus; species Oncorhynchus keta. The sequence continues at coordinate 14,220,311 of NC_068448.1, read as the reverse complement.
TCTATAGAAGGAGACACCTGCACGGCCAGCTGCTATTCTATAGAAGGAGGCACCTGCATGACCAGCTGCTATTCAATAGGAAGGAGGCACCTGCACGGCCAGCTGCTATTCAATAGAAGGAGACACCTGCACGGCCAGCTGCTATTCTATAGAAGGAGGCACCTGCACGGCCAGCTGCTATTCTATAGGAAGGAGACACCTGCACGACCAGCTTCTATTCTTTAGGAAGGATGCAGCTGCACGACCAGCTGCTATTCTATAGGAAGGAGACACCTGCATGGCCAGCTGCTATTTTATAGAAGGAGACACCTGCACGGCCAGCTGCTATTCTATAATAATAATAGTAATATATGCCATTTAGCAGACGCTTTAATCCAAAGCGACTTACAGTCATGTGTGCATACATTCTACGTATGGGTGGTCCCGGGAATCGAACCCACTACCCTGGCGTTACAAGCTATAGGAAGGAGGCACCTGCACGGCCAGCTGCTATTCTATAGAAAGAGACACCTGCACGGCCAGCTGCTATTCTATAGAAGGAGGCACCTGCACGACCAGCTGCTATTCTATAGAAGCAGACACCTGCACGACCAGCTTCTATTCTTTAGGAAGGATGCAGCTGCACGACCAGCTGCTATTCTATAGGAAGGAGACACCTGCATGGCCAGCTGCTATTTTACAGAAGGAGACACCTGCATGACCAGCTGCTATTCAATAGGAAGGAGGCACCTGCACGGCCAGCTGCTATTCAATAGGAAGGAGGCACCTGCATGACCAGCTGCTATTCAATAGGAAGGAGGCACCTGCACGGCCAGCTGCTATTCTATAGAAGGAGGCACCTGCATGACCAGCTGCTATTCAATAGGAAGGAGGCACCTGCACGGCCAGCTGCTATTCTATAGAAGGAGGCACCTGCATGACCAGCTGCTATTCAATAGGAAGGAGGCACCTGCACGGCCAGCTGCTATTCTATAGAAGGAGGCACCTGCACGGCCAGCTGCTATTCTATAGAAGGAGGCACCTGCATGACCAGCTGCTATTCAATAGGAAGGAGGCACCTGCACGGCAAGCTGCTATTCAATAGAAGGAGACACCTGCACGGCCAGCTGCTATTCTATAGAAGGAGGCACCTGCACGACCAGCTGCTATTCTATAGAAGGAGGCACCTGCACGGCCAGCTGCTATTCTATAGAAGGAGGCACCTGCACGACCAGCTGCTATTCTATAGAAAGAGACACCTGCACGGCCAGCTGCTATTCTATAGAAGGAGGCACCTGCACGACCAGCTTCTATTCTTTAGGAAGGATGCAGCTGCACGACCAGCTGCTATTCTATAGGAAGGAGACACCTGCATGGCCAGCTGCTATTTTATAGAAGGAGGCACCTGCACGGCCAGCTGCTATTCTATAGGAAGGAGGCACCTGCACGGCCAGCTGCTATTCTAAAGAAGGAGGCACCTGCACGGCCAGATGCTATTCTATAGAAGGAGGCACCTGCACGGCCAGCTGCTATTCTATAGAAGGAGGCACCTGCACGGCCAGCTGCTATTCTATAGAAGGAGGCACCTGCACGGCCAGCTGCTATTCTATAGAAGGAGACACCTGCACGACCAGCTGCTATTCTATAGGAAGGAGGCACCTGCACGGCCAGCTGCTATACTACAGGAAGGAGACACCTGCACGGCCAGCAGCTATACTACAGGAAGGAGGCACCTGCACGACCAGCTGCTATTCTATACAAGGAGGCACCTGCACGGCCAGCTGCTATTCTATAGAAGGAGGCACCTGCACGGCCAGCTCCTATACTACAGGAAGGAGTCCAATATCACTGATGTGTGTAACGAGGGAAGGCAGCTGTGCGTAATGGACAATAGTAGTGCATGATGAGGGGGAGTGGGAGCAGACGTGAAAGTACCCCCCCCCCCCCATAGGGGTGCCACCCGGCGTCCCACCTGGGCGAACCGGCCGAGACATGGGCGCTGGGCAAGCCAGTTGGGGCGTGGAAGCCCAACGATCCAGCTGAGGCAAGACGCCTGTCAATCCCGCTGCAGAGAGGGAGCCCCAAGATCCGATGGAGTGTGATGTGGGATTGGAAGCCGCCGAGCCAACCGAGGCAAGGAAACCTCTCGAGTCAGTGTGAAAGCCCAACGGCTGGCTTATAGCACCCCCGGTTCCCTCGGCAGCGGAATCCACCCCGACGTCACCAACAAAACAAACTCCTGGACCAGCTGGGTGAACAAGAACTGACGATCCGGCTGAGGCCCGGTGTGGGATGGGCACCATCCGAGCCAACCGGGGCAAGGAAGCCTCTCAAACCAGCTAGGGCGTGGAAGCCCGACGAGCTGGCTAGGCACCCCAGGTTCCATCGGTAGCGACCCAGAGCCGATGCCACCATACCAACCGGAACGTCAGTACTCTCCGATGCTTCGTGTGAAGGCTTCTGCATTCTGTCACATGGAATGACACTGGAGAGACGAAGCTGTTACGGGGTGTCAAACATTTAATAAGGAACGGACATGGAACTTTATCTGGAAGAGGATCGTCAGGACCTCCACCAGCTGAAGCTAAGTAGTAACATTAACATGATGCCTTCTAACAGCAGTCGCTGTACTCATAATATACAGGAGAACGATCACCTTACGGCGAGGATAGCTGTGCTGGGTAATTTAAGTGTAGGAAAGGATGAAACAGCGTCTGTGCCACCAGTAAGTACAGAAAGTAGTATAAATCCCCTCACACGGTCCCCACAGCCGGATAACTTTCTCATGGCTTCTGGAAGGAAATGCTGTAGGAATGATCAACCAGTGTCGCTCATTCAACCGACAGAAACTTTCAACCGGTTCTCCCCATTAACTTCTTATGGCTGCAGGGGCAGTATTGAGTAGTTTGGATGAAAGGTTCCCAGAGTAAACGGCCTGCTCCTCAGTCCCAGTTGTTAATATATGCATATTATTATTAGTATTGGATAGAAAACACTCTAAAGTTTTTAAATCTGTTTGAATAATATCTGTGAGTATAACAGAACTCATATGGCAGGCAAAATCCTGAGTTGAAATCAAAACAGGAAGTGAGAAATCTGAGCTTTGTATGTATTCACCAGAGTCACCAATGAAATCCCCTTGAGATATTAATGATGTTGCACTGCCTAGGGATTCCACTAGATGTCAACCAATAATATAAATTGTAATGAGACATCTATGGTGTTGTGGGAGTGAATGAGAGCAGAATGTATCAGGTGTCCATCAAGCAGCCATTTTTTGATCATGGTACCCACTTGCGTTCCATTGCCCATGAAGACCAGAAGGAATACTCCGATTGGAACTTTATTGAAGCTATATGTTAAAAACATCCTAATGATTGATTCTGTACTTAGTTTGAAATGTTTCTTCGACTTGTAATATAACTTTTTGAAGTTTTTGTCCAATGTAACGCTGACCAGAATGAGCGTTTGGATATGCATACCAAACACGCTAACAAGAGAAGGTATTTGGACATAAATAAAGGATATTATCGAACAAAACAAACATTTATTGTGGACCTGGGATTCCTGGACTGCTTTCTGATGTAGATCATCAAAGGTAAGGGAATATTTATCATGTAATTTCTTGTTTATGTTGAAGCTGTGGTGATTTTTACTTCTGAGCGCCGTGTCAGATTATTGCATGGGTTTCTTTTTCCCTAAAGTTTTTTTGAAATCTGACACAGCGGTTGCATTAAGGAGAGGTATATCTATGATTCCATGTGTATAACTATTATCATCTACATTTATGATGAGTATTTCTGTTGAATCGATGTGGCGATGCAAAATCATTGGATGTTTTTGGAACTAGTGAATGTAAAGTGCCAATGTAAACTCAGATTTGAACTTTATCAAACAAAACATGCATGTATTGTGTAACATGAAGTCCTATGAGTGTCATGTGATGAAGATTATCAAAGGTTAGTGATTAATTTTATCTCTATTTGTGCTTTTTTCTCTCTCTCTATGGCTGGTATAATTGGCTGTGTATTTTAGTGAGTTGTTGGTGACCAAACATAATCGTTTGTGGTGCTTTCGCCGTAAATCCTATTCGAAATCGGACAATGTGGTGGGATTAACAACAAGACTACCTTGAAAATGATATAAGATACATGTATGTTTGAGGAATTTTAGTTATGAGATTTCAGTTTTTTTTATATGGCGCCCTGTACTTTCACTGGTTTTTGTCATATTACACCCGTTAACGGGATTGCAGCCATAGATAGGCCAGTTGAGAATAAGTTCTCATTTACAACTGCGACCTGGCCAATATAAAGCAAAGCAGTGCGACAAAAACAACCACACAGAGTCACACATGGGATAAACAAACGTACAGTTAATAACACAATAGAAAAATCTATATAAAGTGTGTGTAAATGTTGTAAGATTAGGGAAGTAAAGGCAATAAATAGGCCATAGTGGCAAAATAATACAATTTTAGCATTAACACTGGAGTGATAGATGTGCAGAAGATGAACCTAGAGAGGAACCAGGCTATGAAGGATGGCCCGTCCTCTTCTGGCTGTGCCGGGTGGAGATTATAACAGAACATGGCCAAGATGTTCAAATGTTCATAAATGACCAGCATGATCAAACAATAATAATCACAGTAGTTGTTGAGGGTGCAACAAGTCAGCACCTCAGGAGTAAATGTCAGTTGGCTTTTCATAGCCGATCGTTAAGAGTATCTCTACAGCTCCTGCTGTCTCTAGAGATTTGAAAACAGCAGGTCTGGGACAGGTAGCACGTCCTGTGAACAGGTCAGGGTTCCATAGCCGCAGGCAGAACAGTTGAAACTGGAGCAGCAGCATGGCCAAGTGGACTGGGGACAGCAAGGAGTCATCAGGCCAGGTAATCCTGAGGCATGGTCCTAGGGCTCTGTGGCCCCATCTGCCAATCAGGCAGGACATAAGCCCACCCACTTTGTCAAAGCACAGCCCCCACACCACTAGAGGGATATCTAGTCTCCAGCTTCATTGACTTTTGCAATTCGTTCCAGTCATTGGCAGCAGAGAACTGGAAGGAAAGGCGGCCAAAAGAGGTGTTGGCTTTGGGGATGACCAGTGAAATATACCTGCTGGAGCGCATGCTACGGGTGGGAGTTGCTAAGGTGACCAGTGAGCTGAGATAAGGCGGGGCCCCCGCTCTGTATTGAATAGAGTAGCCTATAATATGGTGGGATTTTACAGGCCCCCACTCTGTATTGAATAGAGTAGCCTATAATATGGTAGGATTTTACAGGCCCCCGCTCTGTATTGAATAGAGTAGCCTATAATATGGTAGGATTTTACAGGCCCCCGCTCTGTATTGAATAGAGTAGCCTATAATATGGTAGGATTTTACAGGCCCCCGCTCTGTATTGAATAGAGTAGCCTATAATATGGTAGGATTTTACAGGCCCCCGCTCTGTATTGAATAGAGTAGCCTATAATATGGTAGGATTTTACAGGCCCCCGCTCTGTATTGAATAGAGTAGCCTATAATATGGTAGGATTTTACAGGCCCCCGCTCTGTATTGAATAGAGTAGCCTATAATATGGTAGGATTTTACAGGCCCCGCTCTGTATTGAATAGAGTAGCCTATAATATGGTGGGATTTTTTTCAGGGGTTGCTGTAGCACCTTCAGTACCCCTACATCCCGTGGCTATGGTGAGGACATTTTATTTCTCACATGTAGCCTACTAACCAATCATGTAATTGATTGAGCTGAAGAAGATAAGTGTCAAATTGCTTTGGTAACGTTAACAAAATAAAGACCTTTAAAGATGGAAGAAAAGAGGAGGAAGGGAAGCGCTTCTAAGGTACACAATAGTAGATGTTGGTTGACAGAAGCTGCTAAGGTACACAATAGTAGATGTTGGTTGACAGAAGCTGCTAAGGTTCACAATAGTAGATGTTGGTTGACAGAAGCTGCTAAGGTTCACAATAGTAGATGTTGGTTGACAGAAGCTGCTAAGGTTCACAATAGTAGATGTTGGTTGACAGAAGCTGCTAAGGTTCACAATAGTAGATGTTGGTTGACAGAAGCTGCTAAGGTTCACAATAGTAGATGTTGGTTGACAGAAGCTGCTAAGGTTCACAATAGTAGATGTTGGTTGACAGAAGCTGCTAAGGTTCACAATAGTAGATGTTGGTTGACAGAAGCTGCTAAGGTACACAATAGTAGATGTTGGTTGACAGAAGCTGCTAAGGTTCACAATAGTAGATGTTGGTTGACAGAAGCTGCTAAGGTTCACAATAGTAGATGTTGGTTGACAGAAGCTGCTAAGGTTCACAATAGTAGATGTTGGTTGAAAGAAGCTGCTAAGGTTCACAATAGTAGATTTTGGTTGACAGAAGCTGCTAAGGTTCACAATAGTAGATGTTGGTTGACAGAAGCTGCTAAGGTTCACAATAGTAGATGTTGGTTGACAGAAGCTGCTAAGGTTCACAATAGTAGATGTTGGTTGACAGAAGCTGCTAAGGTTCACAGTAGTAGATTTTGGTTGAAAGAAGCTGCTAAGGTTCACAATAGTAGATTTTGGTTGACAGAAGCTGCTAAGGTTCACAATAGTAGATGTTGGTTGACAGAAGCTGCTAAGGTTCACAATAGTAGATTTTGGTTGACAGAAGCTGCTAAGGTTCACAATAGTAGATTTTGGTTGACAGAAGCTGCTAAGGTTCACAATAGTAGATTTTGGTTGACAGAAGCTGCTAAGGTTCACAATAGTAGATGTTGGTTGACGGAAGCTGCTAAGGTTCACAATAGTAGATTTTGGTTGACGGAAGCTGCTAAGGTTCACAATAGTAGATTTTGGTTGACAGAAGCTGCTAAGGTTCACAATAGTAGATGTTGGTTGACGGAAGCTGCTAAGGTTCACAATAGTAGATTTTGGTTGACAGAAGCTGCTAAGGTTCACAATAGTAGATTTTGGTAGAGAGAAGGTGCTCTCTGGTAAAAGGGGTGAATGGGTCATCATTAATTAAAATGCCTTTATTTGTATGGCATGTTCAATGGAAACAAAGTTTAAAAACTCCGACTCGTTTCAGCTGCATGGCCTTCGTCAGGGTATACAAAGAAATAATAATACAATGTTCTCTTTTGAACAGCTTTTTCCAATCAGCCCTGATTTGAAGAGGGAGTGGTTACATAATTCGTTGGACAACACCTACTGTACACATTAAAAAGTGAAATACTGTAGATATGTTATCAAGAAATTGAACACAAAGCTTGAAGCATCAGAACACCTAGAAAGGTAGATCTAACTTTAAATATGACTGGGCAAAGTGCCAAGAATAGGAGAGCAATATATTCCATAGTACACTAGAACACAGCAAAACATGAACAACAATAGTCTAAACATAGCTGAGGGCAATAGAGCAAAATCTCCACTAGATGACAACAAATGGACCTATCACGACCTTACAGGAAGAGTGAGAAATCCATATCTTCATTTAAACCTGGCTACTTAGTGGCCTGTAGTTTGTAAATCCATATCTTAATTTAAACCTGGCTACTTAGTGGCCTGTTTTTTTGTAAATCCCCAAACTTTCCCTTTGGTTTAGCTGTTTAAGACAGTCCCCTTTTCTAATTGAGCTTATGACTGGTGGCTCTGGGACAACTTGGCGTAGTAGCGTATCGCTTTGGATGATTCCCCTATTCTTTTAAATTATTATTTTAATGTTCTCTGCTTCAGTGCTGTATTTTGTAACAAAGTACACTCTCTGATGTATCACGAGGCTCTCCCCTTCGCAACAAGTTCTCTCTGTCAAGTAATCCAGCGCTTATAGCTGCATCTTTCAGGACCTGAACGCTGTAGCCCCTATTCAAGAAGCGATTCTCCAATTCAGCAGATTTGACACTGTAGTCTGTTTCCTGAATGCAAATTCTGCGGACTGGAATTGGCCATATTGAATATTCTCTTTTAGCCTTCTGGGGTGAAAGCTGTCTGCCCTCAGAATGGTGTTCCCATCTGTAGGCTTCCTAAAGATTGATGTGTGCAAAATACGTTTGTCATTTTTACTGATGTCAAGGTCCCCAAAAATATTTTCATCCTTGCTGTACTCCATAGTTAGTTTGAATTTAGGGTTAATGCTGTTAAGGTATTGGTGGAAGGAAATAAGTTCATCTTCTGAGCCAGACCAGAACAGGCAAACGTCATCAATATAGTAGTCCTGAAAGACAAAGATGTCATTATTAAGAGTCCATTCAGTCAGGGAGGCATCTCAGTCTTGCTGACCAGACCGGACACATCGCGTGCGCGAGTGTCGCAAAATAAATGTAGAAATCCATGTTATTCAATTATTGCACCCACACTGCTCGCGCACGGCAACGAGTGTCTGCGACGCCAAGGACTAAAATAGAACATGGAACCCAAACCGGCTGCGAGCGTGCGCCATCGTGCGCCATCGTGCGCCATCGTGCGCCAGCATGCGCCATCGTGGCACATACAGTAGCCCCCCCCACACACACACACACCAAACGCGATCACAACACGCAGGTTAAAATATCAAAACAAACCCTGAACCAATGACATTCATTTGGGGACAGGTCGAAAAGCATTAAACATGTATGGCAATTTAGCTAGTTAGCTTGTTAGCTTGCACATATTTGAACCTGCGTTTGGTGTAGTGGGGCAAAATAAATGTATTCACGATGGCGCAGGTTGGGTACTCAAGAAATGGTGCATAGCTGCTCCTTGTTCATGTTCGATGGTGGTGTATAGAGACTCCACGTCCATGCTGACTAAAACGGAAGCTTATACGTATATTGTTCAATTCCTTAATTTTGTTCAACATATCTGTGGTATCTTGAAGATGGGCTGGAAGTGACAAAAGGCTTAATAAAGTAATCAATGTACTTAGAGATGTGTTCTGTCAGACTTTCATTACCACTAATGACTGGTATGTCTGGGGGATTTTCAAGATTCTTGTGGACTTTTGAAAGAAGATAAAAAGAAGCCAGACTGAAATTTGAAATCATTGTCTGAAATGTAACCATTCTCCTTAAGCTACAGTGAGGATCCCTTTCCATTCTGTTCCTCATTGTCTACTGACGGTAGGCTTCTGTCACATATGTCTTTACTCCACACTACTGTAGCGCCACCTGTCTGCTTTGTTTTTAACCACAATCCCGCCATCTTTGTACAATGATTCAACTGCATCCTTCTCTTTCTTAGAAAGGTTATGTCGTGTTTGGTCAATTTACACGTAAACAGATTCTCCACTACAAAATTCACCTTCTTGGCAAATGTATTTAGTGTGGCATTCTGGACGATGGGACAAAAGTTGGACTTGGGCTTAAAAGGTGTTTTTGAGGGCACAGAAACTGCCTGACCTGAGACACTGGCGTCTGTAGTTGGAGAAATGATTTGCTTGTACCAGGCCTTCAGATGTAGATTCCTGTAGAATCGAAATAGGTCAATCTTCTTATTGAACTCATTAGTTGAGTATGTGGGGGCAAAGGACAGTCCTTTAGACAAGACCCTTACACAATCATCAGAAAAGGGTTCTCCAGAAATGTTGATCACAGCCTTGTTCTGATCCTGCTCCGTGTGGTTGGATAGTCTTGATTTCATCCTCCCCCTCCGCGTTGGTCTCTTCTGCATCATCTCCCTCTCTTGTTGGGGAACCTGCGTGGCTCCTCATCCTGATCTAAAAAATCTTGGGAGTAGCCGGCCTCTGACGCTTTAGGGTGACCCTCATCGTCACTGCTTGTAAAGTTGAAAGAGACAGATCTAGGCTTCCTCCTCTGCGGATGTGATTCTGAACTCTTGCAGGTTGGTTTTCTTAAGGCAAAGACCTTGCCATCTCTATAGTCTACTTCATCTCTTCTAAATGCTCTTAGCTTGTCTGGCTTCAATGTCAGAGTGAATGTGTCTACTTTCTCTTTCAAGATCTCATCACATTGTACTTAGTTGGAATTATCTCTGTGTTCTGTGATTTTCCTTTTGAATTCTTACATTTCTGTTTGGACTACTTGTGCTCTATTTAAAAGTATCATGAGGTCAAAAGAAGACTTGTTGAGAATAGCCTCCCATTTATCAGGGCTGATTGGAAAAACCTGTTCAAAAGAGGACATTGTACTATCATTTCTTTGTACACCCTGACGAAGGCCATGCGTTTTTAAACTTTGTTCCAAATAAAGACATTTTAATGAATTATAGGAAGAGTGCCTTGGTCCTCCTTTCTTTTTGATGACCTTTAAATATGGACTTTTTGTCCACTACAGATAATTTTTGAGCTTGAATATATATTTTACCCTCTGTGAATATGCCATTCACACACACATAATGAACAATGTATTCTCAGCTGAGCTTGACAGCAAACAATTCATCTTGATGGATGTAACACCCCCAGGCTTCTCAGATAATGGGGTCAAGAAAATAGCAGCATTGAAAGCAGTAGTAGTAAACCAGTAGTAAAATTGGCAGAATTACTTGCAACAATATCAAAGCCATTTTATCTGAAAATGTCAACAATTACAAATGTAGCTGCAGGTATAAGCCTATGTGATGTCAACCTGTTGTAGCCCCTTTGCCTAACTGATGTCAATGGTGCCTATCTACGTCCTCTACACCTTCCTGTTGTCCTCTACATGCTGTTTGGCACAGGAAGACATGTCTCCACTGGTAATATACACTGATATGGTTCATCCAGGACTGGAGCCTGAAAAATGTATATGGATAAAACACACAGGGCGGCTTTGTGAGACTGGCTTTGAATCCGGGTCTCCTCCTGTCACGACTTCTACCGAAGTCGTTGCCTCTCCTTGTTCGGGCGGTGCTCGGCGTTCAATGTCACCGGTCTTCTAGCCATCATTGATCCATTTTTCATTTTCCATTGGTTTTGTCTTGTCTTCCCACACATCTGTTTTCAATCCCATTCATTACCTGTTGTGTATTTAACGCTCTGTTTCCACTCATGTCTTTGTCAGAGATTGTTTATTGTCAGTGTAGTGTTTTTTGTTGTATAGGTGCGCGTCGGGTCTTCGTACCCATATTTGTTTATGTTCTTTTCCTGTTTAGTGTTATGAAGCATGTCACTAGGACATTATTAAAAGACTCCATTTTACACTCCGTTTGACTCTCCTGCGCCTGACTTCCCTGCCACCTATACACATGCCTGACACCTCTGCCCCATAAGACTGTGTTAGCCACCTGAGCTAAAGCCAAAGTTACTCATCTTAGTTTTTTTGTTTTCGTTTTATTTATTCACAAAAAGTTTTGGGATTGATTTGCACTTTTTGCACCAAATTACGTTCATCTCTAGGAGATGATCCCCACAGTATGATGCTGCCACCTCATGGTTAACCTTAGGGATGGTGCCAGGTTTACTCCAGATGTGACTCTTGGCATTCAGACCAAAGAGTTCCATCTTGGTTTCATCAGACCAGAGAATCTTGTTTCTTATGGTCTGAGAGTCATTAAGTGCCTTTTGGCAAACTCCAAGCAGGCTTTCATGTGCCTTTTACTGAGGAGTGGCTTCCGTCTGGCCACTCTACCATAAAGGCCTGATTGGTCGCTGTACCATTTTGCCAATGGTACAGCGTATAGACTTGTGACATGATATACAATTAAACAACAAGGCCAGAGGGGGTGTGGTATATGGCCAATATACCACAGATAAGGGCTGTTCTTATGTACGACACAAAGCGGAGTGCCTGGATACAGCCCTTAGCCGTGGTATATCGGCCATATACCACAAACCAAAGGTGCCTTATTGCTAGTTTATACTAGTTACCAACGTAATTAGAGCAGAACAATTAATGGCTTTGTCATACCTGTGGTATACGGTCTGATATACCACGGCTGTCAGCCAATCAGCATTCAGGGCTGGAACCACCCAGTTTATAATAACAGACAGACTCAAATCAATCTCGGATTTCAGCATTTACGTACTAGCCATATTCTCTCGTGGTCAAAATAACCCTACTACGGCTACAACTACTCCCCACAGCAGTAGATGATTCCAGTACTTAGCTAGAATATTGAGTGTGATCAATGGTGTGTTTGGTTGTTTTTGATGGAGGTTTTTGGTTTTGTAAAAGTGAATAGAAACCATGCACCTCTTGGTCATTACTCTACTTAGTCGGGAAGAATTCATACAGTTTGCAGCCTACAGTATAACAGGAGAAACGGAAAATGCAATTCCTCAAAATCAGATCCATAAACTTAACCATTACATTTTAATAATAAAAACAATACATTTTCATAATTTAACTGTAGAAAACTGAACTTGACATTAGGGACAAAACAGTACTAGATTTCTATAGGCAATCATTATTCAGGTCTCTGGTTCCACCTTGTGGTCAAATAGTATATATAGTAAATAGTATAACGGCAAATATATATATAGTAAATAGTAAATAGTATAATGGCAGCATGTAACGAGATATCACACAGTCTCACTAACATTCATGCAAAATATTACAAAAAGTATGACTGCTTGAATTCATCATGAAGAGAATACATTAATCTATATCACGTTGAATACTTGTATCATGGGTGACCTGCCTGGCTTTATCATTATTACATTGGCAGGACATCATGCTTTGGTAGGTGTCCATGATTATGCAATACAAACAGATCATTACAGTTCTTTGTATAAAAAAAAGACAGCAAGTTAATGAAATTCATCAATCAAAATGCTTTTCATGAAGAGTGCAAAAATAGAAAAGCATATTATAGGTAAACCTACATTTCATTTCAAAGGAAGTAAGTCTTTGATTGGTTGGAAGAGCTGCAGCTAGATGAAAAGATGTTTGGATGGCGTGAATTCAGGACAATATTCAGAATGTCAGTCTCCATAAATTAAAGTTCATATTGTGATCTCAGACCATGGATGTGTCCCAAATAGCACAGTGTTTCCTATACAAAAGCAGTGCACTATATAGGGAGCCATAAACAGACCATGATGTTTTATTAAACTAGGGAAGTCAGTTAAGAACAAATTCTTATTTACAATGATGGCCTAGGAACAGTGGGTTAACTGCCTTGTTCGGGGTCAGAACGACAGTTTTCTTTTTACCTTGCCACCTCGGGATTCAATCTAGCAACCTTTCAGTTACTGGTCCAACGCTCTAAACACTAGACTCTAACCACTAGGCTACCTGCCGCCCCATTAATTTGGCAAACCCCATGATAGACAGGTTTGCCACGTAAACATTGAACAGTGATAACTTTGTCCAGAGTAGTAGAGTGGGAGGATATCATATGCTCCTCAAAGAGTAAGAGGGTTTAAGTCAGGTAATTAAAGTAATCAGGAGGGAGAAGACCTTACACTTCAGTACTATGGCATGACTCACACTTTGGCACAGTCTGTTAATACCATAGTTAGTTAGAGGACTCTAGATTGATAAAACCTGTTTTGGCATGGACTTTGCCCTTGAGTGCTTCTGCCATTTTAAAAGCAGTCAACTAGGTGGGACTTCTAAAGGGTTAAGGAAGGCTCTCATAATTACACCCAGGTCACCAGGAGGGCTGAGCCAATGAATTATACTCGTGAGCAAAACATTGATTCGCAGTATGCACCCTTTCTGTTTGCAGTGGTGGAAAAAGTACCCAATACGTTACTAAAAGTAATGATAGCTTGATACAAAATGACTCAAGTAAAAGACACACAGTAAAATTCTACTTGAGTAAAAGTCAAAGTATTTGGTTTAAAATATACTTAGTTATCAAAAGTAAATGTAATTGCTAAAATAAAGTAAAAGAAAAAGTATAAATAATTTCAAATTCCTTATATTAAGCAAAGCAAATGTTCTAGTTTTTATTTTATTTATGGATAGCCAGGGGCACGTTCCAACACTTAAACATAATTTACAAACGAAGCATGTGTGTTTAGTGAATCCGCCAGATCAGAGGCAGTGCATTGGACCATTTTCCTGTCCTGCTCAGCATTCAACATGTAACGACTACTTTTGGATGTCAAGGAAAATGTATGGAGTAAAAAGTACAATATTTTCTTAACGAATGTAGTCAAAAATATAATTAGTAAAGTACAGATACACCAAAAAACAACTTAAGTAGTACTTTAAAGTATTTTTACTTAAGTACTTTACACCACTGTTAGTTCTGTTCTGTTTGCCAACAGAAGTAGTAAAATAAGAAAATGTAAAACTTAAAAACATATCCCAGTTTGCCTATTTGCTTATGGTCTTGTCTACACCTAGCGACCTGTTTTTTTAGATGATATAAGCAAAAGATATGACATTTTATTTGGAATGGCAAGCCAGACACAATTAAAATAGCCTATTTATATAATGAAAATGAATTCGGAGGGCAGAAATGGTTCATTTTAAAGCACAGTTGGTAGAGTGTGTGTAGCACAGTTGGTAGAGCATGGTGCTTGTAACGCCAGGGTAGTGGGTTCAATTCCCGGGACCACCCATACGTAGAATGTATGCACACATGACTGTAAGTCGCTTTGGATAAAAGCATCTGCTAAATGGCATATATTATAAAGCATTAGACCTCTCACTAAATGCGTCAGTTATACTTAAATCCGAACTGGTTCGCTAGCAAATTAGTAAGAATGTCTCACCCCATGTTCAAGAATGGACCTTTTCCCTTTATTCAGATTACCACCTCTCACTTTCGGTTATTTGAATATCGTATAATCTTCAAAATATTGTTATTTTTAAAACAAGAAGAAAGTTGGTTGCAATTTCAGTTTAGTCCACCAGAAAAGACAGAACAAATAATACAACCAATATTGGTTAAACTCAAATATACTAATTGCTAAAAAAAATATTAAAAAATATATCGATAAAATAAAACGGTATAATCTTTGTTAATTATATCATAAATAGGACTGGTGGAGTTGTCACACATGCAGCTAACAAAAATATGTCTGCTCAACCCAAAATTACAACCAACTAATTGCAGCATTACTGCAAAAAAAATGGAAGAGGCAAGTGGAAGGGGGAAAAAGTAAGGAACTTGTCGGTCGTCACTGCATTAAAGACCAAATTTGGTTAAAGAAAATTAGTAAAAAAGCATACCAGTTTCATAAGGACCAAAAAATATATAAATAAATGTTTTTGCCTCAATGGTGCTGCCCGTGTGCTCACAGATGTCATAATGGGACACATAGAAAGATCACGTCTCTATCATTCTCTACGGTGGAAACACACCGTGACCAAAGCCTGACAAAGGAGCACAGACAAAGGAGATGCTCATTGGCTTGGTTCTTCACATTCACTGTGTCCACAACAAATGCTGTGGTGGTGACCAAAAATCAGAGGGGGCACAAAGTACATGAGGATGGCTGGGGGAGGGTTTATGTCCCTCCTCCGGGAGTTGGAGATTTTACATTTGTTCTTAAAACCCGAAACAGCTTTTTCCTGCCATCTATAATCATTACGCTTCATATATCTAAAAAAGATGTATATTTTACTGGTTACTTAGCAAACCCTCTTGAGCCTCTGTATCCTGGTGATACATATTATTCTCTGAATCTCTGCTAAAACCTGGGTAAAAGATTGAAAGGAATATGAGTCTTATTCAGTGCATTTAGTTATTGCGTTCTTTTCTAAAGTATACGAACCTTGTCAGCAGGCATGCCAGCTACTCTAGCTTGATTGATATCCTGAAATGGCTTCTCATTGTTAGCTAGTTATGAGGTTGGGGGAGAGGTTCCCAATCTGAATTAGCTAAAGCCAACCTCATAAAAATCATTGGTGGCTAGTAGTATTACAGAGAAACAACAATTACATACACACCTCTGTTGGTGATGACAAAACATGTCTGCTCAGTGTAACAAAAATAAAAACCTCAGTTTTAAGACCTGTTTCAGTTACTAGACATGCATTTGAGTCTGTTCTTGAAGTAAAAAAGGGAATTTTTGATTTGGACAGCATCCGATGAGGAGTAGCGGAACTTGGCGTAGGCCTTCTCACTGTGCGACTTGCCCCATGGCAACTTGATCTTAGATGCATGGTTTATGATGATGTCATCACAGGAAGCTATGTGGAGGATCCCAAGCCCGTCGATGAAGAACTCTGAGGATGCAATAAAAGATTTTTACATTTTGATCACAAAAGGAATGTCTTGTTTTCTTGTTGCAGACTTTCAGTTACAAGTCACAGTTTATGTTCTCAGTCTAGAAGGTTTCACTTAATAAATCAAATTGTATTTGTCACATGGTTCGTAAACAACAGGTGTAGACTAAAAGTGAAATGCTTAGATTGTGTTTTAGGTCATTGTCCAAGGTGAATTAATCTCCCAGTGTCTATTGGAAGGCAGACTGAACCTAGTTTTCCAATAGGATTGTGCTTAGCTCCATCCAATTTCATTTTTATAATAAAACTCCCCAGCCCTTAATGATTACAATAACATGATGCAGCCACCACCATGCTTGAAAATATGGAGAGTGGTACTCAGTAATGTATTGGATTGGATTTGCCCAAACATAAAACATTGTATTCAGGACAAAAACTCAATTGCTTTGCCACATTTATTTTGCAGTATTACTTTAGTGCCTTGTTGCAAACATGTTTTGGAATATTTGTATTCTGTAGAGGCTTCCTTCTTTTTACTCTGTCAATTAGGTTAGTATTGTGGAGTAACTACAATTCTTTTTTTTAATCCATCCTCAGTTCTCATATCACAACAACCATTAAACAATGTAAACATTTAAAAATCCCCATTGACATCATGGTGAAATCCCAGAGAAGTTTCCTTCCTCTTCAGCAACTGAGTTAGGAAGGATACTTATATCTTTGTAGAGATGGGGTGTATTGACACACTATCCAAAGCCTAATGAATAACTTCACTATTTTTTAACACATCTACCAAACGGAGCCCTTTGCGAGGCATTGACAAACCTCCCTGGTCTTTGTGGTTGAACCTGTGCTTGAAATTCACTACTAGATCGAGGGACCTTACAGATACTAGTATGAGTGGGGTACAGAGATGAAGTAGTCATTGAAAATTCAAGTTTAACACTATTATTAAACATAGAATGAGTCCATGCATCTAATACGATTTGTTAAGCACACTCCTGAACTTATTTAGGCTTACCATGACAAAGGGGTCCATCACTTATTGACTCAATACATTTTAGCAGTAGTGTAAAGTACTTAAGTCAAAATACATTAAAGTACTACTTAAGTCGTTTTTTTGGGTATCTGTAATTTACTTTACTATTTATATTTTTGACATATTTTACCTCTCTACATTCCTAAATAAAATATTGTATTTTTTACTCCATACAAAGTACTCGTTACATTTGAACGCTTAGCAGGACAGGGAAATTGTAAAATTCACCCACTTATCAACAGAACATGTGGTCATCCCTACTGCCTCTGTCCTGCTGTGGTGGTCTCACTAAACACAAATGTATCTTTTGTAAATAATGTCTGAGTGTTGGAGTGTGCCCCTGGCTATCTATACATTTTTTTAAACAAGAAAATGGTTCTGTCTACTTTGTTCCCCCTGCCCAGACGCTGTTCTTGTTTTGTTATACGTCCGCTGTTTCATCAAATGTTCACTCCCTGTACTTGCTTCTCGTCTCCAGCGTCTGTCCTTACAAATCTAAAATATATTTTGAATTGTTTAACACTTTTTTGGTTACTACATGATTCCATAGGTGTTACCTCATAGTTTTGATGTCTTCACTATTATTCTGCAATGTAGAAAATAGTAAAAATATAGAAAAACCCTTGAACGAGTCAGTGTTCTAAACCTTTTGACCAGTAGTGTATATTTTAGCAATTACATTTTTTTTTTTACAATATATTTATTGGCTTTTTATTTTAATTTTTTTTACAATTTTACAACCAGCAAAATATGACACAGATTGTGCCGCATTATTCCTTCCACCTACACAAAACACCATGGTACATGGGGACAAAAAACGCTTCCCTCACCAACACATAAACTACCCCCTCCTGGTATTAGCTTCACTGATTAACAACAACAAAAAGACACAGAATGACCTTCACATTCCATGCTAGAAAATAAACTATTCATAAAACAACTAATAATAATAATAGATTAATGAAGAAAGTAGTAATGAGGCAGCTAAGGTGACGTCTATAGAAACTGCTGAAAGTCCCCCCAGACATCAGGAAATTCAAAGGGTTTATTTCGTAAATTGTATGTTATTTTTTTCAGATGGAATATAGGAAGTTAGATCTTTTAGCCACATCTGCTTGATTGGCAGAGTGTCACTCTTCCATATAATAGCTGTGCATTTATTGGCTGCAATGACTGACAATTGAATGAATCTGGTTTTGCTACAAATATCAACTGGTAGAACAGAGTCATCTCCAAGAAGAATAAGGGAAGGATTTAGTGGTACCGTCGTATTAGTGACCTGTGATAAGATCTGAATAATGTCTTTCCAATAATTGCTTAGTTCAGGGCAGCTCAAAAACATATGCATCAGTATACCCACCCCCGTTTCACACCTTGGGCAAAATGCTGAATATTTACAATTGATCTTATACAGTCTCTGGTATAAAGTAGACCCTATGTAAAATATTGAATTGCATCAACTTGTGCCTTGTGTTAGATGAAAGACGCTGAACATCTAAAAAGAGTTTTCCCCATTTCTCATCCTCAACAATGAGACCAAGGTCATCATGCCACTTCATGCAAGCTTTCAGAGGTTCATCGTTCCCCAACAGAGCTTGAAGACCAGAGTACATGTAGGAAATGAAACCATTTAACCTCTTTCCTCTCCAGCCACAGTTTATCAGTTATAGATTTACTTATGGGCTTAATCCTGCCTCCCTGCTGAGTGGCAATATAATGCCTAACCTGTAGGTACTTGAAGAAATGAGTTTGAGGTAACTGAAAATGAGATGCCAGTTGTTGAAAGATGGGGTTATTATAGAAAGGTGTTTGTTCATATATAGATCTAAGCCCTTCTGTTTGTTTACAGACTTCCATCCATATATTTAAAGTGTTTTTAATGAAGGGGTTGTTTATGAGACCTAGCAAAGCTTTAGGTGGACTAATATAAGGTATAGATGCCAATGTAACAGCGGTCAGACACTCCTCCATCTGTCTCCAAGAGGGTGAACTTGTTGTTGTATTTTGCCATACCCACACAGCCTTTAACTGAGATGGCCAGTAATACAACAGGAAGTCAGGTAGAGTAAGTCCTCCTGAGTATGGTTTGCATAAAGTTATGAGTTTCACTCTGGAGGGTTTCCCTTTCCACAGAAATGAAGAAACCTTCCTATTAAGTTGTTTGAAAAAAACTTTGGGAAAAGAAAAGGGCGAGGTTTGAAAAAGGTAATTACATTTACTTTTGATACTTAAGTATATATGAAACCAAATACTTTGAGACATTTACTCAAGCAGTATTTTACTGGCTGACTTTCACTTGAGCAACTTTCTATTAAGGTATCTATACTTTTACTCAAGTATGACAATTGGGTACTTTTTCCACCACCAAATTTGAGCTTTTAATTTTTTATTAATTTAGAAAATGTTCTCAAAACAAATGCCACTTTGACATTATGGGGTATTGTGTGTAGACAGTGACACAAAATCTAAATTTAATACATTTTAAATTCTGGCTGTAACACAATATAATGTGGGAAAGTGAAGGGGTGTGAGTGAACACTTTTTGAAGGCACTGTATGGGATAAGTGAAAAGAGTTAGTGCAAAGAGGGTCAATGTAGATAGTCCGGGTAGTTATTTGGTTATCTATTTAGTAGATTTATGGTTTGGGGATAGAACCTGTTCAGGGTTCTATTGCTTCCATCGGTACCGCTTGCAGTGCGGTAGCAGAGAGAACAGTCTATGGCTGGAGTCTTTGACAATTTTTAGGGCCTTCTGACACCGCCTGGTATAGAGGTCCTGGATGGCAGGGAGCTCGGCCCCAGTACTCCCTGTTCACCCACGACTGCTCGGCCACGCACGACTCCAACACCATCATCAAGTTTGCTGATGACAACTAACCCTATAGAACATTTGTGGGCAGAACTGAAAAAGCGTGTTCGAGCAAGCAGTCCAACAAACCTGACTCAGTTACACCAGCTCTGTCAGGAGGAATGGACCAAAATTCACCCAAATTATTGTGGGAAGCTTGTGGAAGGCTACCAGAAACGTTTGACCCAAGTTAAACAATTTAAAGGCAATGCTACCAAATACTAATTGGGTGTATGTAAACTTCTGACCCACTGGGAATGTGCGGAAAGAAATTAAAGATTAAATAAATTATTCTCTCTACTATTATTCTGACATTTTGTATTTGGTGCTTTAGTGACAAAACAGATGGCACTGTGATAGACTACATCCAATTTGCTGAGTAGAGTGTTGGAGGCTATTTTGTAAATGACATCGCCGAAGTCAAGGATCGGTAGGATAGTCAGTTTTACAATGGTATGTTTGGCAGCATGAGTGAAGGAGGCTTTGTTGTAAAATAGGAAGCCGATTCTAGATTTCATTTTGAATTGGAGATTCTTAATGTGAGTCTGGAAGGAGAGTTTACAGTATAGCCAGACACCTAGGTATTTGTAGTTGTCCACATATTCTAAGTCTGAACCGTCCAGAGCAGTGATGCTTGTCGTGCAGGTGGGTGCGGGCAGCAATCAGTTGAAGAGCATGCATTTAGTTTTACTAACATTTAAGAGCAGTTGGAGGCCACGGAAGAAGGAGAGTTGTATGGCATTGAAGCTTGTTTGGAGGTTTGTTAACACAGTGTCCAAAGAAGGGCCAGATGTAACAGAATGGTGTCGTCTGCGTAGAGGTGGATCAGAGAATTACCAGCAGCAAGAGCGACATCATTGATATATACCTAGTGGTGATGCAGGCAGTCAAGGTGTTCTCAATGGTGCAGCTGTAGAACTTTTTTTATGATAAGAGGGCCCATTCCAAATCTTTTCAGATTTCTGAGGGGGCAGAGGTGTTGTCGTGCCTTCTTTCACGACAGTGTTGGTGTGTGTCTGTGTGTGGACCATGTTAATTCTTTAGTGATGTGGAAACTGAGGAACATGAAGCTCTTCGACCCGTTCCACTACAGACCTGTTGATGTGGATGGGGGAGTGCTCGGCCCTCCTTTTCCTGTAGTCCACAAAAAGCTCCATTGTCTTGCTGACATTGAGGGAGAGATTGTTGTCCTGGCACCACACTGACTTGTCTCTGACCTCCTCTCTATAGGTGGTTTCATCGTCGTCTGTGATCAGGCCTAATGCCGTTTTGTTTTCAGCAAACATAATGATGGTGTTGGAGTTGTGCGTGGCCAGGATGTTGTAGGTGAACAGGGAGCACAGGAGGGGACTAAGCACACACCCCTGGGGGTATTACACCTAAAGTATGTTGGTCTTTTGCTGTTCCTTTGATTTGTGTTAACACAATTAAAATAAAGGCAATATTTTGATCAGAAATAAGGAAAACCTCTGGGCTCTAGTGATGAGACAAAGACACTCACCTAGATGAGCCACACGGTTCAGACGAGGATCGAATCCCACTTGCTGCATCTTGTCTGTCCTCCCCATGAAGAAGTTGATAACAGCGTCGGCGAGGACACAGTTAGGAAAGCCCTCAATGACATGATGGTATCCATTTCTGATGTGTATACAGTCCCCCTCCTCACCCCCTTCCTCCACTGAGATGGTGTGGCGGTAAGTAGCAGTGTAGCCTGTCGCTTCTCTCACAGCACCCCCCACCTGGGGTAACAGACACAAAAAGAACAAAATGAGTGGAAAGATAATACGAGTGACCACAAATGAGTTGCCACAAGCTTCCCTCACAGCACCAGCCACCTGTGATCACACACACACACACACACACACACACACACACACACACACACACACACACACACACACACACACACACACACACACACACACACACACACACACACACACACACACACACACACACACACACACACACACACACACACACACACTGCCGGTGCACCCATCATAGACCGTTGACCTGATATAACCAAGCAGAACTCTTAGTTTGTATAACCACTTCAAAACCAGAGGATGTACATTCCACAGGTACAGGAACTGAGTCGGTAGCAAACCCTCTTTTAATGTCACAGTGGAAAACTAAACCACAACTGGCAAGTTGTCAAAAAACAGACAAAACAAGTCACTCAGGTTAGCACAGCTCTATTTCATCACAGCTCTAGATAACAACACTTCCGGCTCAAAAGCAGTATTTCCTGACTAACTGATCTTTCAGAAAGTTTTCACAACCTTAGACTGTTTTCTCATTTTGTTGTGTTACAGCCGTGAGACTGTTTACTCCTTTTGTTGTGTTACAGCCTGAATATATTGTCCCTGGCCTACACACAATACCCCATAATGTCAAAGTGGAGTTTTGTTCTGTCCCTGGCTTACACACAATACCCCATAATGTCAAAGTGGAGTTTTGTTTTGTCCCTGGCCTACACACAATACCCCATAATGTCAAAGTGGAGTTTTGTTTTGTCCCTGGCCTACACACAATACCCCATAATGTCAAAGTGGAGTTTTGTTTTGTCCCTGGCCTACACACAATACCCCATAATGTCAAAGTGGAGTTTTGTTTTGTCCCTGGCCTACACACAATACCCCATAATGTCAAAGTGGAGTTGTGTTCTGTCCCTGGCCAACACACAATACCCCATAATGTCAAAGTGGAGTTTTGTTTTGTCCCTGGCCTACACACAATACCCCATAATGTCAAAGTGGAGTTTTGTTTTGTCCCTGGCCTACACACAATACCCCATAATGTCAAAGTGGAGTTTTGTTTTGTCCCTGGCCTACACACAATACCCCATAATGTCAAAGTGGAGTTTTGTTTTGTCCCTGGCCTACACACAATACCCCATAATGTCAAAGTGGAGTTTTGTTTTGTCCCTGGCCTACACACAATACCCCATAATGTCAAAGTGGAGTTTTGTTTTGTCCCTGGCCTACACACAATACCCCATAATGTCAAAGTGGAGTTTTGTTTTGTCCCTGGCCTACACACAATACCCCATAATGTCAAAGTGGAGTTTTGTTTTGCCCCTGGCCTACACACAATACCCCATAATGTCAAAGTGGAGTTTTGTTTTGTCCCTGGCCTACACACAATACACCATAATGTCAAAGTGGAGTTTTGTTTTGTCCCTGGCCAACACACAATACCCCATAATGTCAAAGTGGAGTTTTGTTTTTATGCAACATTTTTACAAATGTAATAAAAAATGAAAAGCTTGAGTCAATAAGTATTCAACCCCTTTGTTATGGCCAGCCTAAATAGTTCAGGAGTAAAAATGTGCTTAACATGTCACATAATAAGTTGCATGGACTGTTTAACATGCTTTTTGAACAATTCAATCATCTCTGTATCCCACACAAACACTTATCTGTAAGGTCCCTCTGTCGAGCAGTGAATTACAAACATTGATTCAACCACAAAGCCCAGGGAGGTTTTCCAACGCCTCGCAAAGGGCACCTATTGGTAGATGGGTACAAAATAAAAAGCAGACATTGAATGTCCCTTTGAGCATGATGAAGTTATTAATTACACTGTGTATGGTGTATCAATATACCCAGGTCACTACAAAGATACAGGCGTCCTTCCTAACTCAATAGCCAGAGAGGAAGGAAACTGCTCAGGGATTTCACCACAATACAAAAGTAATTGACGGAGTGAAAAGAAGAAATCTGTACAGAATAAAATATATTCTAAAACATGCATCCTGTTCGCAACAAGCCATTAACTAAAGTAATCAACTTTTTGTTCTGAATACAAAGTGTTTGTTTTATTGGATTTGCCCCAAACATATCACTGAGTAGTACTCTTAATATTTTCAAGCATAGTGGTGGCTGCCTCATGTTATGGGTATGCTAGTAATCGTTAAGGACTTGGGAGTTTTTCAGGATACAAAATAAACGGAATGTAGCTAAGCACCGGCAAAATCTTAGAGAAAAACCTTGTTCAGTCTGCTTTCCACCAGACACTGGGACATGAATTCACCTTTCAGCAGGGCAATAATCTAAATCACAAGGCCAAATCGACACTGGAGTTTCTTACAAAGAAGACACTGAATGTTCCTGAGTGGCCGAGTTACAGTTTTGACTTAAAATCTAATTCTATGGCAACACCTGAAAATGGTTGTCTAGCAATGATCAACAACCAATTTGACAGAACTTGAAGAATTATTAAAAGAATAGTACCTTCAGAAAGTATTCATTCACACCCTTAGATTTGTTTCTTATTTTGTTGTGTTACAGCCTGAATTTAAAATGTAGATATTTTATCTCCTAAAATCATGTTTTGCATGCAAGCCTTTCAAACTAGTATTGCTAAAATCAAGTTATGCAAGGAAGTTTTGCAAGTCAGTAAACAACAGTTACCATACATGAATTATGCTTGTACTTTATCCAGTAATATTGGGCCAAATTCAAAGCTAAGACATCATAAATAACTTTGGACTTCGATCACATTTTCACCTGCCAGGATGAGGCTCTTCGACTAACCAATCACCGCTCTCAGCTCTCATGCAGTTTTGAATGTTGCTAGGTTACTTGTGGGTGTGGTTTTGCTCCAGGTTTGGAGTGGATAGAAAGTCACCCCGTAGCCTAGGCTACTGTATGAAACCCCTTTGGGAACTCACCACAAACAGTTTAATCCAGCCCAAAAAACATTATACGTACATGCCAATATGACTTTCACTTTGAGAACTCGGTTCCCATGCGCGCCCCCTTCCCCAATTCCACCCCAGGTTCTACTATGGTTCTACCCTGGTTTTAATCATTCCTCTCAGAGAGGCCTCACCCTCATTACTCACCAGGTCCAGATCTATGAGCACGCACACGCAAACACACACAAACACACACCATGTCCAGGGTGGTCTTCTCCAGGATCTCCACCATATTCTCCAGTCTGGTGTTGGAGGTGAAGAGGAAGTCGTCGTCCACCCACAGCACATACTTGGTGGTCACCTGAGAGACAGCCAGATTTCTCCCTGCAAACCAACCCTGCACAGAGGTGGACAGACAGGACAAAGACTTAATTACCAATTTGGCAATAGCCAAACATTTGATAGCCAAGCTGTTCTTAAATCCTGGACATGGAGACCCTCAGAGTACCAGGAGGGAATCACAAGTAAATTAAATACTGGGCTGGAACAAAAGGACAACTTGTGGGTCCCCCAAGACCAGAAATGAGAGATTGCTGTGATGAAACAGGAGCTACACTTCCCAAAATAAAGTTTGCTTACCTTCCCAAACGGCATAATGTAATGTTCAATGTGTGGACCCATCACTGGCTGGGGGTGCTCGTTGTCATCTGCTATCACTATGGCGACAGTGGGATAGAACTCCCGTATGCTGTCAATCAGATCCTGCAGTTTGTCATAACGCAGAAATGTCTTGGTAGCTATGGTGACAAGTGAGCTTATGTTGTATTCTGAGGAAAAAGGAAAGGTGTGTTTGTACCCAATTATGAATATTCGTACTTATATTTATCTTCAGTTATTTTCATAATACAGAAATCATCCCCCATATGATGCAAAATGCATAATTGTTTTATTTAACTAGGCAAGTCAGTTAAGAACAAATGATTATTTACAATGACGGCCTACCCCAACCAAACCCTAACCTGGACGATGCTGGGCCTATTGTGCGCCGCCCTATGGAACTCCCAATCACGGCCGGTTATGATACAGCCTTGCACCAAGGTTTGTAGTGACGCCTCTAGCACTGAGATGCAGTGCCTTAGACCGCTGCACCACTCGGGATACCTACGTGATGACGTCTATATTTTGAAAGTTACATGTCTTGAAAACTTGATTGCTGACAAGCAAAACATTTTGGGACTATGTCAACAATGGACTAATAAAACAAAAACCAAAAGATAGTTTTGGGGTGGAATTGTCCTAGAAGTACTTTAATGTAATAGATTCCCCATCAAATGGGCCAAAATAGCTTATTTAGCAACAACAACAAAAATTCTCAAGCAAGAATTTTGCTAGGACTGTCTGTGAGTGGTCTGAGTGGGGAGAGCAAAACTGAACACTAGCTGTCATTGGTAGAAAGATTTGGAACTCTTTTAACCAATTTACAGCATGGTGATGTCACCTTGGAAAGCCTAAAACTCCTAGATGGCCCTGTGTAGATTGCATTTTCAACCAGCAACTATCAAGAAATAAGAAATAAGATCAAATTTGTTAACACTTTCATCAGCTGTTATACAATTTGATACAAAACACAGGAAAAACTGAATTTTGACTTCACTGGGCCTTAAACAACATTGCAAAATTTAGGACCTTGGATCCCTACGATAACTGTACAGATACAAATAACTATACAGTGGTCAAATGCCAAATGAACAACCCATACAGTACATACCTCCAGTGTAACCTGAGTGATAGAGCTTGGGAATAACAGCATGTCCAACCTTTATGGTAAAAACGGACTGGTGTCCATCAGTCTCAAACTGCACTGGAATAGAGCAGAGAAACATATCTCATCACTCTAATATCTCAAGTGTATCACATTACAGTATAGTTCGTTAGTAGTTAAATATAATCAATTGAACAAAACAAAAAATGTACTTCACTTCACATTCAATACCTAATGGTCAATAAGAGATCAAGCTTGTTTAACAGTAGGTCTACAGATACTTGTTATTTTTGTAACATCCACATTAACATATGGAAATGATTAGTGACAACACAGTTATTGTTGTACACAAGACAGTTATTGTTGTACACAACACAGTTATTGTTGTACACAACACAGTTATTGTTGTACACAACACAGTTATTGTTGTACACAAAACACTGCTTCCCCTAGTCTGTCTCTAACATCTCTTTCCCCAAACAGCTCACTTAGAATCGCTCTCTACACTCAAAGTCTCGTTCAGCAAACAAGCTGTAATCTATAGTCTACCACACCTACATTGCAACATGGAATGTCAAATACCACATCAACTGCTTTTTCTCCAGTTGCGCAATGATCTCTTCCCTAAACACGGACTGTGTAATTATAGTGGAGGCTAGTTGTGTGCCCCTTCCAGGGAATAATAGACAGGTTTATAAAGAATTTGAGACATGCAGGAAATGATGCGTTGTGTTTCTATCTCTGTGTTGTCGTACTGAAGTAAAAAGTGAGTGGAATGACAGGGAGTGGAATGACAGGGAGTAGCATGATAATGGGGTATTGGGTGGTGGGAGTTGAGAACGGAACAAAAGACACATTTCTGTTGTTTGCTGTTACTAAATGGACAATAAAGTTGTATTGTATAGTATGGCATACAGCTCCTGTACAGCTGCAGGCACTAATAAGTTAGTTTTCAAACCCCTGTATTGCAGTATCAGAACTCAGGACTAGACACACACTGAGGGTCTGACCAACCTGTGTCAGCCGTCCTAGGGTGGAACAAGGTGTTGGTGTAGGTGACAAACTGTAGCTGTCTGTTCAGAGTGGAGAGGAGTCTACTGGACAAAGTCATGTGCATCACTCCCTGTCCTCTAATGGAGACCCCGTCTACGGTGGCTAACACATCAAATGTCCCCAGGGTAGCAGTCAGATTCACCTAAAGGACATGATAGGGAGGATTCAGTTTAATTCAAATAACTAGCCTGCTTGGGGCAATTACAATGGTAACAAAATGACTGTAGATCACTTTATGTTAAACATGAATCAACATTTTATATTTTAGCAGACACTCTTGTTCCGAGCGACTTATAGGTTAAGTGCCTTGCTCAAGGGTACATAGACAAATGGTTCAACTCCCTGAGCCGACAAGGTGAGCAAACAACCTTTCGGTTACTGGCTAAACGCTCTAACCGCTAGATTACCTGCCACTACAACAAACATATACTGAAACAAACACATAAACTCAACATGTAAAGTGTTGGTCCCGTGTTGCATGAGCTGAAATAAAACATCCCAGAAATGTTCCATGTGGACAAAGTTTCATTTTATCGATGTAAATTTGAATGCACAGAGATAGCGTGACGATATCCTGAGGCACATTGTCGTGCCATTCTCACCTCATGTTTCAGCATGGTAATGCACGGCCACATGTAGAAAAGATCTGTATACAAGTCGTGGAAGCTGAAAATGTCCCAGTTCTTCATTGGCCTGAATACTCACCAGACATGATGGTACCTATTGAGCATGTTTGGGATGCTCTGGGTCAACATGTACGACAGCATGTTCCAGTTCCCGCCAATATTCGGCAACTTCGCACAGACATTGAGGGGAAGTGGGACAACATTCCGCAGGCCACAATCAACAGATTGATCAACTCTATGTAAAGGAGAAGTGTCGTGGTGCAAGAGGCAAATTGTTTCCAATTTCATGAAACTAGGCATATGTCGCAAGCCCCGATTTTCCAGGAGAGCCATTTGAACGTTTATTTTTTATCAAAATAGATTTTTTTGGCAGAAATGTGTATTTATTTTTATTTATTAACCTTTATTTAACCAGGAAGGGCTCATTGAGATTAGAATCTCTTTTTTCAAGAGCACCCTGGCCAAGATAGGCAGCACCAAGTCATTACAAAAGTAAACATGAAAAACTACAAGTAATCTAGTAAAAAACATTGAATTCACAAGAGTATAAAACAGCAAATTAAAAACATTGACAGATCAGGGAATCAGCCTCAAAATCCTTCATCAGAGATTTAAAAACACCAATCGGGACAAGTTCTTCCAAGACAATGGCGCAGAGTACATAAAAGCCCTTTTACCAAATTCAGTTTGTACATTTGGAACAGTTAGCAGGATAAAGACCAGCGAACGAGGAGACGACCCACCACATTTCTGAACAATAAAAACGCACAGATAAAAAGGTAGTAAACCCAAAATGTAAATCAAAGTATACCAGTGACTGAGCCTACGAGTAACTAGAGAAGACCAGCCAACCCTGCTATACAAAGTGCAGTGGTGCGTAAGGGTTTTGCAGTTTAAAATAAATCTCAAAGTGCCATGGTAAAGAGTGTCAATTGATCTCAAACACTGAGATGAAGCATTCATATTTAAAATATCCCCATAGTCTAGTAAAGGCGTAAATGTAGCTGATACTAGCCTCCTTCTGACTTCAAAAGAAAAACAGGCCTTATTCCTAAAATAAAATCCCAATTTCAGCTTAAATTTTTTTGTAAGTTGTTGAATATGCAATTTAAAAGAGAGGCCGTCATAAATTAAAATTCCAATATATTTATATGAGGTTACAACCTCAATCTCCTTGCCCTGACAGGTAGTAATAGGTGAAAGGTTCAGAGGTATATTTCTTGCATTAGAAAACACCATTAGTTTAGTTTTGTCAGTATTGAGGATAAGCTTAAATTGACACAAGGTATGTTGAACAGTATAAAAAGCAGTTTTCATGTTCTGGAAAGGTTTTGTAAGAGACGAGGCACAACAGTAAATAACAGTATCATCAGCATAAAAATTAAGTTGTGCATTTTGGACCTTTTTGTCTAAATCATTTATATAAATAGTGAATAAGAGAGGACCAAGTACAGTGCCTTGGGGCACACCATTCAAGACAGACAATTTAACAGACATAAGCCCATCAAATTGAGTGCACTGAGTTCTATCAGACAGATAGTTAGCAAACCATGCCTTCTGGAACATGTGAAGTTTCATGTGCCTTAATAACAAACTTGTATGCCATCTGAAAATACAAATAATAGTGTTCAATTACAAGCCTTATTGGTTAAGTCACAGAAAAAGCCAGCAACCTTCCCGCTAGCCATGATTGGCTGAGATAATGAGTGGGCTAGATATGCCGAGAGAGGAGTTCAGATTGGTCTGCCATAAAGAAGGCTTCTGTCTATTTGAGTTGGTCAGTCTGTGTTGGTAATCCTGTAGAACACAGCTTTTTTTAAATGTATAGTGTAGTGGAGCTGCATACGTGTTGCTCTGCACTTTCTGGAGGATCGAAATCAGTGGAATTAGAGTTTGATAGCTAAAGAGATGGAGAAAACACCTGTCTCCGGATTACATCTTCAAACTAAAAGCATCAGTGGCATGGCATCCGTGACAGGGAGACGAGTCCATCATGCATGATGATGTATACGGGTAAGATAGTCTAGCTAGCTACATTTTCAGATATTACACATTTCTAATTGTGGCAGAAAGTTGTTTCATTTCAAGCTAACTGGCTCCCTAGCTAACGTTATGTGTATGACATTATTATTCGTATCCCATAACCATTTTCTTGGCTAGTTAGAGCCTAATGTTAGCTAGTTAACATTGAACCTGGTTGGTTAGCTCCCAGCAGATTCATGCAGGGTAGTAACGACATGATTTGGCACTATGTTCCTTGTTGTTTAACTAGCTACCATTAGCTGGCTGGCGCATTAGCTAACATTACGTGACGTGTATGATCTTAAATGTTGTTTACCTAGCTAGGTTCATTGTTTACCTAGCTAGCTAGCTCCATGTCTTAACCAGTTAAATGTTAGGTGGCGCTATTTTAATTTTTGGATGAAAAACGTTCCCGTTTTAAACAAGATATTTTGTCATGAAAAGATGCTCGACTATGCATATAATTGACAGCTTTGGAAAGGAAACACTCTGACGTTTCCAAAACTGCAAAGATATTGTCTGTGAGTGCCACAGAACTGATGTTACAGGCGAAACCCAGATAAAAATCCAACCAGGAAGTGCCGCATTTTTTAAAACCGCCTCATGCCAATGACTTATATGGCTGTGAATGAGCTACGAATGAGCTTACATTCTCCACGTATTCCCCAAGGTGTCTACAGCATCGTGACGTCTTTTTACGCATTTCCATTGAAGAATAGCCGTAAGGGACCATATTTAGCAAGTGGTCACATGGCGTCTCCCGCAGAAAAGCTTGCGTAAAATACTGAGGTAACCATTTTTCCAATCGCTTCTTATGAGAAAACAATTGCCTCGACGGATATATTATCGAATATATATGTTAAAAACAGCCTATGCTAGGCTCTGCTGGCAGCAGGCAACATTTTCACGAAAATAAGAAAAGCAACCAAATTAAATCATTTACTTTTGAAGAACTTCGGATGTTTTCACTTAGGAGACTCCCAGTTAGATAGCAAATGTTGCTTTTTTCCAAAAATATTATTTTTGTAGGCGAAATAGCTCCCGTTTGTTCATCATGCTTATGCCATGATAAACTTACACAAATGCTTGTTCACAAGTTCATCAACTTTCAAAGCAGAATTACTTTCCCATTGTTCCTTAAAAATGGAGTGTATGATATACCATTTTGCAGCTCTGAGTCTCTAATTTAATCCAATGTAAAAAATAAAAATAAACATTTCAAATGTTGCTATATAGGACCACACAATTGTGGTCACAATTGTGGTCTGATCAGATACGGACTGGTTTTCTGTTCCACGCACCCTACCTTTTTTTCAAGGTATCTGTGACTAACTGTTGCATATCTGTATTCCCAGTCATGTGAGATCCATAGATTAGGGCCTAATGTATTTATTCAAATTGACTGATTTCCTTATATGAACTGTAAGTCTGTGAGATCTTTGTAATTTTTGCATGTTGCGTTTATGTTTTTGTTCAATGTAGTATTATAAATGGAGATAAACTTACTGTATGAAGTTGTCTATGCTTTTCTTTCAGCCCCAACCCTTAAAAAAGAGAAGAGAATTCCATCTTCAGTCATAAGGTCAGGTTAGTTTTGTTTTAACTGTTCTACAGTTATGGTTGGGGCAAAGGCGATATTTACAACAAAGCTGCAAAAATCCCTTCTGTCTAGAGTGTAAATCTTTTCAGTGATCTTACCAGGGATAATGATAGTCTTGAGAGGGCGAACCTCCACCCCCTGGGTAGGGTACTGTAGGGGACTGTTGGCTTCTGCTATAACAAGGAGGTCTGCGGGAGTCTGGTACCTGCAGCCAACATGGAGAGGTTAGCCAGACTAGAAATAAGCTCAAGCTAAAGTATGTTGATGTAATGTACTTTTTATTTTGTATCTTTATTTTTAACAGGAAGACATATTGAGACCTAGGTCTCTTTTACAAATGCACCCTGTATACACAACACACACACACACACACACACACACACACACACACACACACACACACACACACACACACACACACACACACACACACACACACACACACACACACACAGAGAGAGAGAACATCAAGTTGAAATGTGTTTTGAATTTTGTTCCAGCATCATGCTGCATTAAAACTAAAAGCAGCATTGTAAACACGTCATGTACGTCACATATTTTCAATGGAAGGAGAGAAGGCAAAGAAGGGTGGGCCCATAACTTGAAAACAGTGGGGAGTTACAGTATATAGTTGCAAGGTGCACAGCAAAGCAAATCATTAAATTCCAATGCACTGCAAAGCACAACACAACACTTCAGTGTACAGTACAGTCACCTCTGCTGGAAGCTGTTGTACTCCTGCTGCCTGCGACTTTTCACCTGAGCCAGCTCTGCCTCCTGGAAGGCTGTGTGGAAGTCATCCTGGGCCCAGACACGGGGGAACAGCACTTGGGCAAAAGGCAGGTCGATGGCAGGCTTCTTATCTGCCTCACACACACACACGTTCATTGCCAGACGCCTGAATGAGATTAATGAAGAGCGTTGTGCACGGTTGGTAAGAGTATGGGACAAAATAAGTCACTATTAGTGCAATGAAAACCATGCAGGTTGATTTGATTGAGTCGAATCAGGAAGTAGTTCGAAATTTGAAACGCAATGAAGAAAATTGTAATTGGACCTTGAATTTCAGTTTGGCCGAATTCAAATGGAATTGCGAAATGGAATATGTACAAAAATACATCCATTTTATCTAGAGATATCTCTTTTTATATTCTTTGCATTGGATACGTCTCAATCTACCACATCCACCAATGTCACACTGCGATGAAAGGTGGCAGCGCTAGAGGGTTTTTGAAAATCAGTCCTCTCGCGAAAACATCTATAACGTTTTATGACCCCCATAAGTGTCACACGACTCTGAAGGAAACCAGTACCCGTTTAAAACAAATAATGGAAGTATGAATGTAGTTTTTTTTGTCTACCCCCCAAAAATTGGTTAAATATGTGTAAAAAATGTAAATGCATATATATTTATTTATGTATTTATTTCCCGAGTTCTCTTATATTTCCTAGATTTAAGACACACTTCCAAACATTGTTTTGTATTTGTTACTTTGTGACTATCATTTTTTCCATTTATGAATGTGTTATACATGTGTTATACCATTTGCACATATGAACTCACCCTGCCACACTTTCCTTCAGGACATATGAGATATTGTCATAACCATTCTGGACATTTTGCAGCCTCTCCTTCAGAACCTTCTGTGCCTTGTAGCTCTGGCCTGGTCCCACGTCAACAGTGGTGGTGGCCCTTTGAGTCCAACAGCGGAGGAGGGCGAATAGTAGCAGTGGAGATAAAATGACGAGGTATGTTTTCTTCTGAACGAGGCAGCGCATCATGGACACAGTCAGACACCGATCGATGTCACTAAAGGACAGATCGGACCAATAAGACACTAGTCAGCCATGTGTTCAAATACATGGGTATTTTATTATTTTATTATTATTATTATTATTATTTATTATTATTATTTATTATTATTATTATTTTATTATTATTAGCTTTTGAAATACTTATTTTCTATGTATTTGAGTCATTTCAAATAATGTGACACAAAACCACTGCTTCTATTGAAAGTATTTGAAAGTATTTTCAAATAACTTCCAATGATGGCCTTCTATTTGAAAATATGTTCAAATAGATTATTTCAAATAGCAAAACAGGCAATATGTATTTTCAAATATATGCTAATACTTTAAGTGTATTTCAAAAAGAGTCAAATAAATGGAAACTATATACATATTAGATGTGCATAAGCCATTTTCTATTTGATACTTTTTGTACACAAAATACAGCCGTCTCAAAGTATTTACCATCATGACAAGCAAATTACATAATAGTAACATTTTCAAAAGTTAGTGTACTTGGTCACTATGGCTATGAATAGTGACAGTGGAGCACATGGAGGGGAATTCCAATTTTGTCAGGAAATGATAGAAAACAAATATTTATTTATTTATTGTACTTCAATACCAAATAGGCTATAATAATTAGATTTTTTTAAATTATGTTTTCGGGCCCATTAGTTCTAGTGAAGGGAAATCTTAACGCTACAGCTTACAATGACATTCTAGATGATTCTGTGCTTCCAACTTTGTAGCAACAGTTTTGGGGAAGGCCCTTTACTGTTTCAGCATAACAATACCCCCATGCACAAAGCCAGATCCATACAGAAATGGTTTGTTGAGATCGGTGTGGAAGAACTTGACTGGCCTGCACAGAGCCCTGACCTCAACCCCATTGAACACCTTTGGCATGAATTGGAAGGAATGGTCTGTTCTATATCTTCAATAAAAATTCAACATGTACAACAATGACATTAAAATGTTTATTTTTGAGGCAAAGGTGTATTAAATTACAATTGATATTGATGATTTTTCCCATGTGAACCTTATATGCTAGTTCTTAAGATAATGTCTAAAGTAATGTAACATATTACGATTTTGATGTGGTAAATACATGTTTCTGAGCATCATCAAGGCATTTATGGACATTTAGACATGACAATGATGAATGCATATAATTAAGAAAAATTCGAAATAGTAAAAATATATATGTTAAATGTTATATAATGTTACATTTCTGTAATTTCCTTTAAAACTAAAAAATCTAATTTTATGACTTGGTGGTAATGACATTTCCCCTCAGGTATTTGAGGAAACCGATAAAAATCTTGATATTCTTAAATAGTATGGTCTCAGCCACTATTAGATCTTGTTTCCGGACAGAGTAAATAACATATTCAGATAGAACATTGAACAAAACATTGAACATCCAAAAGTGCGCGTCTTTGCAAAATCAACCATACAGAAACAGGATATAGCTAACATTCCACTCCTTCTACTCTTTGTCACATGCCAAAGATGTTTAGCGTGACAGGGGTAGCAAGGAGTGGCATGATAGCTAAACAGACTGGTACCCATACCTATGAGCCGTTCCGGCTCAACGCTACTTACTTAAATGCTTAAATAGAGCTTAGCCTAAATACTGTTTTACCTGCATGTGCCCACTCTGTTCAGTTAATTTGCTATTTTATTATATTCTGTCTTAGAGCTTGACTGAATAAAGATCTGTGGATTACACAGACATTGTCTTCTCAGAAATAATGACACCTGACATTAACGGTCACTAATATTTGTATCAGAAATAAAATGTCACTGGTGTTGTCACTTCTAATGGGAAAGGGTCATCATATTTTACAGGGAATGATAGGACTTGAAATTGGATATATAGTATGACATTGGCAGTGTCAACGTGACATTAAGATTCAAACGAGAGCTGTGCCGTAGGCTATTACAGATAACACATGTAGTAGTTTGTATAGTGGACTAGAAGAGAGTCAGTATGCACCCAAATATAACACTTGAATGTTGGCCTATCTACACTCAAACACACACGTATAGGCATAATGGAACAAAACATGCAATTTAATCTTATTGTAATAATAGTCGTTGTCAATGTTTAAACAACTGGTCAAATTTAGTTGATCAATTGTTAATCAAGATAAAATCAAATAAATAAGTATTATCTTACAGTGTGACAGGAGAGAAAGTTCTTTGTCCAATATCGGCTCAATAACCACTTATCCATCCAGTTTTTATGCGAGTGAAGTCATCCCATATGTTAAAAAAAAACACACAAAAAACATGACGGCTGCGACTATGTTTGTTCGTTCGAAATGCGGAGATCTTTTGCTATCGGTAAAATGAATTATGCAACCAACGGCGGGGGAAACGCCTTTATGAGCATGTATTGATATAATAATCAGAATATCGAAGTAAAATTGAGGTCACGCTATGATATATTGTGTGGTCCTCCCTCTACTTGGGAAACCATGCAGTTTATTAATGAAATAATTAATTAATTAATTTTAAAAAACTATCCGTAGAGTTGAAAATGTGATGCAAACACACTGAACGTCGCAAAAAGGAATGTACATATTTAAAGTAGCATAGTCTAATAATCTCGAATAGGCACACTTCGATAATTCAGATGTAGTAGAAACGTACCTGTCAAAATAGTTTCATTTAGCGCGCTGCTTTCACAGTTTGAGGTGCGTGCCCTTTCAAGTATAGTTGTAGTAGGCATTCTGCTGAAAGTCATCTCCTGCCACTTTCTATTGGTGTCCATGATGTGCTCAGAGCTTTAAATAGCCTACCATAAATACATACTTGCAAATTAATGAATGTGAAATAAAGTTAACTATAGGCCTAGTCATATTCAAAATGTAGAAATTCCATAATATGTCATGTAAGCCTAGGCTATTTGCAGTCAAATAATGCGCTCAGCAAAACTCAGGTCAGTAGGTTGCTATGGACCGCCTAAATCCGCCTTGATATCCACTATAAACTCTGAAAGCACGAGCTGCATTCCTACACCTAAATTGACACAGTTGTACTCAGAAATTTACATACACTTAGGTTGGAGTAATTAAAACTCGTTTTTCAACCACTCCTCAAATTTCTTGTTAGCAAACTTTCGTGTTGGCAAGTCGGTTAGGACATCTACTTTGTGCATGACACAAGTCATTTTTCCAACAAATGTTTACAGACAGATTATTTAATTTATAATTCATTGTATCACAACTCCAGTGGGTCAGAAGTTTACATACACTAAGTTGACTGTGCCTTTATGTTAAGGGATTTTATGAATAATGACTAAATTATGAATACATTTCAATCAGAACTATAACTAAACAGAATACTACTATGTTACTGTATGGATGTATGAATCTTATCATAATCATAATACTGAATGTAATGTGTGTAGTTTTCGTCAAGAATTAGAAGGACTTTCTGTTCCTGGTTAGAAACTAATGGAGCTATTGTCAGACGGGCTGGAATGCTGTGTTCCTTTCAGGACATCCTGTCTCGACCCAGAGAGGGGAGAGACCTTGGGCTTGTAGTAGATTGTTTAACAAGTGGCAGACAATGTGGGAAGGCTTGTGAACTATATTGCCATTGTATCGGAGAGAAGGAGGAGCAGCATTCAAAGCGCTATGAGGAAATGTGATATAAACCAATGTACATTGTATTATGATCAGTACTCTCGAGAATAAACGCTATTGATTGATTTGGAGACTGGTCTCTGTCCATTTTATGCAAATAAGTATCTCACAAATTCTTAGAAATGTGTTGTAATTGAATTGCTTGATGAACATATAGGAATACAATTCCTGTAACACTTTAAACAGCTTGGAAAATTCCAGAAAATTATGTCAAGGCTTTAGAAGCTTCTGATAGGCTATTTGACACAATTTGAGTCAATTGGAGGTGTACCTGTGGATGTATTTCAAGGCCTACCTTCAAACTCTGCTTGACATGATGGGAAAATAAAAGGAAATCAGCCAAGACCTCAGGTAAAAAATTGTAGACCTCCACAAGTATGGTTCATCCTTGGGTGCAATTTCCAAATGCCTGAAGGTACCACGATCATCTGTACAAACAATAGCACACAAGTATAAACACCATGGGACCACACAGCCGTCATACCGCTCAGGGAGGAGACACGTTCTCTCTCCTAGACATGAATGTACTTTTGTGCGGAAAGTGCAAATCAAAACAAAACCAAAACAACAGCAAAGGACCTTGTGAAGATGCTAGAGGAAACAGGTACAAAAGTATGTATATCCACAGTAAAACTGTCGCCCGCGTGCTAGCGTAGTGGCGGCTTCCCTGTTCCATCTACTGCTGCCCCCTGGACACTATGATCACTTGGCTACATAGCTGATGCCTGCTGGACTGTCCATTAATCACAGTACTCCATTCTGTTTATTTATTTTTTATCTGTCGGCCCCAGCCGCAAACTCAGGCTCTGTGTGTAGTTAATCCGACCCCCTCTGCCTGGTCATCGCCATTTTACCTGCTGTTGTTGTGTTAGCTGACTAGCTGTTGTTGTCTCACCTGTTGTTTTAGCAAGCTCTCCCAATCAAGACCTGCGATTACTTTATGCCTCGCTGTATGTCTCTCTCAAATGTCAATGTGCCTTGTATACTGTTGTTCAGGTTAGTTATCATTGTTTTAGTTTACAATGGAGCCCCTAGTTCCACTCCTCACACCTCTGATACCTCCTTTGTCCCACCTCCCACACATGTGGTGACCTCACCCATTATAACCAGTATGTCCAGAGATACAACCTCTCTTATCATCACCCAGTGCCTGGGCTTACCTCCGCTGTACCCGCACCCCACCATACCCCTGTCTGCACATTATGCCCTGAATATATTCTACCACGCCCACAAATCTGCTCCTTTTATTCCTATTCCCCAACGCTTTAGGCAACCAGTTTTGATAGTCTTTAGCTGCACCCTCATCCTACTCCTCTGTTCCTCGGGTGATGTGGAGGTAAACCCAGGCCCTGCATGTCCCCAGGCACCCTCATTTGTTGACTTCTGTGATCAAAAAAGCCTTGGTTTCATGCATGTCAACATCAGAAGCCTCCTCCCTAAGTTTGTTTTACTCACTGCTTTAGCACACTCTGCCAACCCTGATGTCCTTGCCGTGTCTGAATCCTGGCTTAGGAAGGCCACCAAAAATTCTGAGATTTCCATACCCAACTATAACACTTTCCGTCAAGATAGAACTGCCAAAGGGGGAGGAGTTGCAATCTACTGCAGAGATAGCCTGCAAAGTTCTGTCATACTTTCCAGGTCTATGCCCAAACAGTGCGAACTTCTAATTTAAAAAATTAATCTCTCCAGAAATAAGTCTCCCACTCTTGCCACCTGCTACCGACCCCCCTCAGCTCTCAGCTTTGCCCTGGACACCATCTGTGTATTGATTGCCCCCATCTAGCTTCAGAGTTTGTTCTGTTAGGTGACCTAAACTGGGATATGCTTAACACGCCGACAGTCCTACAATCTGAGCTAGGTGCCCTCAATCTCACACAAATCATCAAGGAACCCACCAGGTACAACCCTAAATCCGTAAACATGGGCACCCTATTTGACATTATCCTGACCAACTTGCCCTCCAAATACACCTCTGCTGTCTTCAATCAGAATCTCAGCGATCACTGCCTCATTGCCTGTATCTGCTACGTGCCCGCGGTCAAACGGGTCATCACTGTCAAACACTCCCTAAAACACTTCTTCGAGCAGGCCTTTCTAATCGACCTGGCCCGGGTATCCTGGAAGGATATTGACCTCATCCCCTCAGTTGAGGATGCCTGGTCATTCTTTAAAAGTAACTTCCTCACCATCTTAGACAAGCATGCTCCGTTCAAAAAATGCAGAACTAAGAACAGATTGGTTCACTCCAGACCTGACTGCCCTCGACCAGCACAAAAACATCCTGTGACAGACTGCAATAGCATCAAATAGTCCCCGCGATATGCAACTGTTCAGGGAAGTCAAGAACCAATACACGCAGTCAGTCAGGAAAGCAAAGGCCAGCTTTTTCAAGCAGACATTTGCATCCTGTAGCTCTAACTCCAAACAGTTCTGGGACACTGTAAAGTCCATGGAGAACAAGAGCCCCTCCTCCCAGCTGCCCACTGCACTGAGGCTAGGTAACACGGTCACCACCGATAAATCTGTGATAATCCAAAACTTCAACAAGCATTTCTCAACGGCTGGCAATGCCTTCCTCCTGGCTACTCCAACCTCGGCCAACAGCTCCCCCTACCCCCCTGCAGCTACTCGCCCACGCCTCCCCAGCTTCTCATTTACCTAAATCCAGATAGCAGATGTTCTGAAAGAGCTGCAAAACCTGGACCCATACAAATCAGCTGGGCTTGACAATCTGGACCCTCTATTTCTGAAACTGTCCGCCGCCATTGTCGCAACCCCTATTACCAGCCTGTTCAACCTCTCCTTCGTATCATCTGAGATCCCCAAGGATTGGAAAGCTGCCGTGGTCATCCCCCTCTTCAAAGGGGGAGACACCCTGGACCCAAACTGTTACAGACCTATATCCATCCTGCCCTGCCTATCTAAGGTCTTCGAAAGCCAAGTCAACAAACAGATCACTACCTTCTCCGCTGTGCAATCCGGTTTCCTCAGCCACGCTCAAGGTACTAAACGATATCATAACCGCCATCGATAAAAGACAGTACTGTGCAGCCGTCTTCATCGACCTGGCCAAGGCTTTCGACTCTGTCAATCACCATATTCTTATTGGCAGACTCAGTAGCCTCGGTTTTTCTAATGACTGCCTTGCCTGGTTCACTAACTACTTTGCAGACAGAGTTCAGTGTGTCAAATCGGAGGGCATGTTGTCCGGTCCTCTGGCAGTCTCTATGGGGGTACCACAGGGCTCAATTCTCGGGGCAACTCTTTTCTCTGTTTATATCAATGATGTTGCTCTTGCTGCGGGCAATTCCCTGATCCACCTCTACGCAGACAACACCATTCTGTATACTTCTGGCCCTTCCTTGGACACTGTGCTATCTAACCTCCAAACGAGTTTCAATGCAATACAACACTCCTTCCGTGGCCTCCAACTGCTCTTAAATGCTAGTAAAACCAAATGCATGCTTTTAAACCATTCGCTGCCTGCACCCGCACGCCCGACTAGCATCACCACCCTGGATGGTTCTGACCTAGAATAACATTTAACATTTAACATTTAAGTCATTTAGCAGACGCTCTTATCCAGAGATGTAGACATCTATAAGTACCTAGGTGTCTGGCTAGACTGCAAACTCTCATTCCAGACTCATATCAAACATCTCCAATCCAAAATCAAATCTAGAGTCAGCTTTCTATTTCGCAACAAAGCCTCCTTCACTCACGCCGCAAAACTTACCCTAGTAAAACGGACTATCCTACCGATCCTCGACTTTGGCGATGTCATCTACAAAATAGCTTCCAATACTCTACTCAGCAAACTGGATGCAGTCTACCACAGTGCCATTCGTTTTGTTACTAAAGCACCTTATACCACCCACCACTGCGACCTGTATGCTCTAGTCGGCTGGCCCTCGCTACATGTTCGTTGCCAGACCCACTGGCTCCAGGTCATCTACAAGTCTATGCTAGGTAAAGCTCCGCCTTATCTCAGTTCACTGGTCACGATGGCAACACGCACCCGTAGCATGCGCTCCAGCAGGTGTATCTCACTGATCATCCATAAAGCCAAAACCTAATTTGGCCGCCTTTCCTTCCAGTTCTCTGCTGCCTGCGACTGGAACGAATTGCAAAAATCTCTGCAGTTGGAGACTT
Organism: Oncorhynchus keta; assembly: GCF_023373465.1. Classification (NCBI taxonomy): domain Eukaryota; kingdom Metazoa; phylum Chordata; class Actinopteri; order Salmoniformes; family Salmonidae; genus Oncorhynchus; species Oncorhynchus keta. Next base: position 14,179,110 of record NC_068448.1, on the reverse strand, counting down.
TTATCTCCCTCACCAACTTTAAACATCTGCTATCTGAGCAGCTAATCGATCGCTGCAGCTGTCCATCGGTATATAGCCCACCCAATTTACCTACCTCAGCCCCATACTGTTTTTATTGTATTTACTCTTCTGCTATTTTGCACACCAGTATCTCTACCTGCACATGTTCATCTGGTCATTTATCACTCCAGTGTTAATCTGCTAAATTGTAATTATTCACTCCTATGGCCTATTTATTGCGTACCTCCTCATGCCTTTTGCACACAATGTATATAGATTATTTTTTTCTCTACTATGTTATTGACTTGTTTATTGTTTACTCCATGTGTAACTCTGTGTTGTTGTCTGTTCACACTGCTATGCTTTATCCGGGCCAGGTCGCAGTTTCAAATGAGAACTTGTTCTCAACTAGCCGACCTGGTTAAATAAAGGTGATATATATATATATATATATATATATATATATATATATTTTAAATAAGTCCTATATCGACATAACATGAAAGGCCGCTCAACAAGGAAGAACCCACTGCTCCAAAACCAAAATAAAAGGAGCCTACTTTTTTTTGGAAAACTCGGACTGTTTGGCCATAATGACCGTTGTTATGTTTGGAGGAAAAAGGGGGAGGCTTGCAAGCCGAAGAACACCATCCCAACCGTGAAGCACGGGGTTGGCAGCATCATGCTGTGGGGGTGCTTTGCTGCAGGAGGGACTGGTGCACTTTCAAAATGGAAAGCATCATGAGGGAGGAAATCAGAATGCACTCCCAAGAATCTCAGTTCCACAATAAAAAAATTAATAAAAAAAATATCCTAAAGATTTATTCTATACTTCATTTGACATGTTTCCACGAATTGTAATATAACTTTTTGAACTTTTTGTCTGAACTGTTCCCTGGACTTGCCCGCGCCGCGTGCGTTTGAATTTGTTTATTAATCGCGCTAACAAAAGGAGATATTTGGACATAAATTATGGACTTTATCGAAAACAAACATTTATTGTGGAACTGAGATTCCTGGGAGTGCATTCTGATGAAGATCATCAACGGTAAGTGAATATTTATCATGCTATTTCTGACTTCTGTTGACTCCACAACATGGAGGGTATCTGTATGGCTTGTTTTGTTGTCTGAGCACCGTACTCAGATTATTGCATGGTGTGCTTTTTCCTTCAAGTTTTTTTGAAATCTGACACAGCGGTTGCATTAAGGAGAAGTGGATCTAAAATTATTTGCATAACAGTTGTATCTTTTATCAGTGTTTATTATGAGTATATGAGTACATCACTAGATGTTGTGGAACTACTGAACATAACTCGCCAATGTAAACTGAGATTTTTGGGAAGATCATCAAAGGTTAGTGATTAATTTTATCTCTATTTCTGCTTTTTGCGACTACTCTTTTTGGCTGGAAAAATGGCTGTGTTTTTCTGTGACTAGGGACTGACCTAACATAATCGTTTCGTGTTCTTTCATCGTAAAGCCTTTTTGAAACCGGACACTGTGGTGGGATTAACAACAAGTTTATCTGTAAAATGGTGTAAAATACTTAAATGTTTGAGGAATTGTAATTATGAGATTTCTGTTGTTTGAATTTGGCGCCCTGCACTTTCACTGGCTGTTGTCATATCGATCCCGGTAGCGGAATCTAAGCCATAAGAAGCTGTTAAGGCAAGGGCTGATTTCAAGGTTTTACTGCTAACCTACAAAGCATTACATGGGCTTGCTCCTACCTTTCTTTCCGATTTGGTCCTGCCGTACATACCTACATGTATGCTACAGTCACAAGACACAGGCCTCCTAACTGTCCCTAGAATTTCTAAGCAAACAGCTGGAGACAGGGCTTTCAGAGCTCCATTTTTATGGAATGGTCTGCTTACCCATGTGAGAGACACAGACTCGGTCTCAACCTTTAAGTCTTTATTGAAGACTCATCTCTTCAGTAGGTACTATAATTGAGTGTAGTCTTGCCCAGGAGTGTGAAGGTGAACGGAAAGGCACTGGAGCAACTAACCGCCCTTCCTGTATCTGCCTGGCCGGTTCCGCTCTTTCCACTGGGATTCTCTGCCTCTAACCCTATTGCAGGGGCTGAGTCACTGGCTTACTGATGCTCTTCCACGTCATCCCTCGGAGGGGTGCATCACTTGGGTGGGTTGAATCACTGACGTGATCCTCCCGTCCGGGTTGGCGCCCCCCCTTGGGTTGTGCTGTGGCAGAGATCTTTGTGGGCTATACTCGACCTTGTCTCAGGATGGTAAGTTGGTGGTTAAACATATCCCTCTAGTGGTGTGGGGGCTGTGCTTTGGGTTATATCTTGCCTGTTTGGCCCTGTCCGGGGGATTGTTGGATGGGGCCACAGTGTCTCCCAACCCCTCCTGTCTTAGCATCCAGTATTGATGCTGCAGGCTAGGGTCAGTCTGTGATCTCTGGAGTATTTCTCCTGTCTTATCATGTGTCCTGGGTTAATTTAAGTATGCTCTCTCTAATTCTCTCTCTCTTTCTCTTTTTCTTTCATTCTTTCTCTCTCGGCTATGAAAAGCCAACTGACATTTACTCCTGAGGTGCTGACCTGTTGCACCCTCTACAACCACTGTGATTATTATTATTCGACCATGCTGGTCATTTATGAACATTGGTACATCTTGGCCATGTTCTGTTATAATCTCCACCCGGCACAGCCAGACGAGGACTGGCCATCCCTCATAGCCTGGTTCCTCTCTAGGTTTCTTTCTAGGTTCTGGTTTTTCTAGGGAATTTTTCCTAGCCACAGTGCTTCTACACCTGCATTGCTTGCTGTTTGGGGCTTTAGGCTGGGTTTCTGTACAGCACTTTAAGATATCAGCTGATGTAAGAATGGCTTTATAAATAAATGTGATTTTGATTTGAGTTGACTCAGCTCTGTCAGGAGGAATGGGCCAAAATGCACCCAACTTATTGTGGGAAGCTTGTAGAAGGCTACCTGAAACGTTTGACCCAAGTTAAACAATTTGAAGGCAATGCTACCAAATAGTAATTGAGTGTATGCAAACTTCTGACCCACTGGGAATGTGATGAAAGAAACAAAAGCTGAAATAAACCATTCTCTACTATTATTCTGGCATTTCATATTCTTAAAATAAAGTGGTGATCCTAACTGACCTAAAATGGGGAATTTTTACTAGGATTAAATGTCAGGAATTGTGAAAAACTGAGTTTAAATGTATTTGGCTAAGGTGTATGTAAACTTCCGACTTCAACTGTACCTGGACTTCAGCGTCTGAGCAGACAGAGCACCATAGCACATGTTGTTAATGATTTATTCAGTTCTGGTATTTGCACTCATATTACGCCTACGTTAACTGTATGATAGTGTATTATGTAGCATGGGCGTACAAGTATGTTTAACTAACATTTGCTCCTTGTAGTCCATGCACCAAAGATGTTTAGCATGACAAGGAGTGGCAAGACACTGTAGCTGAACAGACTAGTACCCAGAGTGCATTATTGTACATTACCTTTTGCAAGGATTTGCTAAACATGTTTATAATCTGAAAACTGGCAACTCAGAATGGCATGCTTTGAGATATTTAATTTGAGGGAGAGCATTTACCTCCATGGTAATAATTGATTGAATACATATTTTTTTTTAAATCCGGTCTCAAATTCATTACCTGCTCATTCACATTTGTATTGTTCCTTTTACTCTTATCAGTCAATACTTGACCTTCAATCAGTAAAAGATTTGAAACTTTATAGGTTTAATGTGGCCTTATCAAGACTCCAGAAAACAAGGATTTGGGGGCATTAAGGTTATCTACATAGACAATAAGAAACCTTACTTTGCTAGGGGGGCATCGAGTGGCCAAAATTGATATGGACTCGACAAGCATGTTCTGCATTGAAAAAAAAGACATACATACACCCACATTTACTGTAAAAGGTTTCAATAAATGTTATTAGCATATATGTAATTTATTTAGTCATATTTTAAAGGGTTTTGTACCTTGACCTCCTCACATGGCATGTATTGGTTAATATTTAACAGAGATTGTGCCTCAATTGTGTGAGTGCGTGCACACGTGCGCGAGTGTCTGATAGAACAAGATTTCTTAATCTCGGTCCACATCGGCTAGCCAGCCACGGCCTGTTTGCTGTCCCTTCACACTATATTAGTCTCGAAGCCTATTACCTTAAAAACAACATCAGATATGCAAAGTGGAGGCTTTTGAACAGAGGGACATGCTGGGGAAAAACTATTGATAAAGGCATGCACAGTGAACAGGGTTTCCATTCATTTTAATCAATGAAATACCTACATTTATTCAGAAGAATATGAATTGTAATACTATCACGAACCTGCTTGAAGCCAGTAACAAAAAGGGAGACAACGTGGAGATAAGGAATAACCAAATATATTTATTAACTAAGGTAACATAAATGCAATTAACAATGGTGTGTGTAATCAGTAGTGTAAGTGAGTGTTTACATGTATAAATGTGATAATTCGGGGTGTTGAAAGGTGCCAAAGCAAACAAACAAAATGCCACAAAGAAATACCACAACCAAATCTATTAAGGTGTCTGCATGGAGAGAGTCTCCCCAATGAATGGGGGAGAGGTGTATTTATCCTGGGACACACCCGGGCCCAGGTGTTTCCCATATAGCTGACAACCCTCCTGGCTCTGCCCACCGGCATCCTAATAAGAAAACCAGAGCAAAGAGAGATAATACGGCAGACAGAGTGGGAGGGTCATCACAATACTTTAACGAGATTAGTAGCCTAAATATCTTTATAGGCCTATGTGACTGCAGTTATAACTAGGCCTTTATAACGTACTCAGAACTTCTGGGTAAATAACTGCAGCCTGGTAGTATTAGTTATAACTGTAGTCACATAGGCCTATAAAGATACGTAGTGTAGGCTATTAATCTCGTTAAAGTATTTAAAAGTAATATTCTTCTAAATAAATGTTGGTATTTCATTCATTCAAATGACTAGAAAACTTGTGTGAAGCGTTTTACTGTGTTGAATTGTTAGATACTACTGCACTGTTGGAGCTTGGAACACAAGCATTTAGTTAGATATTACTGCACTGTATCTATATTATTTTATCAGATCTGGAACGCACCCAATATACTCAATAGTATTTGTTTTTGTACTGTTTTTGGTTTGAACAATGTGACGCGCAGATTCACTGATCTACAAATGATCATGCATTGCGAACAAGGTGATGCGCAGATTCACTGATCTGCATATGATTGTCCACTGCGAAATAACTAACCTGTAAATAGTTTTTTTTACGCGATCTGTACCGAGGCTGCAAAAAGCTGTAATTCTGCGCAGCGTCTCACACATTTTGATCAACTCAATCTAGGAGCATGGTTTCGGGAAGGAGGCGGGCTCTTAGGTCAAACGCGATATTTCCATCCGTCAAATGCCGCGGTTTCGGATATTACACTGTAATGCTTAAAAACGTGGAATTTTACAGTGACGTTAGTCATGCTGTCGTTTATTTTCTGAGCGGTTTTGTACATAGAGAGCTTTACAAACTTCAATACTGGACTGACCCACTGTGTGATGGTGTAACGTCGTCCTTTAGTCTCGAAATTCATCAATTCATTGTAGGCTAGGTTGCACTCTCAATGTGGAGGTTGCTTTCCATATTGTCTTCAACAAACACAGGTAATTATTATATTTTGGGACACAATAACTGATGATAAAATGTATGTATTGACGGGGAAAGATGATCGCGGTAACACGCGTGCATCACTGTTATGTTGACGTGGTGGTCTCTGTAACATTGTATCAATTTATCTTCTCCAGTTATTAGGACTAGTCCAGATTCTCACCCACCAGGAGATTAAGGCTAGGGAATATATGGGGTAGCTTGCAAACTGTACAATACAATGTTACCATTGTGTTTAGACATGTTTTTCAGTGCAGTACAGCAGGCAGCAGAGGGGGTACAGACAGTGTTACCTAGTCTGTCTGTTAAGGGGTTATATAATCTTGGCCTATTTAGTGTAAATAATTAACTTCCTGGTCCATGATTAGAGGTCTCTAACCTCCATATGTGTTAAAGTGAGTTTGTTTATCTGAAAACTATGGTGGCAAGGGTCTCTGTAGTTCTGTTGCATGCCTGAAATGTCTTTTGAAATGTAATTTCTAGTCAATGGACCGGATTCTAGTAAACTGGCCACTCCTGTTTGCGCTTTCACTCTTGTAGTTTCACTCTCATCTAAAATAAATTAATCCAACAAGAACATATACCTGGGTGATAAGATTGCATTGCTGGTTTCTCTAGACAAACTGGTTTCTCTAGACAAAGTCTACAGAAGAGCAAGGTTTCTGCCACACCTCCAGTGTGTACTTTCACAGGTAGTTGGACTGAGCTGTCATGGTTCATGCAAAACAAGCCATTTACTACTTAAAGGGCAGTTCCGCCACTTTTCAATAATTCATTATCTTCAGCACAATACCAGTTTATACATATGTGAACATTTTGCATTTCTATGATCTGTTTTTAAAAAGTTAAGAAGAAAGATCCTAAAATAATTATTTCCTGAGACATCACAGGGCAGGGTTAAAAGTAAGAAAATCACTGAAAATCACACAGAGGTTTTTGGATATAAAGAGGGACTTTATCGAACAAAACAAACATTTATTGAGTAAATGGGAGTCTTGTGAGTGCAACCATATGAAGATCATCAAAAGTTATTCATTTTATCGCTATTTCTGACTTGTGTAACTCCTCTACTTGGCTGGTAACTGTTTGTAATGATTTGTCTGCTGGGTGCCGTTCTCAGATAATCGCATGGTATGCTTTCGCCGTAAAGCCTTTTTGAAATCTGACACCGTGGTTGGATTAACAAGAAGTTAATCTTTAAACCAATTTATAACACTTGTATGTTTTATGAATGTTTATAATGAGTATTTCTGTTTTTGAATTTGGCGCTCTGCAATTTCACTGGATGTTGGCCAGGTGGGACTGTCCCACAGACCCTAGTGAGGTTAAACTTTTGATGATGTCATCGGGTAAAACTTTTTAACTATAATTTTTTTCTACAAAATGTAGAAATTTACAAATTTCACATACTTTATGTGCATACTGGCATTGTGCTGAAGAGTTTGAAAATTAGGTTTAAAAGTGGTGGAGTTGTCCTTTAAATCATTCAGACATTTATGATTAACGATCAGTTGGTTTCTGGCTACTTGAAAGAAACTATTTTTGAAATTATTGTTGCTTCTAGGTGGCTATCTTGTCTGCCTATTCATCCCTACTGTTCTCTTTCAATCTCAGACAGAGATGCTGTGATCAAAGTGACAAGGAGGAACTACTAGAGACGAGGAGAGTGAGGGAGGAGGTCACCATGAAAGGCTTGAGTGGCTCCAGATGCTGCTTCTACATAGGTTTCTTAGTGGGAACCCTGAGCCTGTACTTCCTGCGCCAGGTGGGTTAAAGTGAAATGGAAACACTAGGCCTCAGAACACCAGCTAACTGTAACTGTAAATCGCCATATTGGCATTGTTGCATCATCTGTAGGAGAGTTTTGGAATTCCTGAATTTATTGAGACCATGACCTCTGCATACATTAATGAGCATTATTTTCTGGTGTCAAACCATAAATGAAGACATAATACATATTTTGAAAGCTGAGAAACAGCCCTTTCAAACGATACAACATGCAATACAGATGTAGGATCTTAATTTGATCTAGTTTGCTACAGCAGGAAATTTGAATTATGTGGATTATAATTAATTGCCACATTTTACATTAGGGCAAATCAAGTCTGAATGTTTTAAGTGGAAATTACACACGTTAGAAGCCCTTTTAAACCTTGAATACACAACAAGTTTGCAGGAAAATTCTCATCAACCAAAGTGATCAAACTAAGATCCTACATATCAGCACCACATCAATCAAAAGGTAATCAGTCAAGAAAAAACACCTGTGAAAATGCGTAACTTATATGCTTTCCCCCCAAACAACTGCCATTTACACAACTTCCTAATGAATATAAAGAAAAAAGCATATTGATAATTTGAAATCATGATAGTGATAGCTTTTACTCTGAATGAGTTACAGTCGTTTCACTGACTTGTTACACTATTATTGCACTGTACATGCAACTTATTATGTGACATGTTAAGCACATTTTAACTCCTGAATATATTTAGGCTTGCCATAAAAAAGGGGTTGAATAAATAATTGACTCAAGACATTTCAGGTGTTACATTTTTAATTAGTAAAACATTATAAAAACATAATTCTGCTATATCCGCTATGTAGTTAGCTAGCTGGCTATATAGGGATGATACATTTTACAGATAAAATAGCAATCCACAGTAGCCCTCTCTTCTGTATGACTGGCTAGCTAGCAAGCTAGCTTCATATCTTAACTGAATTACTAGCCAGTTCATTTGATCTAGGTCTAGCTCATAGCTAATGAAAAATGCTCTTCAAAATGTCAAGTATGAGTATTTTATTTTGTACAGTTATCAATGAAAACATTTACATCAAAAAGACAAGATGAGAGAAAAGCTAAATCAATTAGGCTAGCTAGCTACCTTGCCTGGTTTTATCTGATTGTCTACTCGGCTTGTTATCAACATTTAATTTCACACTTAAATTGGAAATGTAACTATTGTAATTACCAACATAAAAACAAATTGTTTACAGTTTCTTAAATTGAATTGTCTTGATCTAAATGACAGAGCATTTGAAGTTGAGAAACCTTTCAGGTCCACTAGAAGCAAGGCGCCTCCTGGTGGCACTTCAACATAGCAACAACCCATAACTCTAAGAAACATTGTCCAAGTTCAGAAGACAAAAAATAAAGATGTTTGTGTTACAAGCCCATATTTAGTATTAGTGGATTGAATACATATCTTTGTTTAGCTTCACTTCCAGAAGTGTTTCCAATATCTAGTGGCCCTATAGCCCTGTAATTAGTATTCATGTAGCCCTAAACAGCTGTGATTACTATTCAAGTAGCCCTACTTACAGTTAAAGTCGGAGGTTTACATACACCTTATCCAAATATATTTAAACTCAGTTTTTCACAATTCCTGACATTTAATCCTAGTAAAAATGCCCTGTCTTAGGTCAGTTAGGATCACCACTTTATCTTTTAGAATGTGAAACATCAGAATAATAGCAGAGAGAATGATTTATTTCAGCTTTTATTTCTTTCATCACATTTTCAGTGGGTCAAAAGTTCACATACACTCAATTAGTATTTGGTAGCATTGCCTTTAAATTGTTTAACTTGGGTCAAATGATTCAGGTAGCCTTCCACAAGCTTCCCACAATAAGTTGGGTGAATTTCAGCCCATTCCTCCTGACAGAGCTGGTGTAACTGAGTCAGGTTTGTAGACCTCCTTGCTCGCACAAGCTTTTTCAGTTTTGCCCACAAATTTCCTATCGGTTTGAGGTCAGGGCATTGTGATGGCCACTCCAATACCTTGACTTACTTGTCCTTAAGCCATTTTGCCACATCCTTGGACATATGCTTGTGGTCATTGTCCATTTGGAAGAACCATTTGCGACCAAGCTTTAACTTCCTAACTGATGTCTTGAGGTGTTGCTTCAATATATCCATATAATTGTCCATCCTTATGTTGCCATCTATTTTGTGAAGTGCACCAGTCCCTCCTGCAGCAAAGCACCCCCACATCATGATGCTGCCACCCCCGTGCTTCACGGTTGGGATGGCGTTCTTAGGTTTACAAGCCTTCCCCCTTTTTACTCCAAAAATAGCGATGGTCATTACGGCCAAACACTTCTATTTTTGTTTCATCAGACCAGAGGACATTTCTCCAAAAAGTACGATCTTTGTCCCCATGTGCAGTTGCAAACTATAGTCTGGCTTTTTTATGGCGGTTTTGGAGCAGTGGCTTCTTCCTTGCTGAGTGGCCTTTCAGATTACGTCGATATAGGACTTGTTTTATTGTGGCTATACAGTGGGGCAAAAAAGTATTTAGTCAGCCACCAATTGTGCAAGTTCTCCCACTTAAAAAGATGAGAGAGGCCTGTCATTTTCATCATAGGTACACTTAAACGATGACAGACAAAATGAGAAAAAAAATCCAGAAAATCACATTGTAGGATTTTTAATGAATTTATTTGCAAATTATGGTGAAAATAAGTATTACTGTATTTTGTATACCTGCTATGGTATTATGATGTTATCAGTCAATAAACTTAGTTGAATTTGAAATACGTCATCTTTATTTGTAAAAACAGGTGTGGTTCGAGATGAGCATGGAGTCCGATGTGCTGGGAGAGGGCCAGGACAGCTCAGTAGCAGCATTGTCGAGGAAGAGACAGTCTAGTGACAGTAATAACTGGAGAATGGAAGGAGCAACCCTCATCAACCTCAACCATCCACACCACATAGGTACACAGGCCCAATAAGACACAGGACCTCTTCAGGTTAAAGGAAATTCATTTCCTCTGATGTTTCTCATAAATCTGTGCGGAAGTATGAAAGGTGTGTGTTGTGTATTTTAATATAGAACATAGATATCTTTGCTGCCACAAAGACACTTCATTATTGAAATATGCTCTTTCCATAGAAATATGAATACTATACTCTCTCTTCCATCAATTAAAGTTGTTTCTAATTTGGCTATGGTTTTCAGGTGAGGACAGTAGCGTGGCAGATGAGCTGTACCGGAAGGTGCGCATCCTGTGCTGGGTGATGACTGGTCCCAGTAACCTGCAGACCAAGGCCCGCCACGTAAAGGCCACTTGGAGCCGCCACTGCAACGTTGTAGTCTTCGTAAGCTCTATCGACGACCCAGGTAGGTACCCAGCCAGGTAGCCTAGAGGGCAGAGAGGCGGGCTGGTTTGAGGGTGGGTGGTTCGAATCCCATTAACAACGGTAAAAATCTGGATGCTGTCTCCTGCTGTTGTGCCCTTGAGCAAGGCACTCAACCCTAAATGCTCTCGATCCAGTGTTGGTGAAATGTATGAAATTGGGCAATAAAGCATTCTTCTTCTCCAGACTTCCCCACAGTGGGGCTCGGCACGGGGGAGGGCCGCGACCAGCTTTACTGGAAGACCATCCGGGCCTTCCACTATGCCCTGGAGCATCATGGGAATGATGCCGACTGGTTCCTCAAGGCGGACGACGACACCTTCGTAGTGGTGGACAACCTGCGCTGGGTCCTGTCCAATCACACGCCCGAGGAGCCCCTCTACTTTGGCAAGCGCTTCAAGCCCTACACAAAGCAGGGGTACATGAGTGGCGGAGCAGGATATGTGTTGAGTAAAGAAGCTCTCAGGAGGTTTGTGGAGGGGTTCAAGACCAAGGTGTGTACCCATACCACCTCTGTGGAGGACTTGGCTCTGGGACAGTGTCTGGAGAAGATGGGTGTTCTGGCTATGGACTCGAGGGATACCCTTCAACGGGAGACGTTTCATCCGTTTGTTCCCGAGCATCATCTGACAGGGAAGTTCTCCAAGAGCTTCTGGTACTGGAGCTACTGCTACTACCCCATCGTAGAGGTCTGTCTTGTTGTTGTTACTAGTTGGCTTTCAGTTTCACAGATTATTCAAGTGAAACGGACAGTGTTTTAACTACTTTGCAGATATGAAACAAATAGACAATCATAATATCAGTCAAAAATATCAAATTCCCAGTTCATGCAACTTTATAAGAGGTTTTAAGAATAGGGTCTATTTGACTCAACATTCCTAGCTAAAAACACAGAGCCTAACATTAGTTAGCTATCTGTTAGGAGGATGCCATGTTATTGGAGGAGTGGGTGAGTGACTGGTTTATTCCCCACATATTCGGTTGCTATACACAGCTAGTGATGCAGGTGTCATTTGGTTAGCTAGCAAGAACTTGAATGACTGTTTTCCAGTTAGCATATCTCTTGCTTTCGCAAATTCACTCTGGCTATTTACCCCAATTTCAGAGCACTCTCATCTGAGTGCGCCAGAGCGCAGAATAACTGGTACATTTAGCAACGCCCGCTGAATATGACCGTTGTCAGTAAACAGGCAAAATAATAGTCACAAACGCTCTAGATAACATTTCCCTATTGTTTATCAGTGCAATTTTGATGGCCAACTACCTGAAAAAGTTTGAGAGGGTTTATCAAATGTTCCTTTGTTAAATTTTAGCCCAACTTGACCTAGCTAGCATTAGTTGTTGAGCTTGTTGATGTGCATAACTGAGTCTACCGTTTCATGGTTGTTTGATCAATGGACAGTTCCCAGATGTTAAGAGGACTCCCATGTGATATTGACATATTTGCAGAAATACATTCAAGTGTATTTTGTGGCTTTTGGCAAATGTGTTCTAATGATCTAAATTAGCGCAGTTGCAATGATGAACGTGAATGATGACAGGCCTGTGTGGCAATGGCTTGTTTGCATAAAGGCCTATTGTAGCTCTGCTTGGCTATGTATGGTGCACTGGTCTGCATAGACTGGTTGAGACAGATGTTTTATTTACTGCAGTGTTTATTAATTGTCCAAATGCACTGCCGTTTTCCCACTCTATATTGCTATAGAATTTTCACAAATGCCTTAGTATACGTAACTCCCAAACATTCCAAAAATGTATGAAAACGTGAAAATGATCGCTTGTTCGATACATGTTTTTTTTAAAGATTTGAAACTATGTTTGCTGTATTTCAAATCAAATTTAATTTGTCACATACACATGGTTAGCAGATGTTAATGCAAGTGTAGCGAAATGCTTGTGCTTCTAGTTCCGACAATGCAGTAACGAGTAATCTAACCTAACAATTCCACAACTACTACCTTATACACACAAGTGTAAAGGGATAAATAAAATGTACATAAAGATATATGAATGAGTCATGGTACAAAACGGCTTAGGCAAGATGTAGTAGATGGTATCGAGTACAGTATATACATATGAGATGAGTAATGTAGGGTATGTAAACATTATATTAAGTGGCATTGTTTAAAGTGGCTAGTGATACATTTTTTAAAAATCAATTTCCATTATTAAAGTGGCTGGAGTTGAGTCAGTATATTGGCAGCATCCTATCCCCCCTATTCCGCCCCAGCCATTACCATGAGCCTGTCCTCCCTTTTTATTTATTTCACCTTTATTTAACCAGGTAGGCTAGTTGAGAACACCTTTATTTAACCAGGTAGGCTAGTTGAGAACACCTTTATTTAACCAGGTAGGCTAGTTGAGAACACCTTTATTTAACCAGGTAGGCTAGTTGAGAACACCTTTATTTAACCAGGTAGGTAGGAACACCTTTATTTAACCAGGTAGGCATGTTGAGAACACCTTTATTTAACCAGGTAGGCTAGTTGAGAACACCTTTATTTAACCAGGTAGGCTAGTTGAGAACACCTTTATTTAACCAGGTAGGCTAGTTGAGAACACCTTTATTTAACCAGGTAGGCTAGTTGAGAACACCTTTATTTAACCAGGTAGGCTAGTTGAGAACACCTTTATTTAACCAGGTAGGCTAGTTGAGAACACCTTTATTTAACCAGGTAGGCTAGTTGAGAACACCTTTATTTAACCAGGTAGGCTAGTTGAGAACACCTTTATTTAACCAGGTAGGCTAGTTGAGAACACCTTTATTTAACCAGGTAGGCTAGTTGAGAACACCTTTATTTAACCAGGTAGGCTAGTTGAGAACACCTTTATTTAACCAGGTAGGCTAGTTGAGAACACCTTTATTTAACCAGGTAGGCTAGTTGAGAACACCTTTATTTAACCAGGTAGGCTAGTTGAGAACACCTTTATTTAACCAGGTAGGCTAGTTGAGAACACCTTTATTTAACCAGGTAGGCTAGTTGAGAACACCTTTATTTAACCAGGTAGGCTAGTTGAGAACACCTTTATTTAACCAGGTAGGCTAGTTGAGAACACCTTTATTTAACCAGGTAGGCTAGTTGAGAACACCTTTATTTAACCAGGTAGGCTAGTTGAGAACACCTTTATTTAACCAGGTAGGCTAGTTGAGAACACCTTTATTTAACCAGGTAGGCTAGTTGAGAACACCTTTATTTAACCAGGTAGGCTAGTTGAGAACACCTTTATTTAACCAGGTAGGCTAGTTGAGAACACCTTTATTTAACCAGGTAGGCTAGTTGAGAACACCTTTATTTAACCAGGTAGGCATGTTGAGAACACCTTTATTTAACCAGGTAGGCTAGTTGAGAACACATTTATTTATCCAGGTAGGCTAGTTGAGAACACCTTTATTTAACCAGGTAGGCTAGTTGAGAACACAGTTATTTATCCAGGTAGGCATGTGGAGAACACCTTTATTTAACCAGGTAGGCTAGTTGAGAACACCTTTATGTAACCAGGTAGGCATGTGAAGAACACCTTTATTTAACCAGGTAGGCTAGTTGAGAACAAGTTCTCATTTATAATTGCGACCTGGCCAAGATAAAGCAAAGCAGTTTGACAGATACGACAACACAGAGTTACACATGGAGTAAAACAAACATACAGTCAATAATACAGTATAAACAAATCTATATACAATGTGAGCAAATTAGGTGAGAAGGGAGGTAAAGGCAAAAAAGGCCATGGTGGCAAAGTAAATACAATATAGCAAGTAAAACACTGGAATGGTAGTTTTGCAATGGAATGTGCAAAGTAGAAATAAAAATAATGGGGTGCAAAGGAGCAAAATAAATAAATAAATTAAATACAGTTGGGAAAGAGGTAGTCCCTAATTAAGGTGCCACCAACCTCCTGTGACACCGTGTTTTTGGTCTATTAATGGCTATGGCATCTTTTGACCAGGGCATCAGTCTTACACAAACCCTCTTGGTGTAATATATATGGTATATTTACACTTATTTTCAATGAACAAACGGCCTGAATATAAACGACATATTATGTAAAGGCTATCTCACAGTGAATGACAACATTAATGAATGTTGGTTCTACTTCATACCTTTCAGATCGTCAGTATCATTGGAAGTATGGATTATATCCCTCGTGCTCCGTGCAGGTCCAGTAATAATAACAACAGTCACACCGGTGACGTGACAGCGTGGGAGGACGTGCCCCCACGCTTCATTAAAAAAACGGACGTCAGACCACATCTCTTATTTCTTCTTCCAAAGTTAGCTGAGCCACATCACCCAAGTTGACTGCTCCACTGCTCCCGTTGTTTGGGATTGCATCTTCCCAGGTAGCGGTACGATAAGCTAAACTCTGTGTGAGTTGTGTGTACTGTCGGTCTGTCACCAACAGCCTGTGACCTGTGTGTCAGAGCACGAAATTTGCCCTCCAAGGCTGTGTGACAGGTTTCCCCTACCTATCCCTTTTATCTGAGGATATCGGGCTTCCTTGTCTTGTGCGGATTTAGCCCACTTGCTAGGGTGTGTCTGTGTTGGCCACCGCACTCCGATACTAACCATGTCAAGATATCCTCCACTGCTGTGCTCATTATCGAGGACACAACTATTTAAAACTCAAACTGGTCACTTCCCGAGATAACCGTGTCCAGGAAGGTTGTTAGCCTAGTCAGCTATAAGACGTGAGATTCGGATTGCCTCCCCTAGGCATCCCTCTCGCCTGGTACACTATATTACCAAGAGTATGTGGACACCTGGTCATCAAATATCTCATTCCAAAATCATGGACATTAATATGGAGTCCCCCCATGCTGCTATAACAGCCTCCACTCTTCTGGGAAGGCTTTCCACTAGATGTTGGAACATTGCTGCAGGGACTTGCTTCCATCCAGCCTTAAGAGCATTACTCAGGTCGGGCACTGATGTTGGTTGATGTAAGGGAATTCTGTCCTATGTGCACAGAAGTGACCACAGGACTCTTCTTTGATCAGAGGTTAGTTTGTTTAATAAGGATTGCAAGCCGGATTTCAACCCGGAGTTTACACTAACAGTAATTTGCAAGTAACACACTCGGCACAAAATATGGTGTTTTCCCTTTTTATCCCCTACTGAGGATCACCCCGACCAGGGTGATGCCCCTTAACTTTAATACCATATAAGCTCATAATTAATAGTTGCTAATACAAAGATGTCTCTGCTAGGCGGAGTTCAGGGGTGGGGGGGGGGGGGGGGGCATTGTCATGCTGAAATAGGGAAGGGCCTTCGCTAAACTGTTGCCAAAAGTTGGAAGCCCAGAATTGTCTAGAATTTCCCTTCACTGGAACTAAACCATGAAAAACAGCCCCAGACCATTATTCCTCCTCCACCTAAATGTACAGTTGGCACCGTGCATTGGGTGGGGCAGGTAGCGTTTTCCTGGTATCAGCCAAACCCGGATTTGTCCTTAGGACTGCCAGATGGTCCAGCTACTCATTGGACCCTATGATCACTCGGCTACGTATGCCTCTCCCTAATGTCAATATGCCTTGTCCATTGCTGTTTTGGTTATTGATTATTGTCTTATTTCACTGTAGAGCCTCCAGCCCTGCTCAATATGCCTCAGCTAACCCTCTTGTCCCACCTCCCAAAATGCAGTAACCTCTGGTTTAATTGATGTCTCTAGAGACAATAACTCTCTCATCGTCACTCAATGCCTAGATTTTACCTCCACTGTATTCACATCCTACCATACTTTTGTCTGTACATTATGCCTTGAATCTATTCTACCGCACCCAGAAACCTTCTCTTTTTACTCTCTGTCCTGAACGTACTAGACGACCAGTTCTTATAGCCTTTAGCCGTAACTTTATCCTACTCCTCCTCTGGTGATGTAGAGGTGAATCCAGGTCCTGCAGTGCCTAGCTTCACTCCCATTCTCCAGGTGCTCTCATTTGTTGACTTCTGTAACTGCAAAAGCCTTCGTTTCATTTCATTAGAAGCCTCCTCCCTAAGTTTGTTTTAGCCATTGCTTTAGCACACTCTGCCAACCCGGATGTCCTAGATGTCTGAATCCTGGTTTAGGAAGGCCACCAAAAACCCTGAAATTTCCATCCCTAACTTAACATTTTCCAACAGGATAGAACTGCCAAAGTGGCGGAGTTAGCCTACAGAGTTCTGTCTTACTATTCAGGTCTGTGCCCAAACAATTTGAGCTTCTACTTAAAAATCCACCTTTTTAAAATCCACCAACAAGTCCCTCACTGTTGCTGCTTGCTGTAGACCACCTTCTGCCCCCAGCTGTGCCCTGGACACCATATGTGAATTGATTGCCCCCCATCTATCTTCAGAGCTCGTGCTGTTAGGTGACCTAAACTGGGGCATGCTTAACACTCCGGCCATCCTACAATCTAAGCTTGATGCCCTCAATCTCACACAAATGATCAATGAACCTACCAGGTACAACCCCAAATCTGTAAACCTAGGCACCCTCATATATATCATCCTAACCAACCTGCCCTCCAAATACACCTCTGCTGTCTTCAACCAGGATCTCAGCGATTACTGCCTCATTGCTTGCGTCCGTAATGGGTCTGCGGTCAAACGACCACCCTTCATCACTGTCAAACGCTCCCTAAAACACTTCAGTGAGCAGGCCTTTCAAATCTCCCTGGCCCAGGTATCCTGGAGGGATATTGACCTCACTAATTTCATGAATCAGTATATTACATTAGAAATATTTTATAGTTTTTTTTCTCTCCACATTCTGAGCTGAGAGAACACTGCATCACCATGATGCTGGGCATGCATGGCTGTTCCTCTTGTGGAGCTGAACTACAAGTAGGCTTTGGCCACCTGCGTCAATCCCTTACTGACCCCTGCATTAACTGCACCATCCTTCCTGTGAAGGTGAGGGAAGTGTGGCTAGCCAGAGTTGAGGGCCTGGTTTTCAAATAATTTACCAGTGTTGTTCGCCAGGACCCACCCAGGACCACCAAAAGAGGGGCCCTAAAGCACTCCCTCCAGAGGACTCAGATAGCCTTGATGATGACCTGCTTTCCACTCGGGCATCCAACTGGCACTTTACTCACCAGGATGATGAAAAGCCCAACATGGCGAAGGGGGTGCCAACCAGTTGTGGACCCATTCAGCCTCAACGCTAAAGATGGGTCAGAGGAGTCATTCTGAGGCTCTGATCACACTGAGTCAGAAGAAAGCTCTGCCTCACTATGCGCTGTCCTGTCCTGTGTACATTCTTAGCTAGGCTAGAGCTTGAGCACCCTCAAGCCACAGCCCTTGCAGCTAACCTGTTCTTTAAGAAGGTCCCAGCAGCTACACCATTCAGTGTGCTACCTTCACCGGCTTTTCTTATGGAGCTTCAAGAATGCTGGGCTGACCTGCGGGCTCTCGCCCACCATGGCAAGGATAGTATGACGCTATCTGCCAGGTGCGACACAAAACAACATGGGCTGGACCATATGCCTAAAGTGGATGAATGCATAGCAGAGCTTATTCTCTCCCCAGATGACACCTGCTGCCCCAGACGTCAGTGCAGGGCCACAAAGGAGCTACTGTCACGAGCCTACGACACAGCGGCCCGCATGGCCCACATTGAGAACTCTCTCTCTCTCAGTGCTTATGCTAGCACAGAACAGGATGCTCCAGCCGGAGCATGCAGATCTGGACCTCTGCAAACTGAATGACGCATCTCTTCAAGTGTTTGCGTTCATGACCAGAGAGCTAGGCAGACTGATGTCCACCCTAGTGATGACTCGTCGCCAGGTCTGGCTCGCCCAAGCCCCAATGTCCAATGTCCAATTGAATGACCTGCATCCGTCTGGATGCTGAGAAATCTCCCAGTGGTCCACGTACTGTTCTTCAGCCCCGTGGCTGAGGGGCCCATTGAAGGTAGAAAACAGCTGAGTCAGGCTACACCACTGTGGAACTCACAGCCCAGAAACCAGGCATCAGAGAGTCATGGCAGAGGGAGGCCTGATACGTGTGAACCTCGCCGCTCTCAGACGCCCTTGACCATACCACCAGCCTAACACAGGTGCTCACCAGCCCCAGACGGCCATGCAGCCACCCCCCAAGGCACCAAGAGCTGCCAGGGCCGTGGTAAGCCCCAACCCCACAAACAGGCTTGGGGGCATAAACTGAATGGCGTTTTACCCAGCAGACCCTGACATACTGGGCATCCCACTCCTCAGACCCATGGGTGGTGAAGACCCTCTCACAAGGGTACAGGCTGTAGTTCCATCACTGACCCCCACCATTCTCAGGGGTCAGAATGACTTCAGTCACATTCCCCCTGAAAGCTTGCATCCTCAACCAGGAGATTACATTTCTCCTGTAGAAGGGCGCAATCACAAAGTAAAAGCATCAGAATAGCAAGATGGCTTTTATTCAACCTATTTCCTGGCTTTCATCCAGTTCTGTATTTAAAGCAGTTCAATGTTTTCCTAAAGGTGCTCCCCTTTCCCTTGTTGCGGACGGTCAATGTTCTCCGGGCTGTAGCCGCAAGGCAATGGTTCACGTCCGAGGACGGTTACTTTCACGTTCCTGTGTTACCAGAACACAGGCGTTTTCTGTGGTTCGCCTTCCAAGACCATGCATACCAGTTCACTGTATTCAGTTCAGCCTCTCCCTGGCTCCTCGCGTCTACACAAGATGTGTGAGTGCAGCTCAGAGCTCCCTCCACCTACAGGGGATTAAGATCTTTCCTTATCTCGATGACTGGCTCATCTGCGCCCCCTCTCCCAATGCTCCAGGGCAGTGATTGGGGTCATTGCCCTGTGTAGGGTGTCGTCTTTTGGATGGGACATTAAACGGGTGTCCTGACTCTCTGTGGTCACTAAAGATCCCATGGCACTTACCGTGGGGCAAAAAAGTATTTAGTCAGCCACCAATTGTGAAGGTTCTCCCACTTAAAAAAGATGAGAGGCCTGTAGTTATCATAGGTACACTTCAACTATGACAGACAATGAGAAAAAAATCCAGAAAATCACATTGTAGGATTTTTGATGAATTTATTTGCAAAGTATGGTGGAAAATAAGTATTTGGTCAATTACAAAAGTTTATCTCAATACTTTGTTATATACCCTTTGTTGTCAATGACAGAGGTGAAACGTTTTCTGTAAGTCTTCACAAGGTTTTCACACACTGTTGCTGGTATTTTGGCCCATTCCTCCATGCAGATCTCCTCTAGAGCAGTGATGTTTTGGGGCGGTTGCTGGGCAACACAGACTTTCAACTCCCTCCAAAGATTTTCTATGGGGTTGAGATCTGGAGACTGGCTAGGCCACTCCAGGACCTTGAAATGCTTCTGACGAAGCCACTCCTTCGTTGCCCGGGTGGTGTGTTTGGGATCATTGTCATGCTGAAAGACCCAGCCACGTTTCATCTTCAATGCCCTTGCTGATGGAAGGAGGTTTTCACTCAAAATCTCACGATACATTGCCCCATTCATTCTTTCCTTTACACGGATCAGTCGTCCTGGTCCCTTTGCAGAAAAACAGCCCCAAAGCATGATGTTTCCACTCCCATGCTTCACAGTAGGTATGGTGTTCTTTGGATGCAACTCAGCATTCTTTGTCCTCCAAACACGACGAGTTGAGTTTTTACCAAAAAGTGATATTTTGGTTTCATCTGACCATATGACATTCTCCCAATCTTCTTCTGGATCATCCAAATGCTCTCTCGCAAACTTCAGACGGGCCTGGACATGTACTGGCTTAAGCAGGGGAACACGTCTGGCACTGCAGGATTTGAGTCCCTGGCGGCGTAGTGTGTTACTGATGGTAGGCTTTGTTACTTTGGTGCCAGCTCTCTGCAGGTCATTCACTAGGTCCCCCCGTGCGGTTCTGGGATTTTTGTTCACCGTTCTTGTGATCATTTTGACCCCACGGGGTGAGATCTTGCATGGAGCCCTAGATCAAGGGAGATTATCAGTGGAGTGTACCTATGATGAAAATTACAGGCCTCATCTTTTTAAGTGGGAGAACTTGCACAATTGGTGGCTGAGTAGGGGTAGGTGACCCTGGTGTCCTGGCTAAATTCCCTTTCTGGCCCTCATACTATCACAGTCCCCTAATCATCCCCAGCTTACAATTGGCTCATTCATCCCCCCTCCTGTCCCTTGTAACTATTCCCCAGGTTGTTGCTGTCAACTTAGCTGGTGAAAGCAGGGTCAAATAAAATAAATAACTCTTGTGAGTGTGCAGCCGAGAGCACAGCGCTGACACTGACCCTCGTCATCGTACTGGGTCTTACCGTGAACAACGAAAATAGCAACTGCACACCAAGCCAAAAGGTCACCTTTCATTTGCATGGTTCTGAACTTCCACACGATGAGGGCGTGTGACACCTCAGTGTGTGGACAGCATTCATCTTCTTCTGCAACAATTCCTGTTGAATGTGTTGGTGAAGGTACGAACGTTCAACAACTGATGGGCATGTTCGTAGCGACCGTACTGACGGTCTCCAAATATTTGTGGAACCATACTTAAATTCGTAACTTCCGATTTTCTGTCCCACTGGGTCTTTGGCCCTGGTTAGTACAGCTTTAAAATAAATACATCAATTACATTGATGCTGAGGTTGATGATTGCAGTCGAGACAAAACTCTGTCAACAATAGTAACATTTGCCAATTTGTTACAGATAATAGCGCTAGTTCTTTGTGCTTTGCAATGCAAATGAGAAGTCTATTATGAGTCTGTTAGACAGAGACCATCGAGACACACGGCAGGCAATACAATTAGGGTTAAACAAGTGTATTTGTGGTGGAAACACAGCCAGTGTCTCTGCTGTTCGATACCAAGGTAGCCTATTTCCAAATGGTTATCAGACTGACAGTCAAAAAGGGGCAATGAGATTTCCATAGTTCCCAAGATACTGAAAGTCATGTGAAAGACAGTGAACACCACAATAGTCAGGTATAAATTCAAGCTGTTGAATTGAATATACAAAAATCCCTGCTATTTTTAAGGGTGCGATTCGGAGCCTTGGTTCCTGTATCCCGCTCTGTCAACAGATACAGTGAAAGGCCATGGAGTATGTTTTAGAATACTGTGTGCTTTCCTTCACCAGGGTCCCCGGTGCTGCTCAGACCTGGCAGTATCCTTTCACTATGTGGATGCAAAGCTGATGTACACACTGGAATACTGGACTTACCACCTCCGTGCCTACGGCTACAGGTACCGCTACAGACCTCCACTACCCCAGGGCCTGGTGGAGCGGCAGGCCCAGACAGAGAGGCCTACAGTGGGTACAGCTGGGAGAGGGAGAACCCCAGCTGTTATTACTGTTGGTGGTGATGGAGACCAGTCCAAAGCAGAGTCCGGGGCAAAGCCTTTGTCAGACAAAGGTGGGAAGGAGACATTGGGTAAAATACCCATTGACAACAACAGGACTGCAGTCACACAGGAGAGACAAGGGTGATTCTCTCTGTATGGGTTTACATGTGTTTTTGGAACGGGAATGTGTAGTGTATGGGCCAGGATGGGGCAATTCCACTTAAATTCAGTCAATTTAAGTTTACTTCCTGAATTGACACATGAATAATGAAAAAATGATTACCCACATAGTGCTCTTATGGCCAGTTCCACCACAGTGCAGGTTTAATTGATTATGGGGATTTTATAAATATATATATATATTTATCTTTTAAGTGAGTACATATACTGTAAATCATTTAACTTGAAAGTCTTAACTGTTTTTATTTGATATCTGTTGCGATTTAATGATATTCTGTTTGAATTTAAATAGTATGCAGTTACTTACCATTCATCTATATCCAGTACTTGACAGCTTATTAGGTGTTACGCACGCCTCTTTCGTTACGCTTGATAACTTGGTACAGACGACTGTGCTGCCCTTTGGAATGCGTAATGCATCTGTTAGGTTTAAAACGTGCATTGTATTTGAGGTTTTGAAGTTTTTAATTTCCACTTTGAAAGTTCAGACTTGATTTTCCCTTATGAAAAAATGTATCAACCCCTACAAAAAAGTCCATTAATTATAATCCACATAATAATTCTCATTTCTTGTTACTACAAACTTATTTTCTTGCTGTAGCAAACTGGCTTATTTAAATCCTACATCTGTAGATGCTTTGAATGTCATGAAGATTGTAAAATGGTTGGAATGACTTGGCTTCTTTCTTAACGGTAGTTTAAGCCATTTACCTTGTTCTCTGGTTTCGTTGTCTTTTTGGGAGGTCGAAGAGAAGATTTCATATCTACACTAAACATTGACCTGTATGTTTTTCAGCTGGAATGAAACAAGCAATTTAGGGTGGGATTCAATCCGATGGCCGGTTATTGGCATTGCGGCTTTTAAAGGCCATTTTGTTTACCGTGAATGGGATCTCTGCGAAAGCGGCAACATTGCCTTTGAAAGCCGCAATGCCTATAACCCGTGATTGTATTGAATCCCAGCCCTAGTATACATCATAACCTTTTGTACTGTATATACTCTACCAGTAGAATCGGTGGCAGCTGTGGGATCCTGTATTTCCATAGTCTCTCTTTCCATTTGATAAGATATTACAGTTGTGATATGACAAGAAGTACAAAGATTAAAGGTTAAATTAATATTTTAATTTACAACAACAAAAGTGTTTTGTCTTGAACTTTTGGGGAAAAAGAACCAACTATGTTAAGGAAATAGATCATATCAGATGTGACTTTTTTTTTTGTGACAATACATGTTATATACAAACTGTTAGTTTAGTTACTATGAAAACCCATCTGGAACGTTACAGTAATATGTTGGTTTGGTCAGTTTAAATTCCATTGAAGTTTTCAGAATACTTTGTTTTTGTAAAATATATCGTTGCTCTTCTGTATTGTATAATAATATCTCCAATCTTCTGAAAAGGGTGTTTCCTTAGCTGGATGGTAGAGATGGCTCCAGATGAATGTCTTGTCTATAACCCACGACGAAACCTGGATCAAAACCGAACAGTGGATGTACAGTATAATCAATAAAGGTTCATAAATGTGTTTTTAAAATAGTATTATAGTTTATTTAATTCAATATGAAGCACTTGATTTCTTATTCAATGTATTCTGGTACGTAGAGAGTTGAACTAAAGCTGTTCATTTGAGTGGAGGCCTACAGAGAATTGTCCTGCACAGCAGGAAATGCAAACTTGTAGTATATTTGAGTTTTAAAAAAGGCTTCAAAAGTTTGTAATTTACACTTTAGAAATTTCAGATTTGATTTGCTAACTAAAAATGTATCAACCCCTACAAAAATGTCCATTAGTTTTAATCCGCATAGTTCACATTTCTTGTTGCTGCAGGATTATTTTCTTTCTGTAGCAATCTGGCTCAAATTAAGATCCTACATCTGTAGATGCTTTTGATGTCATGATGATTGTAAAATGGTTGATATGGCTGGAATGACTTGGCTTCTTAACGATTGTTTTTAAGCCAAGCAAACTGGCTCAAATTAAGATCATGCATATGTAATTAACACGTGAATGGAAAACAGTATATAATGCATGCAGTCTGAGTGACATGGGAGAGAAGATGCCTTACACACTCACTCACCTCAGTCTGCACTTGTTAAAGAATATACCTCCTTTTCTTCTTTCTGGGAACACCTCCTTCCTCAAAGGACGCATGTTACCTGTAAGACAGAGCCCACACTGAGTGACTTAGCTGAAAAAATACTGTACATTTTCTCCATCGTACATTGGATTACTATAGAGGTATAGATACCATAGACTAATTCATATGATCATGTATGCCACTTATGACCATATTTTTGTACTCATGGCAGTGACATTTAGTTTTTAAATGTTTTAAGTACTCCCTGTGTTGACAGCAGTATGTGTACCTCTACATGTGATCGGTTTTATTTTATATCCAAAGTGACTTAAATACAGTATGATCCCTGTAGGAATTGAATCCATGGCCTTGGTGTTACTAGCACCTCACTCTTATCAACTGAGCCACACAAGCTGAGTTGCAGAGGATCATTATATAGACTATATTCATGTATGTGTAGCGGATTTGATGGACTATGTCTATTTATGTCTGTTTATCGGTCACAGGGTTATATTTTTAACAAAATTCAATGTAGCAAACAAGCTAGTGAGCTAGGCTAGCTAGCTATCGAGATGGGCTGCTAGCTATCGAGAGGGCTGCCAGCTAGCTATCGAGAGGTCTGCTAGCTAGCTCAAAGTTCCCTGGGAATGAGTGTCCAATGTATATATATGCCATTTGCGCTTTTATGACTTACAGTCATGTGTGCATACATTCTACGTATGGGTGGTGGGGAACCCTGTTACAAGCGCCATGCTCTACCAACTGAGCCAGAATTATCCAAGTAACTATTTTCTAATGTATATTACAGTGAATGTATTGGATGGTTTATTTGTTCAACAGGAGAGTAATGTCATCTCATGGTTCAGTGGGATGCAGAATGTATTTGGGCTGTTATTACAGTAATACTCTGTCGTGGTTCTATCATCAGACTTTTGAACTGTTTGTCTCTTGCTGATGTGGTCATCATAAAATGGAGCCGTTTGCTATACAAGACTGGGAGACTGAATGTTAGTGTGTTCATGGAGACTGAAATACTGAATGGTGTTTTGTTTCATTGGGTAATGTCAATTCTATTTTTGTTATTTTGTGAAATTCAATCTGAGATTAATTTCCTATTTAGGTCAACTTGATATGAATATTCATTTATTCAACTTTTGATTGATTATTAAAATGGAGTCACTTGTTAAAGTTGAAACATTCTCATGTGCTTCCTTTTTTACACCGCATTTCATATTTCTACCTTACTGCTCTCAGATCTCCATTCTGAGGGTAGTACCATTTTGGGGGCTCGTCTGTGATCTACAACACTGACCAGAGTTGTGGATCGTGAAAGAACCACGGCGACAAACGCTTGGAGTCCAGAGCAAGCTGGGTTGGGTTAAATGCGGGAGACACATTTCAGTTGAACAAATTACTAGGTATCCCCCTTTTCAGAAGTGTTCGACGTAGACACAAAGTCAATAGATGGTAGGGGGAATGGCATGAGTTAACACATGTAAAAAGCTAGTGTAGGACATTCAAAAACGATTGATCCAGCTCAACGAAATGCAGTCATACAAACTGGCAGCTGTCCTGATTGGGGAAACGCTTGTAGAGGCTCCCACTGTCACAGGGGCTAATGATGCAGAAATGCATGACTACATTGTGTTACATGAACAGTAAACAGCTGAGTGAGCTGGAAGATGGTCGTCGGTCAGCTGCTATTTCTGCAGGATCTTGTCACCCAACTGCTGGAGGACACCGACGACTACAAAACATCCAGAGAGATGGAACTGGACTCCATCAAAGGACAACGAACAAGGACAGCAAGAGTCAACAGACAACGTACAGACACACCAAAGTACAGCGGCCATGTGGTGGTTCCTGAGGAAGTCGCCATTCCTGACACCAAAAATGCAGAGACCTAGTGTTCTGGTGAGTGTCAGACGTGGCAGCCCTTCTGCCACAACATGAATTGGAGGTCGTTGGTGGTCAAATAGCTGATTCAGGTGCTGATATTAGTTATAGTAGCATTTTTAAGCAAATTGAGGAAACCAGAGCAAACATTTCTGAATCAGAGGTAGTTAGAGCTGTCCTCAAGGTTATCAGAATTGGGCACATTCTTAGAGATGTTCATTAACTATGAAGGACTTACAGTTGATGAATTAAAGTCATTTCTCAAATCACACATGAAAGATAAAGCCAGTAGTGAGCCGTTGCAAAACGACTAGATAAAGAGACCCCACAGGAATTTGCATATAGGCTTATTGGGTTGAAACAGTGCATTGTGCTGGCCACGAGGGTGCAGACACACTAACATATGACAAACCATTGGTCCAGCATGTTTTCCTTTACACTTTACATCAAGGGTTCAGTGTCAAACATGCAAATATAGGAAGTGATTTAAAAGCATATGTATCTGATTTTAAGATTAAAGATGATTTCCTTGTAGATCTAATCACTGAGTCAGCAAGGGATGCCGCAGAAATCCAAAATCCCATGGGGTCTTACAGACTGTGCTCAGTAGTTGCTAACGTATTACAGCAAAGTGAGGGGGTGAAAGTGTGACGGAATAAAACCAAGGTCACATACGAGGTGATGTACAGGCAAACAGAGTAGCCATCCAAGAGTTAACTACTCAAGTCACAGTCCTCGCAAAGAACCCAGAAAAAATGATCAGACCAAAAAGTGAGCGTGGGCAGTGTGCTGACACTTTGGTAGCAAACACAGCAGTGTTAGAAGGAGGATAAGGGGAAATTGAACACCAGTGTGAAACAAGCTAAAGATACATGTATCTATTGCTTCTGTGGACAGGCTGGCCACCGAGCAGTGGGTTGTCTGCCGAAAGGACAGAGACTGGGAACTGGAGGAGGTCACAGGGCGGGGACGACCAGTGACCTCAAACATGGGAAAGTCCCCTCCTGAGGTATTTACTGACCAAACCGACACTACAGCAAGGTCTAGTGACATAATTATTCTCACTTTATTCAGAAGATGGACAATACAGTAATAGGCAAAATACAAAATACATAGCACAGTTAATTGGGGGCAAGTGTCTGCTCTCATGTCTCATGAATGGAGTGTCATGTGAGGCACTATTACACACAGGCGCACAGGTTAGCATAGTGGGAAAGAAGTGGCTTGAGAAGACACTGCCCACCATTGACACATTACTTGGAGATAAAGAACACTGCAATAAGAAAGCAGCAAATGGAACCAGAGTACCCTTTGAGGGGTGGATTGAGGTGCTGGTGGACATCCAAAGTACCAAATATGGCTATAACGGTTCCCATGCCAGTGAGACAGAGCTCTGTTGACTTCCCACTTGTGGGCTTTAATGTTATTGAGGAGCTCATAAAGGAAGGAGGTCTAAGCCACAACAAAATGGGTTTGACTTGAAATCAAATGTTATTAGTCACATGTGCTGAATACAACAGGCCTTACAGTGAAATGCTTACTTATGAGCCCCTAACCGACAGTACAGTTTTAAAAATATGGATAAGAATAAGAGATAAAGGTAACAAGTCATTAGAGAGCAGCAGTAAAAAAATAACAATATATACAGGGTGGGTGCCGGAGTCAATGTGCGGGGCACCGGTTAGTTGAGGTAGTAAGTACATGTAGGTAGAGTTAATTAAAGTGACTATGCATAGATGACAACAGAGCGTGGCAGTGGTGGCGGGGGGCAATGTGAATAGTCTGGGTAGCAATTTGACAAAATGTTCAGGAGTTTTATGGCTTGGGGGTAGAAGCTGTTTAGAAACCTCTTGGACCTAGATTTGGTGCTCTGGTACAGCAGGAAGCTTGGCCCCAGTGATGTACTGGGCCGTTCGCACTACCCTCTGTAGTGCCTTGCGGTCGGAGGCCGAGCAGTTGCCATACCAGGCAGTGATGTATCCAATCAGGATGCTCTCGATGGTGCAGCCGTAGAACCTTTTGAGGATCTGAGGACCCATGCCAAATCTTTTTAGTCTCCTGAGGAGATTAGGTTTTGTGGAGCCTTCTTCACGACTGTCATGGTGTGCTTGGACCACGTTAGTTTGTTGGTGATGTGGAGGCCAAGGAACTTGAAGCTCTTAACCTGCTCCACTGCAGCCCCATTGATGAGGATGGGGGCGTGCTCAGTCCTCTTTTCCTGTAGTCCAGAATCATCTCCTTTGTCTTGATCACGTTGAGGAGAGGTTGTTGTCTCTGACCTCCTCCCTATAGGCTGTCTTGTTGTTGTCGGTGATCAGGCCTACCACAGTTGTGTCATCAGCAAATTTAATGATGGTGTTGGAGTGTGCCTGGCCGTGCAGTCATGAGTGAACAGGGAGTACAGGAGGGGACTGAGTACGCACTCCTGAGGGGCCCCTGTGTTGAGGATAAGCGTGGCAGATGTGTTGTTACCTACCCTTACCACCTGCGGGCGGCCCGTCAGGTCCAAGTCCAGGATCCAGTTGCAGAGGGAGGTGTTTAGTCCCACGGTCCTTAGCTTATTGATGAGCTTTCATGGCACTATGGTGTTGAACGCTGAGCTGTAGTCAATGAATAGCATTCTCACATAGGTGTTCCTTTTGTCCAGGTGGGAAAGGGCAGTAGGGAGTGCAGTAGAGACTGCATCATCTGTGGATCTGTTGGGGCGATATGCAAATTGGAGTGGGTCTATGGTTTCTGGGATGATGGTGTTGTGAGCCATGACCAGCCTTTCAAAGCACTTCATGGCTGCAGATGTGTGTGCTATGGGTCGGTTGTCATTTAGGCAGGTTACCTTAGTGTTCTTGGGCACAGGCATGGTGGTCTGCTTAAAACATGTTGGTATTACAGATTCGGACAGGGAGAGGTTGAAAATGTCAGTGAAGACACTTGCTAGTTGGTCAGCGCATGCTCGCAGTACATGTTCTGGTAATCCAGCCTTGTGAATGTTGACCTGTCTAAAGGTCTTCCTCACATCGGCTGGAGAGAGCGTGATCACACAGTCTTCTGGTACAGCTGGTGCTCTCATGCATGTTTCAGTGTTATTTGCCTCGAAGCGAGCATAGAAGTGGTTTAGCTCATCCGGTAGGCTCGTGTTACTGGGCAGCTCTCGGCTGTGCTTCCCTTTGTAGTCTGATGGTTTGCAGGCCCTGCCACATCCGATGAGCGTCAGAGCTGGTGTAGTACGATTCGATCTTAGCCTTGTATTGACGCTTTGCCTGTTTGATGGTTTGTCGGAGGGCATAAACAGGATTTCTTATAAGCTACCCGGTTAGAGTCCCGATCCCTGAAATCAGCAGCTCTAGCCTTTTGCTCAGTGCAGATGCTGCCTGTAATCCATGGCTTCTGGTTGGGATATGTACGTACGGTCACTGTGGGGACGACGTCATCGATGCACTTATTGATGAAGCCAGTGACAGATGTGGTGTACTCCTCAATGCCAATTGAGGAATTCCGGAACATATTCCAGTCTGTGATAGCAAAACAGTCCTGTAGCTTAGCATCTGCTTCATCTGACCACTTTTTTTATTGATCTAGTCACTGGTGCGTCCTGCTTTAATTTTTATA
Organism: Oncorhynchus keta; assembly: GCF_023373465.1. Lineage (NCBI taxonomy): Eukaryota > Metazoa > Chordata > Actinopteri > Salmoniformes > Salmonidae > Oncorhynchus > Oncorhynchus keta. Next base: position 14,149,265 of record NC_068448.1, on the reverse strand, counting down.
AGCAGGAATCAGGAGAATGGAATTATGGTCAGATTTGCCAAATGGAGGGCGAGGGAGAGCTTTGTATTCATCTGTGTGTAGAGTATAGGTGGTCCAGGTCTTTCCCCTCTGGTTGCACATTTAACATGCTGATAGAAATGTGGTAAAACTGATTTAAGTTTCCCTGCATTAAAGTCCCCGGCTACTAGGAGCACCGCCTCTGGGTGAGCGTTTTCTTGTTTGCATATGACGCAATACAGCTCATTCAATGCTATCTGACTGTGGTGGTATGTAAAACAGCTACAAAGAATATAGATGAAAACTCTCTAGGTAGATAGTGTGGTTTACAGCTACTCTACCTCAGGCGAGCAATAGCTCGAGACTTCCTTAGATATCGTGCACCAGCTGTTGTTTACAAAAATACATAGACCGCCGTACCTCGTCTTACCAGGCACCGCTGTTCTATCCTGCCAGTACATCGTATAACCAGCCAGCTGTATGTTGATGTTGTCGTCATTCAGCCATGACTCCGTGAAGCATAAGATGTTACTGCTTTTAATGTCTCGTTGGTAGTTTAATCTTCCCAATAACTCGTCCATTTTATTGTACAAAGACTGCATGTTTGCTAGCAGAATTGAGGGCGTGGTTCTTTATTCGATCGCCTCCGACTCCTCAGAAGGCAGCTCGCCCTCCGGCCTCTCTTTTCGCCGCTTCCTCTTCACGCAGATCACTGGGGTCGGGTCCTGTTCCCGAGGGAGCCATATATCCTCCACCTCGGGCTCGCACAGTCGTGAAAGAAGAAAAAAGATTATCCTAGCCCGTGGTGAGTAATCGTAGTCCTGATGTCGAGAAGTTATTTTTGGTCATAAGAGACTAGCGGCAATATTATGTACAAAAATAGTTTCAAAAAATAAGTTACAAACATCGCAGATAAAACAAAGAAGAAAACTCAATCTGTTGGGGGCACGTAAAACGTCTGCCTTCTGCTCCGGCGCCATCTTTTTTTTTAGTTTTCTTCGAGAAGCTATGAATGTGAGAAAGAACCCCGCTGACACAGTGGTTAACACAATGAACTCTATGGCCACCAACTGCACAGACGAGACAGACTTTAGCTACACAGTTAAGTCAGGGAAATCAGGATTCACAATACCAGGCGGGCAAGCTAGGGATGTGAAATATAGAGTCAGAGGCTGGCAAAAGGTGGGTGTAATGTTTCAACCATGTATTATGTCTCATGAACCAGAAGGACTTTCTCTCTACCACAGCAGGGAAGTCAACATTTGTGAAAATCTAAGTGCAAAATTAATCACACGATATCTGGCTTGCACCTAGAACATGTCTAGGCAGTACAGAGTCAGTAGTTGCTATTTTCCTGTGCCCATTTAACTTACCCCTCAGGGAGACAAGAAGGATGCACTCTTTACCATGCAGACAGACACAGCAGCAGGTGATGGCACCAATGACAAATCGTACAAACTCCAAATGCAATGTGAGAAATGGTATCCCCCAGTAAACTTAAGTCATCTAGATCAGGTATTCCCAACCTGGGGTGGACGCACGATGCCGTCGGGGTACGCCAAATAAAATGTGATCCATATATATATATATATATTATATATATATTATATAAATATATATATAATTGTTTTCTTGTTTCTTTTCTTCACATTTTCAAACAGTCTGTTTATATTTTCCAACAGGGCTATACATTTGGGTGAAGGTTTTCTTACCTGAGTAGCCTCATTTCACTGCTAAAAATCGAATTAAACCATCTAGTGTTCAGCGAAATAACAACACAATGCTAACCATGTGTATGTGACAAATACAATTTGTCACACACAAATACAGGTAGCCTAGTGAAATAATTAACATCCAATCACATTAACCATTACTCTCTCGCGGGAATTCCACTAACGGTCAGAATGTAGCCAAACGTAGCTGCTGCTCATTCAGTTTGCTCGAAAATTGATAAATGGTTTTAAAAAAGTAAGGCACACCAGCTTATATAAGTTTATATAATATAACATACACTACCGTTCAATATTTTGGCATCACTTAGAAATGTCCTTGTTTTGGAAAGAAAATCACTTTTTCTGGCCATTAAAACAACATCAAGTTGATAAGAAATACAGTGTAGACATTGTTAATGTTGTAAATGACTTTTGAAGCAGGAAACAGCTTCAAGGCCAGCATCCCGGAGTCGCCTCTTCATTGTTGACGTTGAGACTGGTGTTTTGCTGGTACTATTTAATGAAGCTGCCAGTTGAGGACTTGTGAGGTGTCTGTTTCTCAAACTAGACACTAATGTACTTGTCCTCTTGCTCAGTTGTGCACCGGGGCCTCCTACTCCTCTTTCGATTCTGGTTAGGGCCAGTTTACGCTGTTCTGTACACAGCGTTGTACGAGGTCTTCAGTTTCTTGGCAATTTCTCACATGGAATAGCCTTCAATTCTCAGAACAAGAATAGACTGATGAGTTTCAGAAGAAAGGTCTTTGTTTCTGGCCATTTTCAGCCTGTAATCGAACCCACAAATGCTGATGCTCCAGATACTCAACTAGTCTGAAGAAGGCCAGTTCTTTTGCTTTTATTGCTATTGTTTTGTTGCTAACACAACGTGCCTTTGGAACAAAGGAGTGATGGTTGCTGATAACGGGCCTCTGTACACCTATGTAGATATTCCATTAAAAAAATCTGCCGTTTCCAGCTACAAAAGTAATTTACAACATTAACAATGTCTAAACTGTATTTCTGATCAATTTGATGTTATTTTAACTTCTTGCGTTGAGCCATCCCGGATCCGGTATCGTGACTACAGCCTCAAGCTATTACCATAACGCAACGTTAACTATTCATGAAAATCGCAAATTAAATGAAATTAACCTATTTGCTCTCAAGCTTAGCCTTTTGTTAACAACACTGTCGTTTCAGATTTTCAAAATTAGCTTTTGAACCATAGCTAAACAAGCATTTGTGTAACAGTATTAGTATTAGTATTAGCCTAGCATAGGATTATGCCTCTATTTCAGCATGCAACATTTTCCACAAAAACCAGAAAATAATTCAAATAAAATAATTTACCTTTGAAGAACTTCAGATGTTTTCAATGAGGAGACTGTTAGATAGCAAATGTTCCGTTTTTACAAAAATATTATTTGTGTCAACTAATCACTCCGTTTTGTTCATCACGTTTGGGTAAGGAAAAAAATTAATACGTCATTAAACGCAAACTTTCTTCCAAATTAACTCCATAATATCGACAGAAACATGGCAAACCAATGTTTAGGATCAATCCTCAAGGTGTTTTTCACATATCTATCGACGATAAAATCCATCGTGGCAGTTTACTTTCTCTTCTGAAGAAATGGAACGCGCATGGACCTACAGATTACGCACACAGGACACCGGGTGGGACACCAGGTAAATGGAGTCTCTTATGGTCAATCTTCCAATGATATGCCTACAAACACGTCACAATGCTGCAGACACCTCGGGGAATAGACAGAAAGCGCAGGCTCATTCCTGGCGCATTCACAGCCATATAAGGAGACATTGGAACACAGCGCCTTCAGAATCTGGGGCATTTCCTGTATGAAACTTCATCTTGGTTTCGCCTGTTGCATTAGTTATGGGGCACTCACAGATAATATCTTTGCAGTTTTGGAGAAGTCAGAGTTGTCTTTCCAAGGCTGTCAATTCCATGCATAGTCGAGCATCTTTTCGTGACAAAATATTGCGCTTAAAACGGGCACGTCTTTTTATCCAATAATGACACAGCGCCCCCATAGGTTGAAGAGGTTAATGGACATGAAATGTGCTTTTCTTTCAAAAACAAGGACATTTCTTAGTGACCCCAAACTTTTGAACGATAGTGTATATGATATTAAAAAAAGAAACATCCCCTTTTCAGGACCCTGTCCAAAGATAATTTGTGGATATCCAAATAACTTCACAGATCTTCATTGTAAAGGGTTTAAACACTGTTTCCCATGCTTGTTCAATGAACCATAAACAATTAATGAGCATGCACCTATGGAACTGTTGTTAAGACACTTACAGACGGTATACAATTAAAGGTCACAGTTATGAAAACTTAGGACACTAAAGAGGCCTTTCTACTGACTCTGAAAAACACGAAAAGATAGATGCCCAGGGTCCCTGCTCATCTGTGTGAATGTGCCTTAGGCATGCTGCAAGGAGGCATGAGGACTGCAGATGTGGCCAGGGCAATAAATTGCAATGTCCGTACTGCGAGACGCCTGAGATAACGCTACAGGGAGACAGGATGGACAGCTGATCGTCCTCGCAGTGGCAGACCATGCGTAAAAACACCTGCACAGGATCGGTACATCACAACTACGGGACAGGTACAGGATGGCAACAGCAACTGCCCGAGTTACACCAGGAATGCACAATCCCTCTATCAATGATCAGACTGTCCGCAATAGGCTGAGAGAGGCCGGACTGAGGGCTTGTAGGCCTTTTGTAAGGCAGGTCCTCACCAGACAACGTCACCTATGGGCACAAACCCACCGTTGCTGGACCAGACAGGGCTGGCAAAAAGTGCTCTTCACTGATGAGTCACGGTTTTGTCTCACCAGGGGTGATGGTCGGATTTGCGTTTATCGTCGAACGAATGAGCGTTACACCGAGGCCTGTACTCTGCAGCGGGATCGCTTTGGAGGTGCAGGGTCCGTCATGGTCTGGGGCGGTGTATCACAGCATCATCGGACTGAGGTTGTTGTCATTGCAGGCAATCTCAATGCTGTGCGTTACAAGGAAGACATCCTCCTCCCTAATGTGATACCCTTCCTGCAGGCTCATTCTGACATGACCCTCCAGCATGACAATGCCACCAGCCATACTGCTCGTTCTGTGCGTGATTTCCAGCAAGACAGGAATGTCAGTGTTCTACCATGGCCAGCAAAGAGCACGGAACTCAATCCCATTGAGCACGTCTGGAACCTGTTGGAACGGAGAGTGAGGGCTAGGGCCATTCCCCCAGAAATGTCCGGAAACTTGCAGGTGCCTTGGTGGAAGAGTGGGGTAACATCTCACAGCAAGAACTGGTAAATCTGGTGCAGTCCATGAGGAGGAGATGCACTGCAATACTTAATGCAGCTGGTGGCCACACCAGATACTGATTGTTATTTTTTTTACATTGACCCCCTTCGTTCAATGACACATTATTCAATTTATGTTAGTCACATGTTGTGGAACTTGTTCAGTTTATGTCTCAGTTGTTGAATCTTGTTATGTTCATACAAATATTATACATGTTAAGTTTGCTGAAAATAAATGCAGTTGACAGAGAGAGGACATTTCTTTTTTTGCTGAGTATATGTGCAAAAGTACTATCTCACAACTAAATGAACTAAATGAACCCTTCACTCTTGCGCAGACATTTAGAAACAAAAAAGGGGAGTTTGAGCAAGAATTAAGACTACCTTCAAGTAGTAAGACATGTATAAAAGCAACAGATACCATTAATAAGAAGTGGCTAGAAGCGTCTTATATGGTGACCTACTGAGTGGCTAGGACAGGCAAGTCCCATACTATTGTGGAGGACTTCATTCTTCCTGTTGCCGTGCATATGGCTGGGACAATGCTGGGGAAAACACCAAAAGACTATACAGACAATGTCTTCATCAAACAACCCTGTTTCATGACACATCAGTAACATGGCAGATGTTTTGAAACAATTACTGCTTTGCGTACAAGCCAGTGAATTCTATGCGTTACAGCTGGATGAGTCAACAGACGTGGCGGGCCTGGCACAGCTCCTGGTATATGTCTGTTACAGCTGGATGAGTCAACAGACGTGGCGGGCCTGGCACAGCTCCTGGTATATGTCTGTTACAGCTGGATGAGTCAACAGACGTGGCGGGCCTGGCACAGCTCCTGGTATATGTCTGTTACAGCTGGATGAGTCAACAGACGTGGAGGGCCTGGCACAGCTCCTGGTATATGTCTGTTACAGCTGGATGAGTCAACAGACGTGGCGGGCCTGGCACAGCTCCTGGTATATGTCTGTTACAGCTGGATGAGTCAACAGACGTGGCGGGCCTGGCACAGCTCCTGGTATATATCTGTTACAGCTGGATGAGTCAACAGACGTGGCGGGCCTGGCACAGCTCCTGGTATATGTCTGTTACAGCTGGATGAGTCAACAGACGTGGAGGGCCTGGCACAGCTCCTGGTATATGTCTGTTACAGCTGGATGAGTCAACAGACGTGGTGGGCCTGGCACAGCTCCTGGTATATATCTGTTACAGCTGGATGAGTCAACAGACGTGGCGGGCCTGGCACAGCTCCTGGTATATGTCTGTTACAGCTGGATGAGTCAACAGACGTGGAGGGCCTGGCACAGCTCTGGTATATGTCTGTTACAGCTGGATGAGTCAACAGACGTGGTGGGCCTGGCACAGCTCCTGGTATGTCTGTTACAGCTGGATGAGTCAACAGACGTGGGGGGCCTGGCACAGCTCCTGGTATATGTCTGTTACAGCTGGATGAGTCAACAGACGTGGTGGGCCTGGCACAGCTCCTGGTATATGTCTGTTACAGCTGGATGAGTCAACAGACGTGGTGGGCCTGGCACAGCTCCTGGTATATGTCTGTTACAGCTGGATGAGTCAACAGACGTGGTGGGCCTGGCACAGCTCCTGGTATGTCTGTTACAGCTGGATGAGTCAACAGACGTGGTGGGCCTGGCACAGCTCCTGGTATATGTCTGTTACAGCTGGATGAGTCAACAGACGTGGTGGGCCTGGCACAGCTCCTGGTATATGTCTGTTACAGCTGGATGAGTCAACAGACGTGGTGGGCCTGGCACAGCTCCTGGTATGTCTGTTACAGCTGGATGAGTCAACAGATGTGACGGGCCTGGCACAGCTCCTGGTATATGTCTGTTACAGCTGGATGAGTCAACAGACGTGGTGGGCCTGGCACAGCTCCTGGTATATGTCTGTTACAGCTGGATGAGTCAACAGACGTGGTGGGCCTGGCACAGCTCCTGGTATATGTATTTTACAGCTGGATGAGTCAACAGACGTGGTGGGCCTGGCACAGCTCCTGGTATATTTTTCTGTTACAGCTGGATGAGTCAACAGATGTGGCGGGCCTGGCACAGCTCCTGGTATATGTCTGTTACAGCTGGATGAGTCAACAGACGTGGTGGGCCTGGCACAGCTCCTGGTATATTTTTCTGTTACAGCTGGATGAGTCAACAGATGTGGCGGGCCTGGCACAGCTCCTGGTATATGTCTGTTACAGCTGGGTGAGTCAACAGACGTGGTGGGCCTGGCACAGCTCCTGGTATATGTCTGTTACAGCTGGATGAGTCAACAGACGTGGCGGGACTGGCACAGCTCCTGGTATATGTCTGTTACAGCTGGGTGAGTCAACAGACGTGGTGGGCCTGGCACAGCTCCTGGTATATGTCTGTTACAGCTGGATGAGTCAACAGACGTGGCGGGCCTGGCACAGCTCCTGGTATATGTATTTTACAGCTGGATGAGTCAACAGACGTGGTGGGCCTGGCACAGCTCCTGGTATATTTTTCTGTTACAGCTGGATGAGTCAACAGATGTGGCGGGCCTGGCACAGCTCCTGGTATATGTCTGTTACAGCTGGGTGAGTCAACAGACGTGGTGGGCCTGGCACAGCTCCTGGTATATGTCTGTTACAGCTGGATGAGTCAACAGACGTGGCGGGCCTGGCACAGTTCCTGGTATATGTCTGTTACAGCTGGATGAGTCAACAGACGTGGCGGGCCTGGCACAGCTCCTGGTATATGTCCATTATGTTAATGGGGGTCAATTACGGAAGACATCCTTTTCAATGTCTACACTGTATTTCAGGACAACAGGAGAGGATATTTAAGGTACTGGACAGCTTTGTGACATCAAATGGACTTTGGTGGTCAAGACGTGTTGGTATCTGTACTGATGGCGCAAAAGCCATGACAGGGAGACATAGTGGAGTTGTAACGCTCATGCAAGCAGTTGCTCCCGACCCAACTTGGGTGCACTGCAGCATCCGACAGGCTCTTGCTTCCTAAGGAATGCCTGACAGCTTGAAAGACGTTTTGGACACCACGAGTGAAAATGGTTGACTTTGTTAAAGCAAGGTCCCTGAACCCTCATGCATTTTCTGCACTATGCAATGATACGGGCAGCGATCATGTAACGCTCTTACAACATACAGAAGTGTGCTGGTTATCAAGGTGCAAAGTAATTGAGACGCTTTTTAAAAATTGATAGACGAGCTTAAAGTTCTTTACCGAACACACATTTATTTTGTCTGACCGCTTGCATGATGACAAGTTTCTCACACGACTGGCCTGTCTGATGTTTTCTCTCACCTGAATGATCTGAATCTAGGAATACAGGGACTCTCTGCAACTATATTCAATGTGCCGGACAAAATTGAGGCAATGATTAAGAACTTGGAGCTCTTCTCTTTCTGCATTAACGAGGACAACACACAGGTCTTTCCATCATTGTATGACTTTGTGTGATAATTAACGCAAGCTTATGGACAATGTCAAATATGATATAGAGAAGAACCTGAGTGAGTTGGGTGCGTAATTACGCAGGTACTTTCCTGAAACGGATGACACAAACAACTGGATTCGTTATCCCTTTCATGCCCCTGCCTCCAGTTCACTTACTGATTTCTGAACAAGAGAGCCTCATCAAAATTGCAAGAAGTGGTTCTGTGAAAATTACATTTTTGTCACGCTCTGATCTGTTTCACCTGTCTTTGTGATTGTCTCCACCCCCTCCAGGAGTCACCTGTTGTTTGCTAGTCTGCCCGATTTTGACCCTTGCCTGTCCTGACCCCGAGCCTGCCTGCCACCCTGTACTCCTGGACTCTGATCTTTTGCCTGCCCCTTGGATTATAATAAATATCAGAGCCTCAAACCATCTGCCTCCTGTGTCTGCATCTGGGTCTCGCCCTGTGCCCTTATATAATTGATTCAGAAGCCACTACTAGATTTCTGGATTTGGCTGTGCTCAGAGTATCCTGGCTTGGCAAATTTCATTGTTAAGACACTGATGCCCTTTGCAGCCACGCACCTATGTGAGAGTGGATTCCTCACCCACACTAGCATGAAAACGAAATACAGGCACAGACTGTGTGTGGGAAATGATTCAAGACAGACTCTGTCCAATACAACCCAACATTGCAGAGTTATGTGCATCCTTTCAAACACACCCTTCTCCTTAACCTGTGGTGAGTTATTCACCATTTTCGATGAACAAATCACATTTTATATGTAAGATGGCTAAATAAAGAGCAAAAATATTGATTATTATTATTTGTGCCCTGGTCCTATAACAGCTCTTTGTCACTCCCCATGAGCCGGGTTGTGACAAATTCACAGTCATTCTTATATTTAATAAATGTATCGTATAGTGTGTGTGCGTGTGGCAGGCTTACAATGATGGCATAAAACAACATTTGAGAGTGCGCTGACCCTGGTGCTAGAGGGTACACAGCTGGAGGTTGAATATTTGAAGGGGTATGGGACGATAAAATGTTTGGGAGCCACTGATCTAGATTCAAGGCAGGAATAAGTAGTGAGACAAATGTAGTTCGACGAATCAGATGTGTTTGCTGAGAATTCGGGGAGATCTAGGTTGTGTGAACCTACGTGATGACACACCTGTACAGAAATCCTACAACTCCATTCCAAAACCATTGTAGAAGGAAGTGAAGGAGCATGTGCACACACTGCTTGAAAGGGGGGTAAGAAAGTCAGTGGTCCTACTCATTACCTGTTGTGTGAGAACAGTGGGAGAGGTGAGGCCTATTCTCTGATTTCTAGGTTCCTATAGAAGATTTCTTGAGACTCGCAAAACCGTTGAATGAACTGCTCCAGCCCGACGGAGAAAATACAGTGGAGAGCAAAATGTCCCAAAGAACATCGAAAGGAAAGCTCAAAACCAAATGTTCACGTCAATTGCCATCAAAGATGCCAGTAGAATGGACAGCAGCCCACCAGGCCATTGTAGATAGATTTGTGAATGCAGTTAACTACCAGTAAACTACCAAAGGCAGCAGGAAAAGATATGAATGATAGGTTATAGGTCGAAGACCTTGTCTCCAGCTGAAAATAACTATCACCTACACTCCGGAAAGCTCGAATTCCTGGCTCTAAAATGGACTGTGACAAGTTCCGTGATAATCTCTACTATGCCTCATCTTTTACAATATACACAGATAACAATCCCCTTATATTTGTGATGAGTACTGTCAGGTTTAACGCTGTAGGGCACAGATGGGTGCGTGAACTAGCATACTTAAGTTTTTACATTTAGTACCGCCCAGGGAAAGTCAATATTGACGCAGACACTCTATCCAGAAACCCACTTGACCTCCAATAAGGGTGAATGCGAGTTCACCAACAACATGACTCAAGATGTAATTACTGCCATCTGGAAGGAAAGTAAAGCTGTCAAAGAAAAGGAGGCTATGTGGGCAGCTGCTCTGTCAATCAGTCTTCCAGTTCCTGACAACACTAATGTCTGGGAAGACATGATACCGTTAACCGTTGGGGACATCCAAGCTGCCGAAGAGGTTAAAAGGGCGACAACCAACAGACACAGAGAAAAGGCAACTGCGTGTGAGAACCAAACGCTTGCTCATATTGTACATTCATAGACTCTACTCGTCACGGAGCAACACTTACTCACCACAGTTCCTTCTCTTTGGCCAACTACCCCACCTGCTCATTGACCAGTTGCTTGGCCTCAATCAGTGTGATAAACAGGTGTCACAACCAGTCTACACTCAGAACTAGGCCACCAAAATGCAGGAAGCTTACCAAGTTGCATCTGAAAACAGTAGAGAGTCCTCTGCTAAAGGCAAAAGACACTACGACCATGGTGCAGAGGCCCTCCAAACTGGAGATAGAGTCTTGGTGAAGAAGATTTTAGAGAGAGGAGAACCAGGCAAGTTGCAGGCCTACTGGGACACTGCCATACACAGGGTGGTAATAAAGATTGGGGAAGGACCAGTCTACAAGGTGGAAAGGGAGAATGGTGCTAAGGGCATCAGAGTGCTCCATAGCAACATGCTGTTAGTGAACGACATACCTGTGTGAAACATGAGACCTTGGAAGAGAGGAAACAGCATGCTAGTAAAAGGACATCAAACATGGAGGAGATGGGGATGAAACTTCAGAAGAATCTAATGAGGAGGAAGACTTCTGTTCTCATGGAGTTCACCCAGTTGCGAGCGCAGAACACCCAAGACCTCAGATAAAATCACTGACAGAAGAGGCCTATATGTTTCATCCCTGTATTCAGGATACAGGAAGTAGTTAGTATGAGAACATGAAGCAGGAATCAGAGGTCCTAGAAGAACCAAACAATGAGGATTGGGACAATGCCGAAAGGAGAGAGGACCATGTTGAAAGGAGAGATGATACTCCCGAAACTGTAGTTGGGTCCAATCCAGACAATGGTTGTTCATGTATGAATGACGTCATGGATTCAGATCAGCAGTGCGTAGAGGAAGGGATGGATATCAGAAGATCCCAATGTATCCAAAACCCCGTGGTGGAAAAAGTACTCAAAAGTCATACTTGAGTAAAAATAAAGATACCTTAATAGAATATGACTCAAGTAAATGTGAAAGTCACCCAGTATTTGGTTTTAAATATACTTAAGTATCAAAAGTACATGGAATTGCTAAAATGTACTTAAGTATCAAAAGGAAAAGTATGAATCATTTCAAATTCCTTATATCATGCAAACCGATAGCATCATTTCATTTTTTTTTAAATATATATTTACGGATAGCCAGAGGCACACTACAACACTGACATTAATTTACAAACAAAACATTTGTGTTTAGTGAGTCCGCCAGATCAGAGGCAGTGGGGATGAACAGGGATGTTCTCTTGATAAGTGCGTGAACTGGACCATTTTCCTGTCCATTCAAAACGAGTACTTTTGGGTGTCAGGGAAAATGTATAGAGTGAAAAGTACATTATTTTCTCCAGGAATGTAGTGAAGTAAAACTAGCAGTTGTCAAAAATATAAATAGCAAAGTAAACTACAGATAGCACAAAAAAAAACTTGAGGTACTTTAAAAAGTATTTTTTACTTAAGTACTTTACACCACTGCCTAAAACCAAGGAGCAAGCTAACTTATGACACACTTGGACTGCCAACATACCAGGTGTGGAGACCTAATATTCATGCCTTATAGCAAACTCTACCACCCACTCCACCAATATGCATGTCTACTTACCAATGTCAGCAGTGTGACCAATATCAATACCAGTGCCGAAACCTATACAGAACACCAGACATACTGCTCAGTTACAGACTTGCTGAGTAATAACAGGAGGGACTATTTAAAGAGGGTGAGCGTGTCAGGTTGCAAATAATTGAGTTAGAACTTAAAGTACATGGGATTCAAGGGATACATTTTCTATTTTGCTGGACTAAGTCTATCCATTCCTATGCAGTCAGGTATTTATTATGCAGCAGTAGATGCAATTACAGTCAGGACACAAGAGGGCGCTCTAACTTGTGTTGGACTAGGAATCAAAGGAGTAAGTACTGAGCTGGCTTCAGTGTTGACATATTCGCAGTTTTCCAGCGAAATTGGGCTACTTTGAAAACGATGTCGCGGGTGAAAATGCATTGGTCGCGGGTATTTGGGCTACTTTCAATTGCACCGCAATCGTATTTCTTCTTAATATATATATATATATATATTTCACTGAGTCAGGGAGACAGAGCAGCACGTGCGTACATCGTGATAACTTTTTACCGTTTGTAGGTAGGCTATTTAGATGGGTCATTATGGAGACACCCTTTTTTCCATAAAACATTAACAAGCTAGAACTGATAACGGCGAGAATGCATTTGAAATCGACACTAGGCGCACTAGAGCACTTTAGATAAATTCGCTCAGAGGTGGTTTAAAGTGAACTGCATTTTTGAAGGTGAATTTTCTTATGGATAACCGTATCAGGCGAAGGGTTTTACTCATGCTCAGTTCTAGGGAAATTTGAAATGGAAGTTATGGAACTCCCTCGCGTGCTTGTGTTATGGGGAAATGTCCACAATGAAAATCACATTACATTTGGGGACTGATAGGCGACATTTGTATCTGATGGCCATCAAGTAAGCTATTCATTTATATGCCATTCTCGGCTACTGTAGCCTGCCATTTGATACAGTAAATACAGTATGTTGAAATTATTATATCACTGGAGTCGATGCAAATCAATTTGTGCCACTTGTGTAGCCTACCTGGAGCTGGCAAACGGATTTAATAGAATATAATTCAGTTTGTTGTTGTATCCTTGTGTAATTATGCAATTATTAATGGACATGTTTAGTTAAATTAAATTGGAAGTTATCAATTGTGATCATGTTCACAGCTCTATCACAAATGTATCATTCTCCATTGTGGATTTTCTCCTGAAATGAGATGTTGGCCTATAGGCCACCTGCATCTGGCACAGTTGAATTGCAATTATATTGAATTATATTGCCTATTGAAATAACAAGTCAATCTCGCAAATAGACGATTTATGTTTGTAGTCTTAACATTTGGCAGATAATGACGGCACAATTGCGAGAAAATAGACTAACATTCGTTTTTTAAAAAGTGATTCTTGCAGAGATTTCGAGACCCTCTGTCCAACGTTCATCACTCAAACTTTCAGGTCGATGTATCTATAGTTATGCACGTGCACAAACAGGGTTCATTTAAGCAATAAAGCACGAGGGGGTGTGGTATATGGCCAATACACTACGGCTAAGGCCTGTTCTTATGCATGATGCATCGCGGAGTGCCTGGACACAGCCCTTAGTCGTGGTATATTGGTCATATACCATAAACACCAGAGGTGCCTTATTGCTATTATAAACTGGTCACCAACGTAATTAGAGCAGTACAAATAAATGTTGTGTCATGCTGATCTTATGCATGATGCATCGCGGAGTGCCTGGTCACAGCCCTTAGTCGTGGTATATTGGTCATATACCATAAACACCAGAGGTGCCTTATTGCTATTATAAACTGGTCACCAACATAATTAGTTAGAGTAGTACAAATAAATGTTGTGTCATACCTGTGGTATAAGATCTGATATGCCACTTATGTCAGCCAATCAGCATTCAGGGCTCAAACCACCCAGTTTATAATTATAATTTAGTGCTGAATGCTGATTGGTTGAAAGCCATGGTATATTAGATGTGTACCAAGGGAATGACAAAAACATACTTTTTACCATTCTAATTACATTGTTAACCAGTTTATAATAGCAGTAAGGCAATTTAGGGATTTGTGGTAAATGGCCAATATACCACGGCTAAGAGCTGTTCTTACCACACCTCCTCCAGCCTTACTGCATAATCAAAGCAGTCAAAACAAGTTAAATCGACATCCATTGATGGACAATGATCTGGAGAGTTTAATAAGGGTGTTTTATCTTTTCTCTTGCGACTTATTCTTAAACTCGTAAGAATTATTATTTTGATGAAAAAACAAATTTAGCTTCTTAGTCTAAGTCGTTAAAAATGACATTGATATTCCTTCTTAATTCGGTTGCTAACTTTATGGAAAAGGGGTTATTGGATAAATGTGGCAACTCTTGCAACATTTTTTATGGGCTAGTTGTCAGGCCTTGTGGGTGGGTTTTCAGAGGTGATTGGCTTATACATTTTAGCTCGACCTGGCAACCTTGGCTGGCTTCATTATTAAAACGGAGTTACTTGATAAAGTTGAAACATTCTCATGTGCTTCCTTTTTTCCACCTCATTTCATGTAAATATTCCTTTATTTGTACTTTGTTATTGATGAGATACAGGGTGTTTAGCAACATGGTCTGACATTCTTTGTAATGTTTATAGGTCATGGGGTTATATTTTTGATGAAAATTCAATGTAGCAAACAGGCTAGTGAGCGAGGCTAGCTAGCTATCGAGATGGGCTGCCAGCTAGCTATCGAGATGGGCTGCCAGCTAGCTATCGAGATGGGCTGCCAGCTAGCTATCGAGATGGGCTGCCAGCTAGCTATCGAGAGGGGCTTCCAGCTAGCTATCGAGAGGGGCTGCCAGCTAGCTATCGAGAGGGGCTGCCAGCTAGCTATCGAGAGGGGCTGCCAGCTAGCTATCGAGAGGGGCTGCTAGCTAGCTTCAAAGGGTGCCTGCTCGTTCCCTGGGGGATGCGTGTCCATATCCAAGTAACTATTTTCTAATGTATATTACAGTGATTGTATTGGATGGTTTATTTGTTCAACAGGAGAGTAATGTCATCTCATGGTTCAGGGGGATGCAGAACGTATTTGGGCTGTTATTACAGTAATACTCTGTCGTGGTTCCATGTCTCTTGCTGATGTAGTCATCATAAAATGGAGCCGTTTGCTATACAAGACTGGGAGACTGAATGTTAGTGTGTTCATGGAGGAGACTGAAATACTGAATGGTGTTTTGTTTCATTGGGTAATGTCAATTCTATTTTTGTTATTTCTTGAAATTCAATCTAAGAATCATTTCATCTTTATGTAAACTTATTTGATATGAATATTCATTTATTTAACTTTTGATTGATTATGAAAACAAAGTCACTTGATACAATTGAAACATTCTCATGTGCTTCCTTTTTTTACACCGCATTTCATGTTACCTCCTTACTGCTCTCAGATCTCCATCCTGAGGCTAATAACATATACCCATCCACCTACACTCACCAAGTTCAGAGTTTCTTCTGCCCATAAGCCCAACAAAGACGTCGTCCATCTCCCCTGTTACAAAAAAGGCTTAGGTCATTATCAAATGCAGGTGTTCACAGTATGTTTACATTTTTTAGGACCTTGGGTATGAAAAAAAGCACTTTATGAATTAGTATTATATGACACAAAATGCCGCATCATTTTCAATTAGAGATAATAACATTTCTATTGATATGTAAAAGAAAGAGCAAATTAATGGTTATTACTAACTTTTATGGGGAGATGGTGGTAGATCATTTATATCTGGGGAAAAACAAGTCAAATGTCAAAAAATCATAAATCCCAATAAAAAGTGAATTAGTCCTATGAAGAATGTCCTTTACCAGCAGTGAACACCAGCATCAGCATTGAACATGTTATGAAATGAAAGATGTATCATTGGTATAAACACTTCTATCCATCATGAAAGGCCTGAGTCAACACATCATCATCTCTTTAAGCCAGGGCAAGCTCTTTGTGACAACTGTTGTCTGCTGATGCAAAAAGGTATTTCTAAAAAACTTTAGTTTGATCTAGGATGTGGAGCAGACACTTACCAGCGCTCCTTCTCCCCATCAGCCCGACGAAGCTGTCATAATCCAGACCGTTATATCTCTTCAGAACGGTCCGCTGGATGTTTCCCAAACCTGGACCCTCCTGTAATGATGACACATGATTGTATTCAGTGTTTTTTATTTTATGTTCAATCACTTGTGCAAGTTTTTAGATGTAAGTGGTATACTCCCGGGTACAAAACTCTGAACTGATAACACTTGTAATCCCCCTATTTTACAGTCAAAACCTTGCATACATTTGGGTTCATCCATGCCAAAATCTTTTCTGTGAAATACCATGAGAACATGTTGTTTGGTCACCAATAAATCAGATAACAATAGGCTAACCATTTAATCATTTTAACTACCATTTAATCCAATAGCAAAAAAACAACTTTAGTTTTTATAGTGTTGAATAGAAAGAATAGTAGATGGTAAGTATAATTTCTCATACAGTATATTTGTATCCAGTGGCAGATTGTGAGAATATTGAGAAACATGGAAAGCTTAGTTTAATTATCCTTATAAATGACATATGTAGGACAAATCATCAAAAATAGTGGTATTGTAAAGCAGTTGGCCACTGTAAAAACATAGCACTGTGTTGTGTGTCATTTGTGACTCATGCAACATTTTTCAAGATCACTTAAAATTTTTTTTTTTTTTTACCTTTTTACCCACATTTTGTACTTTTTTTTCTCTGCTTACAGTATCAATGCAATTCAGATAACGAGTGGAATATAATAGAATAATATGATATATTTAGGTATTTCAGCAGTGCGTTGTACACTACACTATAATTCCAAATGGTAGCACATAGTGACTATTGTAACGACGTTCTTCGTTTGTCGAAAGAGAGTCGGACCGAAATGCAGCGTGGTGGTTACTCATGTCTTTAATGAAACAAATGACGATACATGAAATAACTTATAAATACAAAAACAACAAACGGAACGTGAAAACCTAATACAGCCTATCTGGTGAACACTACACAGAGATAGGAACAATCACCCACGAAATACACAGTGAAACCCAGGCTACCTAAATACGGTTCCCCATCAGAGACAACAAGAATCACCTGACTCTGATTGAGAACCGCCTCAGGCAGCCAAGCCTAAACTAGACACACCCCTAATCAACCACAATCCCAATGCCTACAAAAAACCCAATACGACAACACAATAAACCCATGTCACACCCTGGCCTGCACAAATATATAACGGAAACACAAAATACAATGACCAAGGCGTGACAACTATTTCTACTTTGTCCTTTTGAAGAACACTGGCTAATGGAGAATGATGATGTAGTATTTACAGCCACATCCATATATGATTCGGTTTTACCTTCCAGCATAAATTTGTCAAATTGACACATTTATGAGGTAAATATATAGAAATGTACAGTGTTCAGCAGTAATCAAACTATAATGTTAACTAGGCACTACATACATTTGTTTCAGTAGTTAGTGTTGAGCAGTTTGATTAAGTGATAGTTCATTGTATAGTTAATTGTATTGTTAACAAATGACATTTAAAAAAGTAAAGAGGATATTGCATTTTGAAAAGCAGATACTTAGATTGAATATGTATCCAAATTGGAAGAGTGATTTGGTGCAGTGGACAACAGACTTTGAATTAGCTTGTTGTACTCAGTCAATTGAAAATGTACTTGGGAGTTTTGAAACACCAGCCAATGATGATCTGTTTAGATTCGTGTGCTTAGAGTTGTGAAAATGTAACACATACTGTACTTGTGAAAATTGCACCAAAGTGATTGGAGAAAAAAAAATGTAAGCACCCATGGTCATTCCACCCCCCAAATATCAATGTGATGACGTTGAATCAGCTTGGAAAAAGATTTGGATTTTCAAAAAGTAATCAATGAATGGCATTGCGTCTCTTTTTCACCCAACTTTTAACCTACATCCAATTACATGGTACATAGTTTTGTTGATTTCACGTTGAATTAGGCGACAACTCAACCAAATGTAAATCAAAACTAGACTTTGAACTAACGTCTGTTCCCAGTGGGCAAGGTCTGGTGAAATATGAAGGAATTCATTCATTCTAACTCATTTAAAGTTTTCATGTCATGAAACAATGTTCTCTCCACAGTCCGGCTTTGATTTAACCTATTAATTGGCTATAGTGTATTTTATCAGTAATTTGAATTCATAAATCATATTTATTGTATGAAGGAAAAACAGATAATGTACGCGCTAACCTGAGATTTAAATTGAAACGTTAGGCTGAGAAACTTCCATACCTCGGAGTCGATTGATCTGTGTGCCCCAGCCGCAGGTTCCTCGCAGCTGGACTGGCTTGAGTGGAGTTTCATGGCGACAAACAAAGCCACCAGCAAAATGCCGCTTCTCATCTTTTTACCACCACCTGTAAGGTGAGTGACGATGGATTAGCAACAATATAGCCAAACAACTTGAAAAGTTTGGATAAGAGCTCCGCGGAAACCAAACTCGCATCACATTTGAGCCTGGTTTTACGCGAATTAATATTGTCCCTCAATAAATATAATATAGCTGACAGATCTGCCTCTACAATACAATCTTAAAAAAAATGAAAATAAAAAAAAGACCCAAAAGGAAATGGCTTGTTTGAAAATACGCATAATGTGCACTGAAATGTTGCCATGCATGTTTAATTTAAAGTCTGTATTAATAAACAATGGCAGTTATTTTGGCTTTGTTCGGATGTTTTCAAGGACATTAAATCATGTTTCAACAACAACATGTCCAATATTTATGTTTTTTCCCCCGCTGCGTTCAAGGTTGGGTTATCCGCGTCTCCAAATGTCGCTGAAATATGCACGCCATTTGACAAGCATAGCAATCATTTAAAAACATCTAGATATATAATATATCATATAATACAGGGCATATTTCTCTAAAATAAATACTTATTTACCTGTTTTCCGATCGAAGTGGTAATATTCTGTTACACCAAGCGTGTGCCCAGGTGCGTTCTGGAGTGAGGAAAGGCGTGAATAAACTCCTGCAGTGCAGCGACGAGATCCGCGAAGAAAGTGAGAGGTCCAGTCCACCTCTGTTTATTAAATGATAGCTGGGTATCTGTGCGAGTCCAATCGGCTGCAGAAACGTAGGTGGGTTCTCGACGTCATAGCACATTCTCGTGTACACTCATATTCATACTACTCGTGATGATGACCATACTGTTCAAATGGAGCCCGTGGCGCCTAGCTGTCATCGGAAAAACGAACACCATGATCCATTCAATGGCCTCAAACGTTCCATAGTCCTATTCTTTGATACATGACACAAATCTAATTGGTACTGAAGATAAGTTGATTATGGTTCATTTTGGTTTTTGCTCTGCCTTAGTTAACTGCTAAATAGCTGCTCTCATCGTGGTGGCCTGTGCTCTTGATCGCTTAATTGTAGTGGTCATTGACAAGAGCCCAATCCGTCTAGGAAGTCATTATAGACTATAGAGATAGGAGCTGCCACTGCACCGTGAGACTACATGGATGGATGGACGTCTTGGAGACAGCTAATTGAGCTGCTGCCTGCTTGCCGGGTTGATTAGCAGAAAGAGATCCTGTAAAGATGTCAAAGTGATTGGCAGTCAGTCAGTCAGTCAGTGTGTGTGTGTGTGTGTGTGTGTGTGTGTGTGTTTCCAAAGGTCTTTTTAAATTGCTTCCTCTGCTGCTAAATTCATACTTAAACGCTTTTGACAGCCGTTGCGAACAAACATTGATTCTGCAACTTATCCCAAGCATGACATTTGACCCAAAGAGTACGATTCCTTTCTTCACAAGGAATAAGAAAATTGATTAAAAGCTTTTTCAGGATTTGTGGTTCCCCTGCGGGATGGTTGAGCTAATGTAGGCTAATGCATGAGGTTGTAAGTAAGAAGAACATTACTCAGGACTTAGACATATCTGATATTGGCAGAAAGCTGACATTCTTGTTAATCTAACTGCACTGTCCAATTTACAGGAGCTATTACAGTGAAATAATACCATGCTATTGTCACGACTTCTGCCGAAGTCATTGTCTCTCCTTGTTCGGGGGGTGATGAGAGGTGTTGGGTTTGTGCCAGACATAGCGTTTTCCTTGGCCAAAAGCTACATTTTAGTCTCATCTGACCAGAGTACCTTCTTCCATATGTTTGGGGGGTCTCTCACATGCCTTTTGGTGAACACCAAACTTGTTTGCTTATTTTTTCTTTAAGCAATGGCTTTTTTCTGGCCACTCTTCCGTAACGCCCAGCTCTGTGGAGTCTACGGCTTAAAGTGGTCCTATGGACAAATACTCCAATCTCCGCTGTGGAGCTTTGCAGCTCCTTCAGTGTTATCTTTGGTCACATTGTTGACTCTCTGATTAATGCCCTTCTCACCTGGTCTGTGAGTTTTGGTGGGCGGCCCTCTCTTGGCAAGTTTGTTGTGGTGCCATATTCTTTAATGGTGCTCCGTGGGATGTTCAAAGTTTCGGATATTTTTTTATAACCAACCCTGATCTGTGCTTCTCCACAACTTTGTCCCTGACCTGTTTGGAGAGCTCCTTGGTCTTCATGGTGCCGCTTGCTTGGTGGTGCCCCTTTCTTAGTGGTGTTGCAGACTCTGGGGCCTTTCAGAACAGGTGCATATATACTGAGATCATGTGACACTTAGATTGCACACAGGTGGACTTTATTTAACTAATTATGTGACTTCTGAAGGTAATAGGTTGCACCAGATCTTATTTAGGGGCTTCCTAGTAAAGGGGTTGAATAAATATGGATGGCCCCTTATTTAGGGGCTTCATAGTAAAGGGGTGAATACATATGGATGGCTCCTTATTTAGGGGCTTCATAGTAAAGGGGTGAGTACATATGGATGGCCCCTTATGTAGGGGCTTCATAACAAAGGGGGTGAATACATATGGATGGCCCCTTATTTAGGGGCTTCATAACAAAGGGGGTGAATACATATGGATAGCCCCTTATTTAGGGGCTTCATAACAAAGGGGGTGAATACATATGGATAGCCCCTTATTTAGGGGCTTCATAACAAAGGTGGTGAATACAAATGGATGGCCCCTTATTTAGGGGCTTCATAACAAAGGGGGTGAATACATATGGATAGCCCCTTATTTAGGGGCTTCATAACAAAGGGGGTGAATACATATGGATGGCCCCTTATTTAGGGCCTTCATAACAAAGGGGGTGAATACATATGGATGGCCCCTTATTTAGGGTCTTCATAACAAAGGTGGTGAATACATTTGGATGGCCCCTTATTTAGGGGCTTCATAACAAAGGGGGTGAATACATATGGATGGCCCCTTATTTAGGGGCTTCATAACAAAGGGGGTGAATACATATGGATGGCCCCTTATTTAGGGGCTTCATAACAAAGGGGGTGAATACATATGGATGGCCCCTTATTTAGGGGCTTCATAACAAAGGGGGTGAATACATATGGATGGCCCCTTATTTAGGGGCTTCATTACAAAGGGGGTGAATACATATGGATGGCCCCTTATTTAGGGGCTTCATAACAAAGGGGGTGAATACATATGGATGGCCCCTTATTTAGGGGCTTCATAACAAAGGGGGTGAATACATATGGATAGCCCCTTATTTAGGGGCTTCATAACAAAGGGGGTGAATACATATGGATGGCCCCTTATTTAGGGGCTTCATAACAAAGGGGGTGAATACATATGGATGGCCCCTTATTTAGGGTCTTCATAACAAAGGGGGTGAATACATATGGAAGGCCCCTTATTTAGGGTCTTCATAACAAAGGGGGTGAATACATATGGAAGGCCCCTTATTTAGGGGCTTCATAACAAAGGGGGTGAATACATATGGATGGCCCCTTATTTAGGGGCTTCATAACAAAGGGGGTGAATACATATGGATGGCCCCTTATTTAAGGGCTTCATAACAAAGGGGGTGAATACATATGGATGGCCCCTTATTTAGGGGCTTCATAACAAAGGGGGTGAATACATATGGATGGCCCCTTATTTAGGGTCTTCATAACAAAGGGGGTGAATACATATGGAAGGCCCCTTATTTAGGGGCTTCATAACAAAGGGGGTGAATACATATGGATGGCCCCTTATTTAGGGGCTTCATAACAAAGGGGGTGAATACATATGGATGGCCGCTTATTTAAGGGCTTCATAACAAAGGGGGTGAATACATATGGATGGCCCCTTATTTAGGGGCTTCATAACAAAGGGGGTGAATACATATGGATGGCCCCTTATTTAAGGGCTTCATAACAAAGGGGGTGAATACATATGGATGGCCCCTTATTTAAGGGCTTCATAACAAAGGGGGTGAATACATATGGATGGCCCCTTATTTAGGGGCTTCATAACAAAGGGGTGAATACATATGGATGGCCCCTTATTTAGGGGCTTCATAACAAAGGGGTGAATACATATGGATGGCCCCTTATTTAGGGCTTCATAACAAAGGGGTGAATACATATGGATGGCCCCTTATTTAGGGCTTCATAACAAAGGGGGTGAATACATATGGATGGCCCCTTATTTAGGGGCTTCATAACAAAGGGGGTGAATACATATGGATGGCCCCTTATTTAAGGGCTTCATAACAAAGGGGGTGAATACATATGGATGGCCCCTTATTTAGGGGCTTCATAACAAAGGGGGTGAATACATATGGATGGCCCCTTATTTAAGGGCTTCATAACAAAGGGGGTGAATACATATGGATGGCCCCTTATTTAGGGGCTTCATAACAAAGGGGGTGAATACATATGGATGGCCCCTTATTTAAGGGCTTCATAACAAAGGGGGTGAATACATATGGATGGCCCCTTATTTAGGGGCTTCATAACAAAGGGGGTGAATACATATGGATGGCCCCTTATTTAGGGGCTTCATAACAAAGGGGGTGAATACATATGGATGGCCCCTTATTTAAGGGCTTCATAACAAAGGGGGTGAATACATATGGATGGCCCCTTATTTAGGGGCTTCATAACAAAGGGGGTGAATACATATGGATGGCCCCTTATTTAAGGGCTTCATAACAAAGGGGGTGAATACATATGGATGGCCCCTTATTTAGGGGCTTCATAACAAAGGGGGTGAATACATATGGATGGCCCCTTATTTAGGGGCTTCATAACAAAGGGGGTGAATACATATGGATGGCCCCTTATTTAAGGGCTTCATAACAAAGGGGGTGAATACATATGGATGGCCCCTTATTTAAGGGCTTCATAACAAAGGGGGTGAATACATATGGATGGCCCCTTATTTAGGGGCTTCATAACAAAGGGGGTGAATACATATGGATGGCCCCTTATTTAGGGTCTTCATAACAAAGGGGGTGAATACATATGGAAGGCCCCTTATTTAGGGGCTTCATAACAAAGGGGGTGAATACATATGGATGGCCCCTTATTTAGGGGCTTCATAACAAAGGGGGTGAATACATATGGATGGCCCCTTATTTAGGGTCTTCATAACAAAGGGGGTGAATACATATGGATGGCCCCTTATTTAGGGTCTTCATAACAAAGGTGGTGAATACATATGGATGGCCCCTTATTTAGGGTCTTCATAACAAAGGTGGTGAATACATATGGATGGCCCCTTATTTAGGGTCTTCATAACAAAGGGGGTGAATACATATGGAAGGCCCCTTATTTAGGGTCTTCATAACAAAGGTGGTGAATACATATGGATGGCCCCTTATTTAGGGTCTTCATAACAAAGGGGGTGAATACATATGGATGGCCCCTTATTTAGGGTCTTCATAACAAAGGTGGTGAATACATATGGATGGCCCCTTATTTAGGGTCTTCATAACAAAGGTGGTGAATACATATGGATGGCCCCTTATTTAGGGTCTTCATAACAAAGGGGGTGAATACATATGGAAGGCCCCTTATTTAGGGGCTTCATAACAAAGGGGGTGAATACATATGGATGGCCCCTTATTTAGGGGCTTCATAACAAAGGGGGTGAATACATATGGATGGCCCCTTATTTAGGGGCTTCATAACAAAGGGGGTGAATACATATGGATGGCCCCTTATTTAGGGGCTTCATAACAAAGGGGGTGAATACATATGGATGGCCCCTTATTTAAGGGCTTCATAACAAAGGGGGTGAATACATATGGATGGCCCCTTATTTAAGGGCTTCATAACAAAGGGGGTGAATACATATGGATGGCCCCTTATTTAAGGGCTTCATAACAAAGGGGGTGAATACATATGCACTCTCCACTTTACCGTTTTTTTTATTTTTTAGAATCTTTTGAAACAAGTTATTTTTTTCATTTGACTTCACCAATTTGGACTATTTTGTGTATGTCCATTACATGAAATCCAAATAAGAATCCATTTCAATTACAGGCTGTAATGCAACAAAATAAGAGAAATGCCAAGGGGGGTGAATACTTTTGCAAGTGTTATACTAACCTATTTCATTACATGCATAATATTATACTCATAAAGAGATGACATAACTGCATACCTTGATCTTTTGTGCGTTTCTCCTCTTCTTCTTTCCTCTTTTTCCTAAACTGGGCACCTGATGGCTTAGACCTTTTCTTATCCATTTGTGTTGATTTGGCACTCGAGCATCAATACATTACCCATCCCCCAACACTGTCAACCAAGAGTCAAGACTAAACCAATTCACCTTGGTGGTGTGCAGACTGGTTTTCACACAAACCAGAAAAAATTGCAACATATGCCTGTGAAACTATATATTCACAGTATTATGAAGGAATTCTGGTTTATTTGGTAGCATTTCATTGTGTGACTGATTTTATTAATTGCATTAGTACTGTACAAAGTTAGAGGTGTGCTAGTTGATAGATTCCACCGCTTCCCCTACCATGGGCTTCCAGTGGGGAGACCTGAGGTCAACCTACACCTGCCCCCCTCCCCATCTCATACTTCTGAGTGGGAGACATTCCCAGGCAGTAGTCTGCCTAGCTCACAAATTAGAATCAGGGCGCCCACTCTGACAAGGTTAATTGAACCACAGTCCCACACGGTGACATGATATCATTGACTTGACATGCAAATGAGCAATAGAAAACCGATCGCGCAAAATGTCACCATTCTCATTTTTTTGTGTGGGCACCCCGTGCCGCCCCCAGCAAAATGCAGCCCTGGGCGGCTGCATATGTTGCCCATAACTAAATCTGCTACTGTGTTGAAGCATTGGTTTTCTGGACAATGGTGATATAATACATTGAGTTTTGGTAGTTTATTATTTACTTCATATGCAACTGAATTATTATTCTGAAATAAAACATTATTATCAAACAATGAAAATACAATTTAATTAACCAAAACTTGAAAGCAACTCAAAACAGTTTTTATCAGCAGTAAGCAAATAAATCAACAATTATTTTTGTGTCACAATTAAATCCTACTCTGGCAATCAGATTAAACTTCAATGGACGTTTTATGAATCATACCATACATAACGCATCTGTACGAGCCATGCATTTTTCATTTATATACACTTTCAGATCATAGCAGCCTAGGGACTATGGCCGTGGGGGATATAATAGATGCAACGACTTCAGTCCCTGGGGACTGTGATTAGATAAACGATGGAATACATGCATGGAACAACAAAGGACCAGTAGTGATCCAAATGTTCAAATGTTGCATATTACAAATGGTTAAAAGTGTCAGGTTTTAATAAGGAACTCCAGGCCATATTTCTTAGTTCTTGTGTTTTGTAGATCCACAAATAAGGCAGAGAGTGGGGGTTTTGAGGGCAGGGGTCGAGGTTGGGGATGGAGGGTGTGTGGTTATTGGTGTATGTGGTTATTGGTGTATGAGTTGACCAGGCTGGTGTGTTGGAGGGTAAGGTTGGGGGTGGAGAGATCTGACAGAAGTAGGGAATGCAGCGGGCTGCATGGGGCTGCATGGTTCTGCATAGAGTTGCATGGTTCAGCACAGAGTTGCATTGTTCTGCATTGGGCTGCAGCGGGCTGCATGGGGCTGCATGGTTCTGCATAGAGTTGCATGGTTCTGCATAGAGTTGCATGGTTCTGCATAGAGTTGCATGGTTCAGCATAGAGTTGCATGGTTCTGCATAGAGTTGCATGGTTCTGCATAGAGTTGCATGGTTCAGCATAGAGTTGCATGGTTCTGCATAGAGTTGCATGGTTCAGCATAGAGTTGCATTGTTCAGCATAGAGTTGCATGGTTCAGCATAGAGTTGCATGGTTCAGCATAGAGTTGCATGGTTCAGCATAGAGTTGCATGGTTCAGCATTGGGCTGCAGCGGGTTGCAGCGGGCTGCATGGGGTTGCATGGTGTTGCATGGTGCTGCAGCAGGCTGCATGGTGTTGCATGGTGCTGCAGCAGGCTGCATGGTGTTGCATGGTGCTGCAGCAGGCTGCATGGTGTTGCATGGTGCTGCAGCAGGCTACATGGTGTTGCATGGTGCTGCAGCAGGCTGCATGGTGTTGCATGGCGCTGCATGGTGTTGCATGGTGCTGCAGCAGGCTGCATGGTGTTGCATGGTGCTGCATGGCGCTGCATGGTGCCAGATGGGATGTTTACCTGCTGGTATATGGCCCTGAACCCACTCCCATCTCCCTCTTCCACATCTCACTCCCCTCTTTCCTCTCTCCTCTTCCTCTCCCCATTCCCCTCTTCCTCAGGGACGGGGGGTGAGGTATGGTAGGGTGGGGGTGTGGGGTTGTGGGGTAGGGTGGAGGAGTGGTAATCGTTAGCTGTCTTATCGGCTGCTATCTGAATAGGTCTATTGGACAATTTTTCTTGGGTCACTATAACTATATCTATTTTGCCAATTGGATTGATCCCCTCTACCACACGGAACCCCACTAATCTACCGACTGAAACGCACGAGGTGGCTAAAAACAGACCTCCATCCCATGCTAGCTTGCTGCCGATGGCCCGGCTAGCTGTCTGAATCGCCGTGACCCCAACCAACCTCACTACTTACTGGACCCTTAGGATCACTCGACTAAGAATGCCTCTCCTTAATGTCAATATGGCTTGTCCATTGCTGTTCTGTTTAGTGTTTATTGGCTTATTTCACTGTAGAGCCTCTAGCCCTGCTCATTATACCTTATCCAACCTTTCAGTTCCACCAGCCACACATGCAATGACATCACCTGGTTTAAATTATGTTTCTAGAGACAATATCTCTCTCATCATCACTCAATACCTAGGTTTACCTCCACTGTATTCCCATCCTACCATACCTTTGTCTGTACATTATACCTTGAAGCTATTTTATGGACCCCATTAACCTCCTTTTACTCTCTGTCCCAGACGTTCTAGACGACCAATTCTCATAGGTTTTAGCCATACCCTTATCCTACTCCTCCTCTGTTCCTCTGGTGATGTAGAGATGAATCCAGCCCCTGCAGTGCCTAGCTCCACTCCTATTCCCCAGGCGCTCTCTTATGATGACTTCTGTAACCGTAATAGCCTTGGTTTCATGCAGGTTAACATTAGAAGCCTCCTCCCTAAGTTTGTTTTATTCACTGCTTTAGCACACTCTGCCAACTCGGATGTTCTAGCCGTGTCTGAATCCTGGCTTAGGAAGACCACCAAAAATTCTGACATTTTCATCCCTAACTACAACATTTTCCGACAAGATAGAACGGCCAAAGGGGGTGGTGTTGCAATCTACTGCAAAGATAGCCTGCAGAGTTCTGTCCTACTATCCAGGTCTGTACCCAAACAATTTGAACTTCTACTTTTAAAAATCCACCTCTCTAAAAACAAGTCTCTCACCATTGCCGCTTGCTATAGACCACCCTCTGCCCCCAGCTGTGCTCTGGACACCACATGTGAACTGATTGCCCCCCATCTATCTTCAGAGCTCGTGCTGCTAGGCGACTTAAACTGGAACATGCTTAACACCCCAGCCATCCTACAGTCTAAGCTTGATGCCCTCAATCTCACACAAATTACCAATGAACCTACCAGGTACCACCCCAAAGCCGTAAACATGGGCACCCTCATAGATATCAAACTAACCAACTTGCCCTCCTCAATACACCTCCGCTGTTGTCAACCAAGATCTCAGCGATCACTGCCTCATTGCCTGCATCCGTAATGGATCAGCGGTCAAACCACCTTCACTCATCACTGTCAAACGCTCCCTGAAACACTTCAGCGAGCAGGCCTTTCTAATCGACCTGGCCGGGATATCCTGGAAGGATATTGATCTCACCCCGTCAGTAGAGGATGCCTGTTTTTTTTTTAAATAACCAGCCATTTTTTTAAATGCCTTCCTCACCATCTTAAATAAGCATGCCCCATTCAAGAAATTTAGAACCAGGAACAGATATAGCCCTTGGTTCTCTCCAGACCTGACTGCCCTTAGCCAACACAACCTGTGGCGTTCTGCATTAGCATCGAACAGCCCCGTGGCATGCAACTTTTCAGGGAAGCTAGAAACCAATATACACAGGCAGTTAGAAAAGCCAAGGTTAGCTTTTTCAAACAGAAATTTGGTTCCTGCAACACAAACTCAAAAAAGTTCTGGGACACTGTAAAGTCCATGGAGAATAATAACACCTCCTCCCAGCTTCCCACTGCACTGAAGATAGGAAACACTGTCACCACCGATAAATCCACTATAATTGAGAATTTCAATAAGCATTTTTCTACGGCTGGCCATGCTTTCCACCTGGCTTCCCCTACCCCGGTCAACAGCACTGCACCCCCCACCGCAACTCGCCCAAGCCTTCCCCATTCCTCCTTCTCCCAAATCCAGTCAGCTGATGTTCTGAAAGTGCTACAAAATCTGGACCCCTACAAATCACCTGGGCTAGACAATCTTGACGCTTTCTTTCTAAAATGATCTGCCGAAATTGTTGCCACCCCTATTACTAGCCTGTTCAACCTCTCTTTCGTGTCGTCTGAGATTCCCAAAGATTGGAAAGCAGCTGCATTCATCCCCCTCTTCAAAGGGGGGGACACTCTTGCCCCAAACTGCTACAGACCTATATCTATTTTACCCTGCCTTTCTAAGGTCTTCGAAAGCCAAGTCAACAAACAGATTACAGACCATTTCGAATCCCACCATACCTTCTCCGCTATGCAATCTGGTTTCCAAGCTGGTCATGGGTGCACCTCAGCCACGCTCAAGGTCCTAAACGATATCTTAACCATCATCGATAAGAAACAATACTGTGCAGCCGTATTCATTGACCTGGCCAAGGCTTTCGACTCGGTCAATCACCACATCCTCATCGGCAGATTCGACAGTCTTGGTTTCTCAAATGATTGCCTAGCCTGGTTCACTAACTACTTCTCTGATAGAGTTCAGTGTGTCAAATCGGAGGGTCTGTTGTCTGGGCCTCTGGCAGTCTCTATGGGGGTGCCACAGGGTTCAATTCTTGGACCTACTCTCTTCTCTGTATACATCAATGATGTCGCTCTGGCTGCTGGTGAGTCTCTGATCCACCTCTACACAGACAACACCATTCTGGATACTTCTGGCCCTTCTTTGGACTGTAACGATCGTCTTCGGGAGAAAGAGAGGAGGACCAAAGCGCAGCGTGGTAAGTGTTCATGATGATGTTTAATTAAAACTCAGAACACTAAACAATAAATGACAACGTGAATTTAGAAATCCGAAACAGTACCGTGTGGCCCAAACACTCACACGGAAACAAACACCCACAAACCAAAAGTGAAACCCAGGCTACCTAAGTATGATTCTCAATCAGGGACAACAATTGACAGCTGCCTCTGATTGAGAACCATACTAGGCCGAACTCAAAAACCAACATAGAAAAACAAACATAGACTGCCCACCCCAACTCACACCCTGACCATACTAAAACAAAGACAAAAACAAAGGAACTAAGGTCAGAACGTGACATGGACACTGTGTTGACAACCCTCCAGGCGAGCTTCAATGCCATACTCTCCTTCCATGGCCTCTAATTGCTCTTAAATACAAGTAAAACTAAATGCATGCTCTTCAACTGATCGCTGCCAGCACCTGCCCGCCTGTCCAACATCACTACTCTGGACGGCTCTGACTTAGAATATGTTGACATCAACAAATACCTAGATGTCTGGTTAGACTGTAAACTCTCCTTCCAGACTCACATCAAACATCTCCAATCCAAAGTTAAATCTAGAATTGGCTTCCTATTTCGCAACAAAGCATCCTTCACTCATGCTGCCAAACATACCCTTGTAAAACTGACCATCCTACCAATCCTCGACTTTGGCGATGTCATTTACAAAATAGCCTCCAATACCCTACTCAATAAATTGGATGTAGTCTATCACAGTGCCATCCGTTTTGTCACCAAAGCCCCATATACTACCCACCACTGCGACCTGTACTCTCTCGTTGGCTGGCCCTCGCTTCATACTCGTCGCCAAACCTACTGGCTCCAGGTCATCTACAAGACCCTGCTAGGTAAAGTTCCCCCTTATCTCAGCTCGCTGGTCACCATAGCAGCACCCACCGGTAGCACGCGCTCCAGCAGGTATATCTCTCTGGTCATTATTAACATTATTAACCATGCCAAATATTTTCAGTCTCATGAGGGGGAATAGGCTTTGTCGTGCCCTCTTCACGACTGTCTTTGTGTGTTTGGACCATGATAGTTTGTTGGTGATGTGGACAACAAGGAACTTGAGACTCTCAACCTGCACCACTACATCTCCATCAATGAAGTGAGCCTGTGTCATTATAGTCCAGTTATAGTGAATCGTGAACAATGTTTCACAGTTTATTATTTTCAAAGTTGATGGAAGCAACTCATGCAAGTGCTTCTTGGCAATACATTTAAATTGACTTGGTGAAAACGTGCCAATTCAGAGATTGAAATGGACACATTTTTGTTGTATTGGCGTCTGTCTGGGCGTTGTATTGGCATCTGTGTGGGCGTTGTATTGTATTGTTTGTCTTTTTGTGTGTGTCTTTTTGTGAAGTTGAGATCAAAGTAAGTTGGACTTCCTTGAGTCTGGTCATGAGGTGTCACTGGGGATCAGAGTCTCTGATTCAGTTTGTTCCATCCTCAACCACATCCAGTCTCTTGACAATTATTGTTATTTAGAAACCGGATAGTTTAGGACCTTAATGCTGATTGGCTGAAATTGAGCTCAAGTGCATTGTCACGCCCTGGCCATAGAGAGGCTTTTATTCTCTATTTTGGTTAGGCCAGGGTGTGTCTAGGGTGGGTATTCTATGTTAATTTTCTATGTTTTGGATTTCTTTATTGTTTGGCCGGGTGTGGTTACTTAAGTATGGTTCTCAATCAGAGACAACGATAGACAGCTGCCTCTGATTGAGAACCATACTTAAGTAGCCTTTTCTCACCTGAGTTTTGTGGGTAGTTGCTTTCTGTTTTTGTGTCTGCACCAGACAGAACTGTTTCGGTTGTTCTCGTTATTGTTTTGCTATTTTAGTGTTCAGTTTGGAATAAATAATATGAACACCTACCACGCAGCACCTTTGTCCTCACCTTCTTCCACCAATGGCCGTTGCATGCATCCTGTTTCCAATTGATCATTCTTGAGATGTTTCTACAACTTGATTGGAGTCCACCTGTGGTAAATTAAATTGATTGGATATGATTTGGAAAGGCACACACCTGTCTATATAAGGTCCCACAGTTGACAGTGATGTCAGAAAATAAAATAAAACAAGCCATGAGGTCGAAGGAATTGTCCGTAGACCTCCGAGACAGGATTGTGTCGAAGCACAGATCTGGGGAAGGGTACCAAAACATGTCTGCAGCATTAAAGGTCCCCAAGAACACAGTTTGCCTCCATCATTCTTAAATGGAAGAAATTTGGAATCATCAAGACTCTTCCTATAGCTGGTCGCCCAGCCAAACTGAGCAATCGGGGGAGATGGGCCTTGGTTAGGGAGGTGACTCTGACAGGTCTCTAGAGTTTCTCTGTGGAGATGGGAGAACCTTCCAGATGGACAACTATCTCTGCAGCACTCCACCAATCAGGTGTTTATGGTAGAGTGACCAGACAGAAGCCACTCCTCAGTAAAATGCACATGACAGCCCACCTAAAGACTCTCTGATGAATTCAAGCTTGAACTCTTTGGCTAAAATGCCAACTGTCACGTCTGGAGGAAACCTGGCACCACCCCTACGGTGAAGCATGGTTGTGGCAGCATCATGCAGTGGGGATGTTTTTCAGCGGCATGGACTGGGAGACTAGTCAGGATCGAGGGAAGGATAAAGGGGAGCAAAGTACAGAGAGATCCTTGATGAAATCCTGCTACAGAGCGCTCAGGACATCAGACTGGGATGAAGGTTAACCTCCAACAGGACAATGACACTAAGCACACAGCCAAGACAATGCAGGAGTGGCTTCGGGACAGGTCTTTGAATGTTGTTGAGTGGCCCTGCCAGAGCCCAGACTTGAACTCAATTGAACATCTCTGGCGAGACCTGAAAATAGCTGTGCAGCAACATTCCCCATACAACCTGCCAGAGCTTGAGAGGATCTGCAGAGCATAATGGGAGAAACACCCCAAATACAGATGTGACAAGCTTGTAGCATCATACCCAAGAATACTTGATGCTGTAATCGCTGCCAAAGCTGCTTCAACAAAGTACTAAGTGTCTGAATACTTACGTAAATGTGATATTTCTAAAAACCTGTTTTTCTCATTATGGGGTATTGTTGGTAGATTAATAAGGGGAAAAAACAATTGAAAACATTTTAGAATAAGGCTGTAACGTAACAAAATGTGGAAAAAGTCAAGGGGTCTTTACTTTCCGAAGGCACTGTATTTATGTTGGTAACCGTTTTAAATATCAGTAAGGCACTAAGGACTTTGGTACAGTATATGGCCAACATACCACTTCCAAGGGCTGTATCCAGGCGCTCCGCTTTGTGTCGTGCATAGGAACAGCCCTTAAGCATGGTATATTTAAGCAGTAAGGCCCAAGGGGGTGTGGTATATGGCCGATATACCACTGCTAAGGGCTGTTCTTAGGCACGACACAACGCAGAGTCTCTGGACACAGCCACAAACCCCCAAGGTGCCTTTTTGTTATTATAAACTGTAATTAGAACAGTAAAAATAAATGTTTTGTCAAACCCGGTCTGATATACCTTTCAGCCATGGAGCAATCAGGGCTCGAACCACCAAGTTGATTTATTAAGCAATAAGGACCAAGGGGGTGTGGTATATGGCCAGTATACCATGGATAAGGGCTGTTCTTATGCATGACGCAACACAGAGTGCCTGGATACAGCCCTTAGCTTTAAAAAAAGCTGGGTGGTTTAAAAATGGGTGGTTTAAACTGGGTGTTACATCTGCCCCTGCCACGCCCTCTACTTCTCCTCCTGTGTCTCCCTAACGTACCGCCACTCCCCCAGTGCTCTCTCCCTCTCTCTGTGTGGGTGTATCTGATTGTGTGAG
This sequence comes from Oncorhynchus keta, assembly GCF_023373465.1. Lineage (NCBI taxonomy): Eukaryota > Metazoa > Chordata > Actinopteri > Salmoniformes > Salmonidae > Oncorhynchus > Oncorhynchus keta. The sequence goes on along the minus strand of NC_068448.1, from coordinate 14,115,601 downwards.
TGGAGACAGGTGTGCTGGAGTCAGAGCAGATCCCCACCAGCTGCAATCTGTTCCATAATCAAGACCTCTACAAGTACTCAGCCCTGCCACTTCCATGCTGCCAGATCATAGCCTCTGCTCAGTCCATCTGCATTTCAAGCCGTTTGCCCTGGACCCCTGCTCTACTGCTTCCTTGGATTCTGCTCCGGACCTGCTTACCCTGCCCATACTCCCCTTGCCCCAGCCTCAGTTCCTGGTTCCCTGCTACATTCCCCAGCTCCCCCTGGCCTGCACCCCATCTCCCCTGCTTTTCAGTAAATACCTTGGTTACCTTATCCCTGTCTCCTCATCTGAGTCTGCACTTTTGTTCACCTCCTCTACCCTAAGTAACAGATGTATTTTTGTTTGTTTATTGGGATGACCGCATACTCTACTGACAGATGATCCACTACCCATTTGTCAAAAGAAGTCTATTTCACCGTGGAGTTGGCAGTTTACACTCTTGTTATACAGTAGGAGAAGAACATGTCTCAAGTAGGCTAGTTCATGAAGAGTGTTTACTGTGACTCAGGAAATGAAATCTATTACGTCCATCTCCCGGTAGGTGAAATAAGTTGAGTAGATGTACTGTAGAACACCAATGAAAGACAGCAGAGGAGCTGCAACATATTAATATGACCCTTGAATGGTGAAGAAACCACAGACAAGGACAGGATATAATACCCTGGTAGCCTGCCTTTCTCATCTTCCATTTGGACAGGCTTTTAACTTTCATGTCGTCAAAAGAGTTGAGAGGAGTTGAATAGAGGGTTGACGTCATTAGAGAGCTGTAATATGATTTCGCAGGTATGGAAGGACAAGAGAAGGGAAAGAGAAATAAAGAGAGCGCGAGAGAGAGAGAGGATGAAGTTGCTGAGTAGAGCTTGTGGGTGTAAAAACAAATATGTCTGTAAACAGGCTAGGACAGGAGACAGCTGATAATCCATTGTCAATGAGTCCCAGGGGCAGATGTTGTGAGTATATCTGCTTTTGCAAGTCAAAGGAGCTGATCTTGGACTACAGGAAACGGAGGTGTGAGCGTCCCCCCATCCACATCAATGGGGCTGTAGTGGAGAGGGTCAAGATCTTCACTTTTTTATACCTTTTTTATTTTGCCTTTATTTAACTAGTCAGTTAAGAACAAATTCTTATTTACAATGTCTGGCTTCATCACTGCTTGGTACGGCAACTGCATGTGTCACGCCCTGACCGTAGATTGCTTTGTATGTTTCTATTTGTAGTTTGGTCACGGTGTGATGTGAGTGGGTATTCTATGTTTTGTTCTATGTTTGTATTTCTATGTGTTTGGCCTGGTATGGTTCCCAAACAGAGGCAGCTGTCAATTGTTGTCTCTGATTGAGAACCATACTTAGGCAGCCCGGTTTCGCCCTTGAGTTGTGGGTAGTTGTTTTCTGTCTCTGTACCAGACAGGACTGTTTCGTTTGTTCCGTTTTGTTATTTTTGTTCTAGTGTTCAGTGTAATTAAAAGATCATGAACACGTACCACGCTGCACCTTGGTCCTCTCTTCTTCCACCTACGACGATCGTTACAGCATGGCAGCAGACCGTAAGTACAACACTGGGGCCTAGCTCCCTGCCATCCAGGATCTCTTTACCAGGAGGTGTCAGAGAAAGTCCCAAAAAACACCCAAGCCATAGACTGTTCTCTCTGCTACCGCATGGCAAGCAGTACCAGTACACCAAGTCTTTCACCCACAAGCCATAAGACTGCTAAACAAGACTGCTAAATAATGTGTGTATATACACACACACACACACACACACACACACACACACACACACACACACACACACACACACACACACACACACACACACACACACACACACACACACACACCACATATGCTGCTGGTACTGTTTGTTATCTATCCTGTTGCCTAGTCTCTTCATAGTTATATGTACATACAAGTATCTACCTCAACTATCTCGTACCACTGCACATCAACTCGGTACTGGTACTCTGTATATATAGCCACGTTATCGTTACTGAGGACACAATATGGTTAAAGGAGCAGGGAGAGGGGGATGGTGCTTGCTGTACCCAAAGAGGGCAATGTCATGATAGAAGCATGTGACAAATAACAATTTATTAGATTTTTTTGTATGCCTGTGTGTGTGTTAGTCTGAAGGAGGTGTCAGACTACTACGTGTGAGCTCACACCACCCAAACTTAGGGAAACACAGTCCCACGCTCTCTGTACCCCCGCTGTTCTCTTCAGCCAACAGCGACACATGGAAGCCAGAAATAAATACAATCAGTGGATGTCTGATGTGGAGCTCAAAATTCGTTGCTCCCTCTCTTCTGGCTTCCTTCTCAAAACCTCAGAGGAAATCCAGGAGCGTATTGGTGGAGATCTTCCCCAGACACCCGGCTCCTCCCCACAAGATAAGAGTTGAGAGGCACATGTCAGTAATTGAATTATTGGTCTGTAATGAAACTGAGGATATTTCCTGTGTGTCTAGGCTCCTATGGACCCTGGACTCTGTAGGGTACATGATTGTTTCTGTCTGAACTCTGACACCTCAAGATGTCACTTTCATCTAAATGATCATTTGATTGCTAGGCTGGTGGTATATTCCTCGAAGGCTATAAGACTGTCGGGCAGGGATGTTAATGGGATTTGATGTGAAATACCATTTGCACTGAAATACACTTCCATTGTCGTGTGCGCCATGGGAGGCTGCTGAAAGGAGGACAGCTCATAATAATAACTGTAATGGAACAGATGGAATGGCATTAAACACCTGGAAACCATATGTTTGATATATTTGTTATCATTCCACCTATTATGCTTCAGACATGGACCACAAGCACGACCTCCCCAATTAAGGTGCCACCAACCTCCCGTGGTGCGTGTGTGTCTGGTTTCAGTAATCTCCAGTTTGGTCCTGAAAGTGTTTTCTGGAACAGCTCTGGAACAGCTGGTCCTCTCATGCATGCTTCACTGTTCCTTGCCTCGATGCGAGCATAAAATACATTTAACTCTTCTGGTAGGCTGACGTCACTGGGCAGCTCGCAGCTGGGTTTACCTTTGTAGTCCGTAATAGTTTGCAAGCCCTGCCACATCCGACTAGCATCAGAGCCGGTGTAGTAGGATTAAATCTTAGTTCTGTATTGACGCTTTGCCTGCTTGACAGCTCGTTTGAGGCTATAGCAGGATTTCTTATAAGCGTCCGGATTAGTGTCCCGCTCCTTGAAAGCGGCAGCTCTAGCCTTTAGCTCAGTGCGGATGTTGCCTGTAATCCGTGGGTTCTGGTTGGGATATGTACGTACTGTACGTAATGGGATTTCATTTGAAACAATACTTCCATTGTGGTGTGTGTGTGTGTCTGGTTTCAAAGTTCTTTAGTTTAGGTCCTGAAAGTGTTTTTGTATTCCGCTCAAAAATCTGTTTCTAAACTATCTTTTATGACAACAGGTGACTACGAGAGAAACTGGAGAAAAATAAGACACTTCAATGTTGTTTAGCCTCAAACATCTCATCAGGGGACAGCTCTGGTGCTTCTGTTAGCGTTGATGCCCTTTACTGCTCGCCATCCAGTTGGAGGAGAAAGAAAAGTAGTTCAGTGATAGCGAAGATGAAGACATTAGTATTTGTCACTGTCTCTATTTGTTTGTATTCTTGTCTCTACATCTGTAGCAATCTGCCCTCTTGACAGTCTTGAGATGGGTTTTCAACCATAGAAATTGGTACCGAAAAAATCTCAATGACATTCTAAGCAAAAGAGAACAACAGGAACATGATGCGTCAAACTTTTCAAAGTACTACATTTTCACAAGTGAATCATGAATCATGAATCAGATGAAACTTTAGTTTGATTCATTGCAGATGTGAATGGACTTCAAAGCATACTTTAGACATGCTATTCTATGAATTCTTATTCAAGTGGTGGTCTTGATATATTTAGGTAATGGTCTTAATATATGAATGTCGTGATCTTGATATATTTAGGTAATGATCTTGATATATTTAGATAATGATCTTAATATATGAATTTAGTGATCTTGAAATATTTAGGTAGTGTTCTTGATATATTTAGGTAGTGGTCTTGATATATTTAGGTAGTGGTCTTGATGTATTTAGGTAGTGGTCTTGATATATTTAGGTAGTGGTCTTGATATATTTAGGTAGTGTTCTTGATATATTTAGGTAGTGGTCTTGATATATTTCGGTAGTGGTCTTGATATATTTAGGTAGTGGTCTTGATATATTTAGGTAGTGGTCTTGATATATTTAGGTAGTGGTCTTGATATATTTAGGTAGTGGTCTTCATATATTTAGGTAGTGGTTGATATATTTAGGTATTGGTCTGCTGGTGTGTGTGCGTGTGTGCAGGCATGTGTGTGTGCGTAAGTGTAAGCTGGTGGACATCTGTCCGGACTTTTCCGTCTCATGACAACCTGTGTGTTCTACTTCTGCAGACCAATACAGGATGTCATTACTTGAGAATGTGGAAGCAGAATCATGTGAAGCCCATTGCTGTCTTTGGCCAATACTGTTACCTTTGGTTGGTGGTTACTCTCTTCCCTGTCTTGCTTTTCTGTTTCAGGTGTCTTCCCACTGAATTAGTCTATTTAACAGTCTGAGTACCACAGGGGATGGCTTTGTTGTGTGACTGCCTAGCATGTGTTGCTGTCTGACTGACACACCACTTAGACGGCATCAGTTTGGTGGATGAGAATGAGCTCTCTCCCTGGAAGAAGGACAAGGAGGGATGTTGACAGCTGAAGTGCAGCACTTATAAGCACAATAAAAAAAAAGATAATGTCAGTCAGGGAGGGATAGTGGAATGTTGTAGACAGTCTTAATTTTGATTTATTAAAATGTTATTTATTCAGGGGAACCCATTGAGACCAGGATCTAATTTACAATCCAGGCTGTAACACAACCGGCTGTGATTGGGAGTCCCATAGGGCGGCGCCCAATTGGCCGGTGACTTTCCTTTTTTAAAGGTTAAATTATTATTATTTTTTAACAAAAAAAAACAATGGTGGCCTTAGGACAACAATACAACCAATAAAAAATGTGTAACCATAGTCAAGAACTGGCAAGAAAGTTGACTATACAATCTGCTTCCTGCTGTTTAGGTAGAGGCACAATCTATTTCTAAAAAATAAGCCTTATTTAAATCTCGGCTTCTTGACTAGCTCATCTGCATATTTTTAAACGTCAAATTATTGTCAATCCAAAAACCAGATATTTATAAGCGAGAACCTGCTTGATGAAAGAACCCTCCAATGCAGAAATGTGTAAACCACCTGAAATATGTCTATGAGTGTCACGTTCTGACCTTTATTTCCTGTGTTTTGTATTTAGTTTATGGAAAATAGTTTGTTTTTCTATGTTTTGGGTATTTCTATTTATGGTTCTCAATCAGAGGCAGGTGTCATTAGTTGTCTTTGATTGAGAATCATTTAAATTGTTCCTGTCTCTGTCTTTCAGGACTGTTTTGAGTTTTCACATTTCTTGTTTTTTGTTAGTTTGTTCATGTGAAGTGATTTATTAAAGCATGAATCAAAACAACCACGCTGCGCTTTGGTCCGCCATGAATCAAAACAACCACGCTGCGCTTTGGTCCGCCTCTCGTTCAGATGAAGAAAACCATTACAATGAGAATTAGAAAATAGCATATATTTAGTACCAATTTTAAATCAACAAGGACTTTCTGCAAAGAGATGCTTATTCTAGGTCCCAAGAAACAAAGAGATCTTCTGTTGAATCGGACAATTAATCTTGATGGTTGTACAGTCGTCTCAAATTCAACTATGAAGGACCTCTGCATTACTTTGGACCCTGACCTCTCTTTTGATGAACATATCAAGACGGTTTCGAGGACAGTTTTTTTTCCATTTACGTAACACTTAAAAATCAGAAATGTTCTGTCCAAAAATGATGCAGAAAAATTAATCCATGCTTTTGTTACTACTAGGTTAGACTACTGTAATGCTCTACTTTCCGGCTACCCAGATAAAGCACTAAATAAACTTCAGTTAGTGCTAAATACGTCTGCTAGAATCCTGACAAGAACCAAAAAATTTGCTCATATAACTCCAGTGCTAGGCTCCCTACACTGGCTTCATGTTAAGGCAAGGGCTGATTTCAAGGTTTTACTGCTAACCTACAAAGCATTACATGGGCTTGCTCCTACCTTTCTTTCCGATTTAGTCCTGCCACACATACCTACACGTACGCTATGGTCACAAGACGCAGGCCTCCTAATTGTCCCTAGAATTTCTAAGCAAACAGCTGGAGGCAGGGCTTTCTCCTATAGAGCCCCATTTTTATGGAATGGTCTGCCTACCCATGTGAGAGACGCAGACTCTGTCTCAACCTTTAAGTCTTTATTGAAGACTAATCTCTTCAGTAGGTCCTATGATTGAGTGTAGTCTGGCCCAGGAGTGTGAAGGTGAACGGAAAGGTCACTGGAGCAACGAACCGCCCTTGCTGTCTCTGCCTGGAAGGTTCCCCTCTCTCCACTGGGATTCTCTGCCTCTAACCCTATTGCACTGGCTGAGTCACCGGCTTACTGGTGCTCTTCCATGCCGTCCCTAGGAGGGGTGTGTCACATGAGTGGGTTGAGTCACTGACGTGGTCTTCCTGTCTGGGTTGGTACCCCCCCTTGGGTTGTGCCGTGGCAGAGATCTTTGTGGGCTATACTCGGCCTTGTCTCAGGATGGTAAGTTGGTGGTTGAAGATATCCCTCTAGTGGTGTGGGGGCTGTGCTTTGGCAAAGTGGGTGGGGTTATATCCTGCCTGTTTGGCCCTGTCCAGGGGTATCATAGGATGGGGCCACAGTGTCTCCTGACCCCTCCTGTCTCAGCGTGCAGTATTTATGCTGGAGTAGTTTGTGTCGAGGGGCTAGGGTCAGTCTGTTATATCTGGAGTATTTCTCCTGTCTTATCCGGTGTCCTATGTGAATTTAAGTATGCTCTCTCTAATTCTCTCTTTCTTTCTCTCTCTCTCTCGGTGGACCTGAGCCCTAGGACCAGGACTACCTGGCATGATGACTCCTTGTTGTCCCCAGTCCACCTGGCCATGCTGCTGCTCCAGTTTCAACTGTTCTGCCTGCGGATATTCACTGTGATTACTATTATTTGTCCATGCTGGTCATTTATGGACATTTGAACATCTTGGCCATGTTCTGTTATTATCTCCACCCGGCACAAGTTTTGGCCTTTCTAGGGAGTTTTTCCTAGCCACCGTGCTTCTACACCTGCATTGCTGGCTGATTGGGGTTTTAGGCTGGGTTTCTTGATTTGCAAAGCAACAAAATCAGATTGCAGATCCAACAGATCTCACACAACGGTGTCATCTGCATGAATGTTCCAGGTTTATGCAGATAGACCAATATTATTTATCTAAATAGTACAGAGGACAGGTCCCAAAATCGACCCTTGCAGGACACCTTTAGTAATAGCGTGGTAACTTGACTTGACACCATCAGAAAGCACACGTGTCCTGTTTGACAGATAGCTCCCAAACCACTTGCAAGACGCCGGGTCAAGGCACATTTCAGGCAACCTTTCAGTGAGTAGGTGATGGTCGACATGCCGTACATGATGAGTGCACGAGTGTGATCAGAGACTTCTCCATGTGTTGCTCATCTCTCTCCAGTGAAGTTTTTTAGGCCTACACTCCATGAGAAACACACTGTTAGAGGAGCCAGCTAGTAGAGGAGCCAGCTGGTAGAGGAGACAACTGGAGGAGGAGCCAGCTGGTAGAGGAGCCCACTGAGCTCTGTGTTGCTCTGCCAGGTACCCTGTCTACAGTTGGTAGAGGAGCCAGCTGGTAGAGGAGCACACTGAGCTCTGTGTTGCTCTGCCAGGTACCCTGCCTACAGTTGGTAGAGGAGCCAGCTGGTAGAGGAGCCCACTGAGCTCTGTGTTGCTCTGCCAGGTACCCTGCCTACAGTTGGTAGAGGAGCCAGCTGGTAGAGGAGCCCACTGAGCTCTGTGTTGCTCTGCCAGGTACCCTGTCTACAGTTGGTAGAGGAGCCAGCTGGTAGAGGAGCCCACTGAGCTCTGTGTTGCTCTGCCAGGTACCCTGTCTACAGTTGGTAGAGGAGCCAGCTGGTAGAGGAGCACACTGAGCTCTGTGTTGCTCTGCCAGGTACCCTGCCTACAGTTGGTAGAGGAGCCAGCTGGTAGAGGAGCCCACTGAGCTCTGTGTTGCTCTGCCAGGTACCCTGCCAACAGTTGGTAGAGGAGCCAGCTGGTAGAGGAGCCCACTGAACTCTGTGTTGCTCTGCCTACAGTCTACAGCAGGGGTCTCTAACAAGTTGATCGGAGCTATCAGTAGCTTGCATCCCACTTATGACTAGCTCACCAAACAATTCCGAAAGTACATTACATTTTTCATGTGTTCCATCGCAAACTGTCATTAACAAATCTCACAAGTGTTACACACCACAAGCTCCCTGCTACTATCCAACCAACGCAACATTGACATTATCTCACCCCAATATTGCCCCTTTCGGTCTATGTGGTGAGCTTGTTTGTCTATCACTCCGTGAGTAGCCAGTTGATGTGATAACCATCTTGTGGGTTGACAGAACTACTTTCCCCAAAACCTTCTCAGTTAAATGTTAACTGCAAAGTAGGCTTAACTGTCAGAAGTATATCATGAGTAAGTATATAATTTGTATCTATTATTTGTTATTTGCAAACTTTGCCATGAAATGAGCAGCAGCAGTAGAGAGTCATCGCTTGACCGGCACATTAGAAGGCACTTTCCTCACTCGCTGGACTCGCAATTAAAGGGCCAGATGCACAATTAAATGGGAATTACACAAAAACATGAATTTGTTTGTTTTCTTCCAGACCGCTCCCATGCAATCAGTAGGTGCATAATGCAATCTGGAAGGGTTTAGTGTTTTACAATCTCTGTCTCTGTTATTGCCTGAACCACCATGATCCCTGTCATGCCCATCAATTTCCACTGAAAACCCATCTTCGTGATGAGTATGTGGAAGAGGGGTCTGGTTGGGGTGGGGCACCAGTCCACAAGACACACACAGAGGGTTGCTTGATGCATGGGAGCTGAGCTGAGTAATATTATATCACCAGCTCTTAACTCTTACCGCAGTAAAGAATACAGCTAGCACAGTCACAGACCCAGAGCCCGAAACAACAGCGAACGTCTCAAAACCTGTCACAGTCCCATTAGCTGCGAAGCATCAATTAACGAGAGCAGCCACAATTTCCTGCATTTCAAGTGGACACAGACTTCAGGTGCGTGCCTTCCTGAGTCGTTACGGCATTATGCCCAGGGCGCAGGGGTCTTAGACACGTTGGTTGGGTAATTTAACATTTCACAACACCTGATGGACCAGCTAGCACTAAGATAAACAAAATGAAGAGATAGGATGGCCTGCAGGTAGATGGGTAGAAGACTAGAGGGAGAAGGGACACCTGCAGAGGAGAGGAAAGGATGAGAGGAGGGGAGCTGGGCTTGCAGTTAGATGAGTAGAAGACTAGAGGGAGAAGGGACACCTGCAGAGGAGAGGAAAGGATGAGAGGAGGGGAGCTGGGCTTGCAGTTAGATGAGTAGAAGACTAGAGGGAGAAGGGACACATGCAGAGGAGAGGAAAGGATGAGAGGAGGGGAGCTGGGCTTGCAGTTAGATGAGTAGAAGACTAGAGGGAGACTAACTTTAACAGACTTTTCTACCTAATGGCAACATTGCCATCTGTTAAAAGTACATTTGACAACATCATACCCACTGGGCCCACTGGTTGAGATTCCAACTTTTATTCACCCACTCAAAAAGACAAACAGAAGTGTGTTGAATTCCCAGTGTGTTATGCTTCAACCATCTAAACGCACAATCAAATTCCAATGGAAAAACCATGTCTGATTTCTGGTATAGTTGTCATCTAAATGTGTTATCACTGCACTTTCAACCATTTTAAAAGCAGAACTGTCACGTTCTGACCTTTATTTTCTGTGTTTTGTGTTTAGTTAGTATGGTCAGGGCGTGAGTTGGGTGGGTAGTCTATGTTTGTTTTTCTATGTTTTGGTTAGAGTATGGTTCTCAATCAGAGGCAGGTGTCATTAGTTGTCTCTGATTGAGAATCATACTTAGGTGGCCTGGGTTTCACTGTGTGTTTGTGGGTGATTGTTTCCTGTCTCAGTGTGTGCACCAGATAGGACTGTTTTGAGTTTCACATTTTTTGTTTTGTTAGTTTTGTTCATGTGTACCTTATAGCATTAAAAAGTACCATGGAAAATTACCAGCGTATTGGTCCTCTGATCCGTTTCGCCTCTCCTCTTCGGAAGAAGAGGAGGAAACTCGTACAGAATCACCCACCACAATCGGACCAAGCGGCGTGGTAAAGGACAGACGACAGCAGCAGCAGCATCAACAACAGAGGCCACCATCACAGGACTCCTGGACATGGGAGCAGATACTGAACGGAGAGGGACCCTGGGACGGGCTGCAGCCCCAAAGCAGAGCTGGAGGCAGCGAAAGCTGATGCGGCAATATGAGGAGCCAGCACGGCAGTGCGACAGGTACGAGAGGCAGCCCCAAATTTTTTTTGGGGGGCACACGAGGGGTGGTACTAAGCCAGGTAGCAGACCTGAGCTCACTCCTCGTGCTTATTATGAGCAGCGCATTACTGGTCAGGCACCTGTGTTATGCGGTTGAGCGCACGGTGTCGCCAGTGCGTGTCCATAGCCCGGTGCGCTATAGGGCAGCCCCCCGAGAGTGCCATGCGAGTGTGGGCATTGAGCCAGGGCGTATGGTGCCTGCTCAGCGGGTCTGGTCGCCGGTACACAGTCTTGGTCCAGGTTATCCTGCGCCGGCTCTGCGTGCTGTGTCTCCGGGGCGCTGGGAGGGTGCAGTGCGTCCTCTGCCTGCGCTCCGATACCGGGCAACTGTGGGAGTGGAGAGGGGAGAGGTGCGTGTAGTAAGCACTAGATCTCCCGTGCTTACCCACAGCCCGGTTCAACCTGTGCCTGCACTCTGAGGGTCCGGGCTTAGTTGTCCAGCCTGGGGAAGTGGTGCCAAGGTTGCGCACCAGAGCTCCAGTGCTCCCCACAGCTCGGTCTTTCAGGCTCCTCCTAACACCAAGCCTCCTGAAAGTCTCCCCAGCCTGGTAGTTCCTGTGGCAGCCCCACGCACCAGGCTGTCTCTCAGTCTCCTCCCTGCAGGTGCTCCCGCCTGTCCGGCGCTGCTGCCGGAGCCTCCCGCCTGTCCGGGCGCCCGCTGCCGGAGCCTCCCGCCTGTCCGGCGCCGCTGCCGGAGCCTCCCGAGATTCCAACTTGCCGGAGCCTCCCGCCTAGCCTCCCGCCTCGCTGCCGGAGCCTCCCGCCTGTCCGGCGCCGCTGCCGGAGCCTCCCGCCTGTCCGGCGCTGCTGCCGGAGCCTCCCGCCTGTCCGGCGCTGCTGCCGGAGCCTCCCGCCTGTCCGGCGCCGCTGCTGGAGCGTCCCGCCTGTCTGGCGCCGCTGCCGGAGCGTCCCGCCTGTCTGGCGCCGCTGCCGGAGCGTCCCTCCTGTCCGGCGCCGCTGCTGGAGCGTCCCGCCTGTCCGGCGCCGCTGCCTCCTGTAGCAGCTCCACGCACCAGGCTGTCTCTCTGTCTCCTCTCTGCAGGTGCTCCCGCCTGTCCGGCGCCGCTGCCGGAGCCTTCCCTCCTGTCCGGAGCCTCCCGCCTGTCCGGCGCCGCTGCCGGAGCCTCTCGCCTGTCCGGCGCCGCTGCCGGAGCCTCCCGCCTGTCCGGCGTTGCCGGAGCCTCCCGCCTGTCCGGCGCTGCTGCCGGAGCGTCCCGCCTGTCTGGCGCCGCTGCCGGAGCGTCCCTCCTGTCCGGCGCCGCTGCCGGAGCCTCCCGCCTGTCCGGCGCCGCTGCCGGAGCGTCCCGCCTGTCTCGCTGCCGGAGCCCCTCAGCCCAGAGGCGCCAGAGCCCCTCAGCCCAGAGGCGCCAGAGCCCCTCAGCCCAGAGGCGCCAGAGCCCCTCAGCCCAGAGGCGCCAGAGCCCCTGTCCCTCTGTCCAGAGCCCTGTCCCTCTGTCCAGAGCCCCTGCCCCTCTGTCCAGAGCCCCTGCCCCTCTGTCCAGAGCTTCTGCCCCTCTGTCCCGAGCTGCCCCTCTGTCCAGTGGGGTCATTGAGAGGGGTTGCCATGGTTCCTGTGGGCACAGAACCAGATGGTATGAACATCTTGGGCCTGGTTCTCTTTGCCATGGTGTTCGGTTGGCACTGAGGAAGCTGGGAGAAGAGGGGAGGAGCTCATACGCTTCTTCAACGCTTTCAATGAAGCCACCATGGTGCTGGTGTCCTGGATCATGTGGTACGTGTTCGGCATCATGTTCCTGGTGGGAAGTAAGATAGTGGAGATGGAGGATGTGGTTCTGTTAATAAGGCGGACAAAGACAATCGTGAAGTGGGGTCCGCGTCCCGCGCCAGAACCGCCACCGCGGACAGCACGCCCACCCAGACCCTCCCCAGGTCAAGGTTTTCGGAGTCCGCACCTTGGGGGGTACTGTCACGTTCTGACCTTTATTTTCTGTGTTTTGTGTTTAGTTAGTATGGTCAGGGCGTGAGTTGGGTGGGTAGTCTATGTTTGTTTTTCTATGTTTTGGTTATTTCGATGTTTTCGGCCTAGTATGGTTCTCAATCAGAGGCAGGTGTCATTAGTTGTCTCTGATTGAGAATCATACTTAGGTGGCCTGGGTTTCACTGTGTGTTTGTGGGTGATTGTTTCCTGTCTCAGTGTGCACCAGATAGGACTGTTTTGAGTTTCACATTTTTTGTTTTGTTAGTTTTGTTCATGTGTACCTTATAGCATTAAAAAGTACCATGGAAAATTCGCGTATTGGTCCTCTGAGTCGCCTCTCCTCTTCGGAAGAAGAGGAGGAAACTCGTTACAAGAACAAAGTTCAAATGCAACCACTTTAGAGGGAGATATTTTGTGCCACTGACTTAATCTAACTTTTGATTGGCTATGTTAATAAACTTACCCTTTTGAATGACTTTGATAGCAACCATGAATCTTTTTAGTTCTTAAGAGATCTCTCAATAACTATCTCATAATTGCACCTTGATAGTCGGTAACAAATATCAAAGCTAAGCAGGTCTACCAAAATGCTATCATATGTATAATTATACTGTTTCTAAAATGGTCATACATATATATTTTTTTAAACAGACCAACTACAAAAAAAAGTGAAAATTGACAAACAATCCAATGGATTATGTAAAAAGTGGAGGTGTAAAAACCCATAATTGAGCTATTAGCTCCGTGGCATAGACGGCCAAGTGGACACAAGGCTGTTTAGCTCATCTCAGTTGCGAAGAGGACTAACTTTGCAGCTGTTTCCGATGAATAAACAATGTCATGATGGTGGGTGGTAAGATTAAAATTAAACCCAGCCCTGAAATGAAATGTAGGCTGAAAATTATTTGTATATCATATCATAGGAAAGGACATCACATTCACACGGATTTGTACAAAGTGGGCAGTTTGGATTTTTCACTTCAAGCCCAAATATATCTGTCACGCCTTGGTCTTAGTATTTTGTGTTTTCTTTAATTATTTGGTTAGGCCAGGGTGTGACATGGGTTTATGTTGTTGTATTTCGTATTGGGGTTTTTGTATTATTGGGATTGCGGCTGAGTAGGGGTGTTGTATGGGCTTGGCTGCCTGAGGCGGTTCTCAATCAGTCAGGTGATTCTCGTTGTCTCTGATTGGGAACCGTATTTAGGTAGCCTGGTTTCGCTTTGTATTTCGTGGGTGATTGTTCCTGTCTCTGTGTCGTTTCACCAGATAGGCTGTAATAGGTTTCACGTTCCGTTTGTTGTTTTGTATTTTGTATATTACGTTATTTTCATGTATCGCTCTTCCTTCATTAAAAACATGAGTAACAACCACGCTGCATTTCGGTCCGACTCTCTTTCGACAAACGAAGAACGACGTTACAATATCATACTGTACTTTAACTGAAATGAGGATTTATTGACTTAAATCGTTGTGCAAAATCATGGGTAAGTGTCACATTCGTCAAAAGGAGTAGACCAAGGTGCAGCGTGGTATGTTTCCATCCTTTATTTTGGAATAGAAAACTTCAAAGAACAAAACAACAAAGCAAACAAACGAAATGTGAAGCTATAATAATGCTCACAGGCAACTATACCCAGACAAGATCCCACAAAGCACAAAGTGGAAATGGCTACCTAAATATGTTCCCCAATCAGAGAGAACGATAAACAGCTGCCTCTGATTGGGAACCATACCAGGCCAACATAGATATACAATTCCCCTAAATAACCCACCCTTAATCGCACCACGCCCTTAACAACATAGAGAATAAACAGCCCTCTATGGTCAGGGCGTGACAATAAGATAACCAGCTACTATTACTATCTAGTTCAGTACAACAACAAAAACTAACCGTAATCAGTTAAGTTACCAGCAAAAATATTGTAATCAGATACTTTTGAAAAACTAGATGATTACTTCTTGGATTACAAAACTATTTTCTTTATGACATTCAACCCGGTGTGTGTGTGTGTATGCCTGCATGCGTGTGTGTCTGCCTACGAATGTGTGTTACTTTATTTATGTATTCCCAGTACAGTTTGTTTCTCTGCTGGTGTTCAGGAAGGGATGACATCTTGCTGATTGTGATTGGTTGCTGTCCCTGTCAGCAACTACATTACCAAAAGTATATGGACACAAGCTTGTAGAACATCTCATTCCAAAATCATGGGCATTATTATGGAGTTGGTCCCCACTTTGCTGCTTCCATTCAGCCACAATAGCATTAGTGAGGTCAGGCAGAGATGTTGGGAGATTAGGCCTGGTTTGCAGTTGGCGTTCCAATTCATCTCAAAGGTGTTCAGTGAAGTTGAGGTCAGGGCTCTATGCAAGCCAGTCAAGTTCTTCCACACTGATTTCAACAAACCATTTCTGTATGGACCTCGCTTTGTCCACAGGGGCATTGTCATGCTGAAACAGGAAAGGGCCTTCCCCAAACTGTTGCAACAAAGTTGGAAGCACAGAATTGTCTATAATGTCATTGTATCGTTAAGATTTCCCACTAAGGGGCTTAGCCCGAACCACAAAACTTTACAGTTGAAACTATGCATTCTGGCAGGTAGCGTGCTCCTGGCTCCCGCCTAACCCAGATTAATCCGTCAAACTGCCAAATGGCGAAGCGTTATTCATCACTTCAGAGAACGCGTTTCCACTGCTCCAGCCAACACTTGGCATTGCACATGGTGATCTTAGGCTTGTTTGCGGCTGCACGGCCACGGAAACCCATTTAATGAAGCTCCCGATGAACAGTTCTTGTGCTGATGTTGTTTCCAGAGGCAGTTTGGAAGTCGGTTGTGAGTGTTAGAACCGAGGACAGATCATTTTTACGTGCTACACGCTTCAGCACTTGGCGATCCCGTTCTGTGAGCTTGTGTGGCCTACCACTTAGCGTCTGAGCTGTTGTTGCACCTAGACATTTCCACTTTACAATAACAGCACTTACAGTTGACCGGGGCATCTCTATCAGGGCAGAAATTTGACGAACTGACTTTTTGGAAAGGTGGCATCCTATGACGGTGCCACATTGAAAGCCACTGAGCTCTTCAGTTTGGCCATTCTACTGCCAATGTTTGTCTATGGAGATTGCCTTGCAGTGTGCTGGATTTTATACGCCTGTCAGCAATGGTGTGGTTGAAATATCCAAATCCACTAATTTGAAGTGGTGTCCACATACTTGTGTATATATAGTGTATATGTGTAGAGGGGACAGGACACATAACAACGCCCACACACACAATACAGCACACTGAATGATGACCCAAGGTTCTCCTAAGAGCCCCTCCCGGCACACACAAACACATAAAGATGCCCACACACACACTACAATGCATCAGATTGATCATTTTTTCTCAAAGCCTTTCCTCTGTAAGTGACAGCTGACATCTATAACAGACAGCTTCTTCCTTCTTTGGTTGATCGGATTACTGTTCATAACACACAGATTTCATACTGTCATGATAAGAACATATGGCAAACAGTCTTTCATAAGATATAGCACTGCAATTTACTCCTTCGTTGCGCAACAACTGTGGTTTCATGTTTTAGGTGTGGGAGGTTTTTAAATATGTAGGATGAATGTAATACACCTACTCATTCTCCATATGGAATCATCTTTAAAGCGGCAGTCAGAAGTTGAAACAATAAGAACACGTTCTGCCCACTCATGTTTCAGTAAAAGCTGAGGATTGCCGCTAGAGAAATGCAACCACTAGTCTCCCCTACATTATGAAAGTACAGTTACTATGCAGATCAGGGTTCAAATGGTCGTTGTTGTTGGACCATCTGGCACGCCAGGAAGGCTCAGTCAAAAGCCTAGCTAATGTATTTGAATGAAATCCAGGTCTGTTGCTATGTCTGGGCCAGCAGCTGCACAGACCTGTAGTAGGTGCATAAGGTGCCATAGGTCTAGGTAGAGTCAGAGTGGGTAGATAGATATGAGCTGATAAGATCCTGATGGTTTCTTAATCACCACAAATGAGTGTTCACCTTTTATCTCTGAATATCAGTGCCCATGTTGCTACGGTTACCTCTAACAGAATAAAACCTTAATCACCTGAATCCTTTGGCTCTACAGTTCTGTATGGAGAAAGGATGATCTTAAAAATACATGAGCCTTATAGGTCATTGCATTTTACATCAAAGTCAACTAGGGCTGGCTGAGGCGGGTCGAGGGGAAAACAAGAGGTTGGAAGAGATACATGCTATTTGACAGGGAGACAGTCTGCATGAGAGCGAGAGAAAGATAATGAGAGAGGTTGTCACGACACCAGCGCTGTTGAATGACAGCATAATTTGTCTCTGTGTCCATCCTGAAAATGTCAGATCATCAACATCACAACATAATTAAAAGTGACGTCCTATCTAACTAACGTCTGACTGACCCGACCAGCAGCCTTTCTGTCACTTCACTTGCTTCCTGTTATCCCCAGGGCTTTGTGGCACCTATTGATGTATTGATAGATTTAAATAGAAACCAATGCATGGGTTTCCTTCAACACCAAACGTCAACAAGGAAGGAAGGGAGGACACCTACTGTGAGTCACTGTCATTAGGGATAATCATGTCCACAGGGCAGATGAGGGTCCACCGATTAACTGCATATCTGAACATCTAATGATACTGTAGACTGAGCTAAAGGAGGGAGGAGATCATCATAGAAGAAGGCATATGAGAGTCAATAACATATCATCTTCTCTGGTCCTTCTCCACTCAACCCACTGGTCTCTTGGTCTGAGGGTGAATAGGTTGCACTGCTTATCTAGACGTCATGATGCTGACGGTAGTGGGCTAACTGAGTTTAGAAACACAGAGGGAGGGTCAAATTGATAAAGAGATGGTTGTAGGATGAGGGATATGATATTCATTAAGATGTAGTTTACTCAACACACTGGTCTCATGGCCATAGCTCCACTTCTGCATGATACTGTGTACGGCTAACTGAGTTTAGAAACCCAAAAGGGAGGGTCACTATGATAAACAGACGATCAGAGTTTGACGGATATGAGATTCATTAAGATTAAAATCTTAATGAGAAGGTCATGTAGATGAAGAGATTATATTCTAATTTAATATACTGGGGTCCATCACCACTCAACACATTGGTCTCAACATTATACTAAAGTCAGACAGCAGCAGCAGTAGTTAATATGGGAGAATTAAAATTAAGGACATGGTGTGTAATGGGCTGGTATATATTTACCAGCTATATGTACAGTACCAGTCAAAGGTTGGGGCACACCTACTCATTCAAAGGTTTTTCTTTCTTTTTACTATTGTAGAATAGTAGTGAAGACATCAAAACTATGAAATAACAAATGGAATCATGTAGTAACCAAAAAAGTGTTAAACAAATCTAAATATATTTCAAAGTTTAGATTCTTCAAAGTAGCCACCCTTTGCCTTGATGACAGCTTTGAACACTCTTAGCATTCTCTCAACCAGCTTCATGAGGAATTCTTGCACTCAAATGACAGCTCAAGGGCAGGCAGAGGTCAACAATCCAGGGCAGAGTCTGAAAAGAACAGTAGGCTCAGGGTCAGGACAGGCAGAATGGTCAAAACTAGAAAACAGGAACCACTGAAAGACAGGAGCATGTGAAAAAAATGCTGGTAGACTTGACGAAAGAAAACTGGCAACAGACAACAGGTATAAATACACTGGGAATAATGGGGAAGATGGGCGACACCTGGAGGGGGTTGGAGACATGCACGAAAACAGGTGAAACAGATCAGGGTGTGACAGGCGAATTGCTGCAGAATGCAGGGGTAGCCATGCTGGTGCCTTGAATTCTAAATAGATCACTGACAGTGTCACCAGCAAAGGACCCCCACACCATCACACCAACTCCTCCATGCTTCACGGTGGGAACCACACATGCGGAGATCTGTTCACCTACTCGGCGTCTCACAAAGACACAGCGGTGGGAACCAAAAATCTCAAATATGGACTCATCAGACCAAAGGGCAGATTTCTACTAGTCTAATGTCCATGAAAATGGCGGTGGAGAGGATCGCGGATGTTTTACATGCCCCTAATCAACTGTGGTATTTTTTTTTGTTTTTTTGCGTTGTTTATTTACTTATTTTTGTACTTATTTTGTACAAAATGTTGCTGTTACCGTCTCTTATGACCGAAAATAACTCCTTTAACAAGTCCGACAAGAAGGATATACTGCTTTTCCAGGAACAGGCCCAAATCCCCGTCATTTGCGTGAAGAAAATACAGATAAAAAGGGGGTACTGTCACGCCCTGACCTTAGAGAGCTTTTTATGTCTCTATTTTGGTTTGGTCAGGGTGTGATTTGGGTGGGAATTCTATGTTCTTTTTTCTATTTCTATTTCTGTTTTGGCCGGGTATGGTTCTCAATCAGGGACAGCTGTCTATCGTCGTCTCTGATTGGGAACCATACTTAGGTAGCTTTTTCCGAAATGGTTTTTGTGGGTAGTTGTTTTCTGTTTAGTGTTTTTCTTCCCCTTGAAAGGACTGTTTCGGTTTCGGTTATTCACTTTCTTATATTTGTTTAGTGTTCAGTTTAAATAAAAAGTCATGGACACTTACCACGCTGCACTTTGGTCCGATTCCTCTTCTTCAGACGACCACTCCCGTTACAGGGTGGAGGTCGGGCTAAACTATCACCCGTTCTATTGGCCAATGTGCAATCATTGGAGAATAAAATTTATGACCTACGTTCAAGATTATTATACAAACGGGACATTAAAAACTGTAATATCTTATGTTTTAAGTCGTGGCTGAACGATGACATAGATAATATGGAGCTGGTGGGATTTTTCATGCACCGTCAGAACAGAGACGCTACATCTGGTAAGATGATGGGTGCAGGTGTGTATCTATTTTGTCGATAACACCTGGTGCGCAATGTCTAAAATTAAAGAGGTCTCTACGTATTGCTCGCCTAAGGTAGAGTATCTTATGATAAGCTTTAGACCACACTATCTACCAAGAGATTTCTCAACTATATTATTCGTAGCCTTCTATTTACCACCACAGACCGATGCTGGCACTAAGACCGCTCTCAACCAAGGCCATAAGCAAACAAGAAAACGCTCATCCCGAAGTGGCGCTCCTAGTGGCCGGGGACTTTAATGCAGGCAAACATATCCGTTTGACCTCATTTCTACCTGCATGTCACATGTACAACCAGAGGAAAACAGACTGTAGACCACCTTTACTCCACAAACAGATAGGCATACAAAACTCCCCCACCCTCCATTTGGCAAATCTGACCATAATTATATCCTCCTGATTCCTGCATACAAGCAAAAACTAAAGCAGGAAGTACCAGTGACTCGCTTAATACGGAAGTGGTCAGATGACGCGAATGCTACGCTACAGGGCTGTTTTGCGAGCACAGACTGGAATATGTTCCGGGATTCAGCCAATGGCATTGAGGAGTAACCACATCAGTCATCGGCTTCATCAATAAGTGCATCGACGACGACGTCCCAACAGTGGCCGTACGTACATATCCCAACCAGAAGCCATGGATTACAGGTAATATCCGCATCGAGCTAGAGGCTAGAGCTGTCGCTTTCAAGACGCTGGACACTGATCCAGATGCTTATAACAAATACCGCAATGCCCTCAAATGAACCATCGAACATGCAAAGCATCAATACAGGACTAAGATTGAAAACTATTACGGACTACAAAGGGAAACCCAAATGCGACCTGCCCAGTGACGCGAGCCTACCAGATGAGCTAAATGCCTTTTATGCTCAATTCGAGGCAAGCAACACTGAAGCAAGCATGAGAACACCAGCTGTTCTGGACAACTGTGTGATAACGTTCTCCGTAGCCAATGTGAGCAAGACCTTTAAAGAGGTTAACATTCACAAAGCCGCGGGGCCAGACTGATTACCAGAACATGTACTCAAAGCATGCGCGACCAACTGGCAAGTGTCTTCACTGACATTTTCAAACTCTCCTTGACCGAGTCTAATACCTACATGTTTCAATTAAACCACCATAGTCCCTGTGCCCAAGGAAGTGAAGGTAACCTGCCTAAATGATTACCTCCCCGTAGCGTCAGTAGCCATGAAGTGCTATGAAAAGCTGGTCATGGCTCACATCAATAGCATCCTCCCGAATACCCTAGATCCACTCCAATTCGCATACCACCCCAACAGATCCACAGATGACACAACCTCAATAGCACCCCACATTGCCCATTCCCACCTGGACAAAAGGAACACCTTTGTGAGAATGCTGGTAATTGACTACAGCTATTGACAATAGTGTCTACGAAGCTCACCACTAAGCTAAGGACCTTGGGACTAAACACCTCCCTCTGCAACTGGATCCTGGATTTCCTGACGGGCCGCCCCCAGGTGTTAAGGGTAGGCAACAACACTTCTGCCACGCTGATCTTCAACACTGGGGCCCCTCAGGGGTGTGTACTTAGTCCCCTCATGCACTCCCTGTTCACCACCCACAACTGCGTGGCCAAACACGATTCCAACACCATCATTAAGTTTGCCGACGACACAACAGTGGTAGGCCTGATCATCGACAACGATTAGAAAGCTTATAGGGAGGAGATCAGAGACCTGGCAGTGTGGATCCAGGACAACAACCTATCCCTCAATGTGAACAAGACAAAGGAGCTGATAGTGGACAACAAGAAAGGCGAGCCAAACAGGCCCCCATTAACATTGACGGGGCTGTAGTGGAGTGAACTATCATGATCAAAACATACCAAGAGAGTCGTATAGAGGGTATGACAACACCTTTTCCCTCTCAGGAGAAATATTTGGCATGGGTCCCCAGATCCTCAAAAAGTTCTACAGCTGTACCGTCTAGAGCATCCTGACCGGTTGCATCACCGCCTGGTATGGCAACTGCTCGGCATCTGACCACAATGCGCTACAAAGGGTAGTGCGCATGGCGCAATACATCACTGGGGCCAAGCTTCCTGCCATCCAGGACCTATATAATAGGCGGTGCCAGAGGAAAGCCCAAAAAATTGTTAGAGACTCCAAAATGACCTCCAGCAGGCCACAAATGTGCATGTGTCTGCTCAAACGGTCATAAACAGACTCCATGAGGGTGGTATGAGGGCCTGACGTCCACAGGTGGGGGTTGTGCTTACAGCCCAACACCGTGCAGGACGTTTGGCATTTGCCAGAGAACACCAAGATTGGCAAATTCGCCACTGGCGCCCTGTGCTCTTCACAGACGAAAGCAGGTTCACACTGAGCACACGTGACAGACGTGATGGAGTTTGGAGACGCCGTGGAGAACGTTCTGCTGCCTGCAACATCGTCCAGCATGACCGGTTTGACGGTGGGTCAGTCATGGTGTGAGGTGGCATTTCTTTGGGGGCCGCACATCCATCCATGTTCTCGCCAGAGGTAGCCTGACTGCCATTAGGTACCGAGATGAGATCCTCAGACCCCTTGTGAGACCATATGCTGGTGCGGTTGGCCCTGGGTTCCTCCTAATGCAAGACAATGCTAGACCTCATGTGGCTGGAGTGTGTCAGCAGTTCCTGCAAGAGGAAGGCATTGATGCTATGGACTGGCCCGCCCGTTCCCCAGACCTGAATCCAATTGAGCACATCTGGGACATCATGTCTCGCTCCATCCACCAACGCCACGTTGCACCACATGCACTAGATGAAAAACACCATACAATCTTCACATTCCACTAGATGAAAAACACCATACAATCTTTACATTCCACTAGATGAAAAACACCATACAATCCTCACATTCCACTAGATGAAAAACACCATACAATCCTCACATTCCACTAGATGAAAAACACCATACAATCCTCACATTCCACTAGATGAAAAACACCATACAATCTTCACATTCCACTAGATGAAAAACACCATACAATCCTCACATTTCCACTAGATGAAAAAGACCATACAATCTTTACATTTCCACTAGATGAAAAACACCATACAATCTTTACATTTCCACTAGATGAAAAACACCATACAATCTTCACATTCCACTAGATGAAAAACACCATACAATCTTCACATTCCACTAGATGAAAAACACCATACAATCCTCACATTTCCACTAGATGAAAAACACCATACAATCTTTACATTTCCACTAGATGAAAAACACCATACAATCTTTACATTTCCACTAGATGAAAAACACCATACAATCTTCACATTTCCACTCTATGAAAAACACCATACAATCTTCACATTTCCACTCTATGAAAAACACCATACAATCTTTACATTTCCACTAGATGAAAAACACCATACAATCTTCACATTCCACTAGATGAAAAACACCATACAATCTTCACATTTCCACTAGATGAAAAACATTGTAAAATCTTTACATGCTGCATGCCACCATACAGTACTGGGCTTCCCATCACATAACAGCTATTCAATCTCAAGGTTATGCTGTCATAACTAGATGATTCAATGAATGCTACATGTCCACATTGACCTTTTATATTGAAGTCTTTCAAACTGTCTAAGTCAGTGGGCTGCTGATCAGTAGGTATTTAATTGGATCTAGTGATGCTCTGACCTGCATTGAGACATGTGTTAATTGGTCTGTATGTTGTGCTTCTCCCACTCCTTCCTCCAGCAGTAGGTCTGGGCTGACCACTCTTCTACATCATATCCTAAAGCTAGGACCTTTTTCATCTGTCTCTGCTGCTATGCCACACACACACGCACACGCACACGCGCGCACACGCGCACGCACGCACGCACGCACACACGCACACACGCACACACGCACACAAGTGGAGTCTTGTGTAGTGCAGGCTGGTGAGTGGCGCTATAGGAGGATGGGCTCATTGTAATTACTGGAATAGAATGTGGTTTTCATATGTTTGATACCGTTCAGTGAATCTATCCCAGCCATTACAATGAGCCTATCCTCCCAAAGCTCCTCCCACCAGCCTCAACTGCTGCACACCAGACGTACACACACACAGAACACATATTGTATCTCTATGGCTTTACAGCTGTAGGCAGTTTGTCCTCATCTGGAAGCCACTAAAGAGATTACAAAGACATCAGCCATGTATTACACATATTGGCGACTGACTGCATGTCGTTTAGCGTCTCAACGGATGAGCGTAGTAGTACCTGCCGACAGACATAGTAATATGAAGAACCTGTATAAATATTGTATGGATCCAGCCCTGGATTCATTCTTTCATGACTACCTTGAAGAAATACAACTTTGTGTGTTGTGAATGTCTCTGACCATTAGAAGTAGGAGACAGATGGTTGCTGCACAGACCCCTCAGTTTTCCTTGAAGCAAATAAGGTATCAGTAGGATGATTGATTCTACCCTTCTAGACATGTCCTGTTGACTAGACTGGTATTGGTATTTTATTAGGATCCCCATTAGATGTTGCGAAAGCAGCAGCTACTCTTCCTGGGGTCCACACAAAACATGGAACATGACACAATACAGAAATAAATGTCCATATACTGTAGAGGTACAACCACAAGCTACAGGAAATTACAAACATCAATGAATGTTAGATTAACAGCTGGGTACATATGGGAATAATATCAAAGTTGTGTGGAGAAGAGAGCGAAAGACAGAGAGAGAGGGACAGAGAGAGAGGGACAGAGAGAGGGACAGAGAGAGAGGGACAGAGAGAGAGGAAGAGAGAGAGGGACAGAGAGAGAGGGACAGAGAGAGAGGGACAGAGAGAGGGACAGAGAGAGGACAGAGAGAGAGGGACAGAGAGAGGGACAGAGAGAGAGGGACAGAGAGAGGACAGAGAGAGAGGGACAGAGAGAGGGACAGAGAGAGGGACAGAGAGAGAGGGACAGAGAGAGAGGGACAGAGAGAGAGGGACAGAGAGAGAGGGACAGAGAGAGAGGAAGAGAGAGAGGGACAGAGAGAGAGGAGAGAGAGAGAGGGACAGACAGAGAGGGACAGAGAGGGACAGAGAGAGAGGGAGAGAGAGAGGGACAGAGAGAGAGGGACAGAGAGAGGGACAGAGAGAGGGACAGAGAGAGAGAGAGAGAGAGGGACAGAGAGAGAGGGACAGAGAGAGAGGGACAGAGAGAGAGGGACAGAGAGAGAGAGGGACAGAGAGAGAGGGACAGAGAGAGAGGGACAGAGAGAGAGGGACAGAGAGAGAGGGACAGAGAGAGAGGGAGAGAGAGAGGGACAGAGAGAGAGAGAGGGACAGAGAGAGAGGGACAGAGAGAGAGGGACAGAGAGAGAGGGACAGAGAGAGAGGGACAGAGAGAGAGGGACAGAGAGAGAGATGGACAGAGAGAGAGATGGACAGAGAGAGAGATGGACAGAGAGAGAGATGGACAGAGAGAGAGATGGACAGAGAGAGAGATGGACAGAGAGAGAGATGGACAGAGAGAGAGATGGACAGAGAGAGAGAGGGACAGAGAGAGAGAGGGACAGAGAGAGAGAGGGACAGAGAGAGAGGGACAGAGAGAGAGGAAGAGAAAGTAAGTGAAAAAGTGTGATTTTTCAATTTCTTTACTTTTTATTTAACCAGGTCAGTCAATTGAGAACAAGTTGTCATTTACAACTGCGACCTGGCCAAGATAAAGCGGGGGAAGAAAGGGAGGGGGGAAGAAATTAGACATTTGTGCTTTAACCCTTGTGAGAGATCTGAACAGGCAGTAACAAACCAACTCACTGTATTCTATTTTGGAAATGAGTTAGAATAAGTTGTAGGAAATCCTACGAGACAATCTGTGCTGCCTGGGCCACAAACAGGTAAAACCCCACCCATTACCTGCACAGACAAACAGAAACGCTTCCTGTGGTGACACAAACTGAAATCCGTTGTGTAAAGAGACGAACACAAATTGAGAATCGACCAACAAAGGTGTTTTCTGTGTGTTCTTCCTGGTCTGTGTTTGTAATAGATGACAAGTATCCTGAAGTTTCCTTTCATTATAGAGGACTGTGAAACAAAAATGACTTGAGTGTCTTCATGGCTACTCATGTCTGTTTTTATTTGTTATTTATTTTTTTAACCTTTATTTTACTAGGCAAGTCAGTTAAGAACGAATTCTTATTTTCAATGACAGCCTAGGAACAGTGGGTTAACTGCCTGTTCAGGGGCAGAACAAGAGATCTGTACCTTGTCAGCTCGGGGGTTTGAACTTGCAACCTTCTGGTTACTAGTCCAACGCTCTAACCACTAGGCTACCCTGCCACACCTGTTCTGTTCTGTGAGTGGCTACAGAGATTGGTCTAATCATCCTCTCAGTGAGAACACACCTGAACCTGCCATAGACCCATTATCTGGAAAGAGACGTGTGTGTTTGTCAGTGTGTGTGTGTGCCTGTGTGTCTGCGACCTTGCACGCGAGTATGTATATTAATCATAAGGAACCTTCCAGACAGCACCAAGAGTGTTTTCACCTCGTGTCATTTCATTGTGATCACAAACAACACATCATCATCTGGGGTCTCAGGATGTGGCATCGTGATCACAAGCCTCTGTTATACAAGAGGTTGTCTGTCTCATCGCAGCTTAATTTTCTTCTTTATGTTTCCATCAGATATACAATGGCCACTTGAGCTATCAAATCACAAGTTTGAGTCGGTGACGTCTATTCATTTGAATAGATCCTCATATAATAGGCATATAAAATGTGTGATGTTGTCCTATTATTTATATTACTGGAGAAATTACACCCTCTCCAATGATCTGAATGGTGTTTGTCTTCCTTTGATGTCAGTGCATAAGCCATCTGCATCATTCAAATGAGCTGTCACTCACACGCCTCTCATGTTTCTTACACTCTTAGATAAAAATAATCCCGAAAGGGTTCTTCAGCTGTCCCCGTAAGAGAACCCTTTTTGGTTTCAGGTAGAACCCTTTTGGGAACCTAAAAGGAACCAAAATCATGTTTACCGTGAACCAAAACTAGTTATCCTATGGGAACAGCCGAAGAACCCTTTTAGGTTCCAGATAGCACTATTTTTTTCTATAAGAATGTCTGTCTGGGATAGTGTTTTTCTAAGAGTGTCTGTCTGGGATAGTGTTTTTCTAAGAGTGTCTGTCTGGGATAGTGTTTTTATGAGAGTGTCTGTCTGGGATAGTGTTTTTCTAAGAGTGTCTGTCTGGGATAGTGTTTTTCTAAGAGTGTCTGTCTGGGATAGTGTGTCTTCTGGGATAGTGTTTTTCTGAGAGTGTCTGTATGGGATAGTGTCTGTCTGGGTAGTGTTTTTCTGAGAGTTTGTCTGGGAGAGTGTTTTCTTAGAGTGTCTGTCTGGGATAGTGTTTTTCTAAGAGTGTCTGTCTGGGATAGTGTTTTTCTAAGAGTGTCTGTCTGGGATAGTGTTTTTCTAAGAGTGTCTGTCTGGGATAGTGTTTTTCTAAGAGTGTCTGTCTGGGATAGTGTTTTTCTAAGAGTGTCTGTCTGGGATAGTGTTTTTCTTAGAGTGTCTGTCTGGGATAGTGTTTTTCTAAGAGTGTCTGTCTGGGATAGTGTTTTTCTAAGAGTGTCTGTCTGGGATAGTGTTTTTCTAAGAGTGTCTGTCTGGGATAGTGTTTTTCTAAGAGTGTCTGTCTGGGATAGTGTTTTTCTAAGAGTGTCTGTCTGGGATAGTGTTTTTCTAAGAGTGTCTGTCTGGGATATTGTTGACAGGACACGGTTCAAACCCATGGCTCATGCAGCTGTTCGCCTTCAAGACTATTGTAGCCAGCTAAGCCAGCTATTGTAGCCATCTGTATCTTTCAAATGAGCTGTCACTCACTCCTGTCAATGAGCTGTCACACACACAGCCTATGTTCCTGCTAGGTCATGGGTTGGCGTGGTTACACATGGTCTGCGGTTGTAAGGCCTATTGGACGTACTGCCAAATTCACCAAAAGGATGTTGGAGGCGGCTTATGGAGGATATATTAACATTAAATGATCTGGCAACAGCTCTGGTGGACATTCATGCAGTCACCATGCCAATTGTTGCACATTTCAGCATGCAAAACTGCACATTTTAGAGTAGTCCTTTATTTTCCCCAGCACAAGGTGCACCTGTGTAATGACCATGCTGTTTATTCAGCTTTTTAATATGCCACACCTGCCAGGTGGATGGACTATCCTTGTCACGTTCTGACCTTAGTTCTTTTATTATGTCTTTGTTTTAGTATGGTCAGGGCGTGAGTTGGGTGGGTTGTCTATGTTCTTTTTTCTATTGATTTGGGATTGCTCTATTCGGCCTGGTATGGTTCTCAATCAGAGGCAGCTGTCAATCGTTGTCCCTGATTGAGAATCATACTTTGGGAGCCTGGTTTCACTTTTGAGTTGTGGGTGTTTATTTTCCGTGTTAGTGTTGGTGCCACACGGGACTGTTTCGGTTTGATTACTTCACGTTTATTGTTTTGTTCAGTGTTCATTACTTTATTAAAAAACATGAACACTTACCACGCTGCGCTTTGGTCCTCACCTTCTTCCACCACAGACAATCGTTACAATCCTGACAAGGAGAAATGCTCCCTATCAGGATGTAAGCAAATTTGTGCACAACATTTGAGAGAAGTAAGCTTTGGAAAGCATATGGAACATTTCTGGGATCTTTTATTTCAACTCATGAAACATGGGACCAACACTTTACATGTTGCGTTCATATTTTTGTTCAGTGTAACTTATTTTTTCTCTGTGAATTTGATCCAAAATCACCTTTCTTTCACTTCCTACATCACAAGGTGCTGTAACTCACATACCTCTATTAGGGCTGGATTATTGACCTGAGGAGCTAACATTCACACGCCAAGAGAGATGTCTAATGGGTCTGATGGCAACGGTAGTCAATCAATGTGGGTGATACAGGACAATGCCAGGTAGTGGGCACAGCAGACAGAAAGTCTAATGAATGGGAAACTGGTATACAGTATTGGCGTTGATGACAACAATGGGCATAGTAAGAGAACTGAAAAAGAGAGGAGGAGGTGGAGGAGCAGAAAGAGGAGGGGGAGGAGAAAGATGAGGTGGGAGAGGAGGAGGAGAAGAAAGAAGAGGAGGAGGAGGAGAGAGAGATGAAAGATGAGGTGGGAGAGGAGGAGGAGAAAGAAGAGGAGGAGTAGGAGAGAGAGATGAAAGAGGAGGAGGAGGAGAAATATGAGGTGGGAGAGGAGAAGGAGAAAGAAGAGGAGAAGGAGGAGAGAGATGAAAGAGGAGGAGTAGAAGGAGGAAGATGAGGATGAGAAAGAGGGAGAGGAGGAGAATGTGGGAGAATGAGGAAGAGGAGGGAGAGGAGAATGAGGAGGGAGAGGAGAATGAGGAGGAGGAGGAGGAGGAGATAGAGAAATGAGGAGGAGGGAGAGAGGAGAAAGAGGATGAGTGAGCTGAGATAGAGGAGGATAAATAAGAGGAGGATAAATAGGAGGAGGGAGAGGAGAAAGAGGATGAGTGAGCTGAGATAGAGTATGATAAATAAGAGGAGGGAGATCAGAAAGATAAGGAGGAGGGGGAGGAGAATGAAGAGGAGTTCAAGGAGGGGAGGGAGAGAGAGTGGACAGATACATAGGAGAAGACAGATAAATTGAAGGACCAGAGGGATCGGCCCTAGATAAGAGTAAGAACGGGTACAGACCCCGTTGCCCAAGGGCAAACAAAAAACTACGGGAATTTCACAGATGCAATTTGTTTCGGATCTCAATTTCAGGATCCGAGAAGATCAGTTTCCCCTACCCCCCAAAAATGACTTGATTTAGAATATTAGAAAACAGTGGATTTAGATAGTATTCACACCCTTTGACCTTTTCCTAATTGTGTTGTTTTACTTCCTGAATTTAAAATGGATTATATTGAGATGTTTTGTCACTGGCCTACACACAATACCCCAGAATGTCAGAGTTGAATTATGTTTTTGAAATGTTTACAAATGAATTAAAAATGAAAAGCCTTAAGTCAATAATCTGTTACAGTGGGGCAAAAAGGTATTTGGTCAGCCACCAACTGTGCAAGTTCTCCCACTTAAAAAGATTAGAGAGGCCTGTAATTTTCATCATAGGTACACTTCAACTATGACAGACAAAATGAGAAAAAAACTCCAGAAAATCACATTGTATTATTTTTAATGAATTTATTTGCAAATTATGGTGGAAAATAAGTATTGAGTGGTGACCATTAAAGGAAAGGGAAAGTGGGACACCTAGTCAACTGAATGCATTCGATTGAAATGCGTCTTCTGCGTTTAACCCAACCCCTCTGAATCAAATCACAGAGGCTTTTGTTCCGAAAGGGTATCATTGCTTCAACTTTTCTACGGTAAAGTTGGTCTCAGTGGTTACTCCCTCTACTTGCCCTCATCACCTTCAACTACATTCTCATGGTCTGCCTCTTTGTTCTTCATGCAAGCTCCATGATACCAGCCTTCATGCTCTGTCTACTACCACCTCCTCCCACCCTCTCACAACCCACTCATTCACTCATTCACATCCCTGAGACTTCCTCTTCCTGTCATCTCACCCTCATCCCTAACACCCACAGGGGGAGAGAGAGAGAGAGAGATAAAAATAAAAAGGGGAGAGAGAGAGAAAAACATCCAGAGGGAGAGAGAGAGTATCCGCTGTGCAGAGTCTATACTCAAGAACCACCAGGCTACTTCTCTACCTCTTCAGATTCCATTTAGAGATCCTTCATCCGTCCATCCTTTTATACTTCACTCCAAACACACGTGATGTTGTTGACACTCTAATATCCTGTGTATTTTTGGGTCCGCTCTCGTCACCTGTTCACACACTGTTCCCTGAGTTGCTGCTCTTTACATGTTAAAGTACTTGTTTAATGGATATTTCTTTTGTTTACCTTTAACTAGGCAAGTCTAAGAACTAATTCTTATTTACGTAGGCCATCATAAAAATAAAAAATAAATATATACCCCATAATGACAAAGCAAAAACAGGTTTCTAGAAATGTTTGCAAATTTATTTAAAAAAAATCTAAAACAGAAATACCTTATTTACACAAGTATTCAGACTCTTTGCTATGAGACTCGAAATTGAGCTTAGGTGCATCCTGTTTCCAGTGATAATCCTTGAGATGTTTCTACAACTTGATTGGAATCCACCTGGTAAATTCAATTGATTGGACATGATTTGGAAAGGCACACAAAACCTTCCAGAAGGACAATCATCTCTGCAGCACTCCACCAATCAGGCCTTTATGGTAGAGTGGCCAGACGGAAGCCATTCCTCAGTAAAAGGCACATGACAGCCCACTTGGAGTTTGCCACCTAAAATGCTCTCAGACCATGAGAAACAAGATTCTCTGGTCTGATGAAACCAACATTGAATGCTTTGGCCTGAATGTCAAGCGTCACGTCTGCAGGGAACCTGGCACCATTGTGTGTGTGTGTGTGTGTGTGTGTGTGTGTGTGTGTGTGTGTGTGTGTGTGTGTGTGTGTGTGTGTGTGTGTGTGTGTGTGTGTGTGTGTGTGTGTGTGTGTGTGCATGTGTCCGTGTGTGTGGTTGTTGTTGTTAGTACAGTACACATTATGGAACTAGATGCATTGTAAAGATTTACAATAGAGATGTGTTTTAGACCTGTATTGTATATAATGTAATAGTACTCGTCATTTGGTTTTACAGTATCTTTGAATACCAGGCTTATACAGACAGACTGGCAAGTGACAATCTCCTTTCTGTCTGGCCTTTTCTGCAACATAATAGTCACATTAATGACCAGCAAGCCATATGTCTTCATCTGGGTCTGTGTTCATAAAGTGTCTCAGAGTAGGAATGCTGATCTAGGATCAGGTCCACTCTGTCCACATAATCTTAGTCATTAGGATGTAAAAGGCTAAATTCAGTACTCTTACTCTGAGACGTGTCTTTTTGTGACCAGTGCTTATCTGCTACCAGTACACATATGCTTTGACTGTATTGTATGATACTAGGGCCTTCCAGTGTCTACATTTTGTATTGCAACAAAAAGGGGCTGCAGGTAGCTTAGTGGTTAGAGCATTGGGCCAGTAACCGAAAGGTTGCTGGATTGAATCCCTGAGCTAACAGTGTCATTCTGCCACTGTTCCCCGGTGGGCCGTCATTGTAAATAAGAGTCTGTTCTTAACTAACTTGCCCAGTTAAATAAAGATTGAATAAAATAAAAAATTCAATAAAAATAAAAAAGGAAGAACCCAGAGCCTTACAGAGATCACTATCAGAGACAGTAGAAAGCAAATGTACTGTTGCTGACATTATGTCTCTGGAATAAACTATAGTAATGGCTCCACCTAGTGGTGGGATGGTGAATCTACAAAATATGAAATATCACATTTACATAAGTATTCAGACCCTTTACTCAGTACGTTTATTGAAGCACCTTTGACAGCCTCGAGTCTTCTTGGGTATGACGCTACAAGCTTGACACACCTGTATTTGGGGAGTTTGTCCCATACTTTTCTGCAGATCCTCTCAAGCTCTGTCAGGTTGGATGGGGAGCATTGCTGCACAGCTATTTTCAGGTCTCTTCAGAGATGTTTGATCGGGTTCAAGTCCAGGCTCTGGTTGGACCACTCAAGGACATTCAGAGACTTGTCCCGGAGCCACTCCTGCGTTGTCTTGGCTGTGTGCTTAGGGTCGTTGTCCTGTTAGAAGGTGAACCTTTTCCCCAGTCTGAGGTCCTGAGCGCTCTGGAGCAGGTTTTCATCAAGGATCTCTCTGTACTTTGCTCCCTTTCTCTTTCCCTTGGTCCTGACTAGTCTCCCTGTCCCTGCCACTGAAAACCATCCTCACAGCATGATGCTGCCACCACCCTGCTTCACCCTAGGGATGGTGCCAGGTTTCCTCCAGACGTGACGCTTGGCATTCAGGCCAAAGAGTTCAATCTTGGTTTCATCAGACCAGAGAATCTTGCTTCTCATGGTCTGAGAGTCTTTATAGGTGCCTTTTAGCAAACTCCAAGCAGGCTGTCAAATCAAATCAAATCAAATGTATTTATATAGCCCTTCGTACATCAGCTGATATCTCAAAGTGCTGTACAGAAACCCAGCCTAAAACCCAAAACAGCAAACAATGCAGGTGTAAAAGCATCCTGTCATGTGCCTTTTAATGAGGAGTGGCTTCTGTCTGGCCACTCTACCATAAAGGCCTGATTGGTGGAGTGCTGCAGAGATGGTTGTCCTTCTAGAAGATTCTCCCATCCCCACAGAGGAACTCTGGAGCTCTGTCAGAGTGACCATCGGGTTCTTGGTCACCTCCCTGACCAAAGTCCTTCTCTCACGATTGCTCAGTTTGGCCAGGCAGCCAGCTCTAGGAAGGGTCTTGGTGTTTCCAAACTTCTTCCATTTAAGAATGATGGAGGCCACTGTGTTCTTGGGGACCTTCAATGCTGCAGAAATGTTTTGGTACCCTTCCCCAGATCTGTTTCTCGACACAATCCTGTCTCCGAACTCTACGGACAATTCCTTTAACCTCATGGCTTGGTATTTGCTCTGACATGCACTGTCAACTGTGGGATCTGATATAGACAGGTTTGTCCAAATTACGTCCAATAAATTGAATTCACCACAGGTGGACTCCAATCACGTTGATGATCTATGAAAATCTATGAAAACAGGATGTACCTGAGCTCAATTTTGAGTCACATAGCAAAGAGTCTGAATACTTATGTAAATAAGATATTTGTTTTTTGTTTTTAATACATTTGAAGACATTTCCCAAAAACATATTTTGCTTCTTTCATTGTGGGATGTGTAGAATAAGGCTGTAACGTAACAACATTTTGAATGTCAAGGGGTCTGAATACTCTGTACTATACTGTGTCTGTGTCCGGCCCTGTATAGTGCACTACTTTCGACCTCATCCAATAAGTATGTATACACCGAGAAATATTTGCCACAGATATCTTTCAAACAGTTCAGGGGTCTTTTGAACTCTGTAGCTGCTCTGAGTCACACAAGGACGCTGCAGAGGTTTCATTTGTCATTTTAATGATTTATTGACATCTAAGTTTTTGCACCATTACTTTCTCTCCACAGACACAATAGCCTTTTCATAAAGTAAATCTTTATTTTAAATGACATTTGTAATATTGAACTCACATACATATTTTATTGGTTGATTTGTATTATTGCAATGAACAAGATTAGCCAGTATGAGTTGGGTATTGCTGCAATTACACATGAAAAGGTTTCACCAGTGTCTCTATCTATAGCTTTCTCTGGGTGCATCCCAAATGGCACCCTATTCCCTATGTAGTGCACTACTTACTTTAATGCATTCCAAATGGAATCCTATTCCCTATATAGTCCACTACTTTCAGTACATCCCACACGGCACCCTATTCCCTATAAAGTGCACTGCTATAATGCATTCCAAATGGCACCCTGTTCCCTATGTTGTGCACTACTTTTGCCCAGGGCAGTACATTAGCAATATGGTGCCATTTGGGATGCACATTCTTTGCCTCTGGAGATAAGAAGAATGGAATAAGGCTAACTGCATACACACAGCTACCGGGACACCTGCCCAGAAAATAGGTATTGCGAATAGATCTAACGTTAAATGTTTTAACAGTTTGAATAATGAATCAGTGTCTCCTGACCCCTCCTGTCTCAGCCTCCAGTATTTATGCTGCAGTAGTTTGTGTCGGGGGGCTAGGGTCAGTTTGTTATATCTGGAGTACTTCTCCTGTCCTATTCGGTGTCCTGTGTGAATCTAAGTGTGCGTTCTCTAATTCTCTCCTTCTTTCTTTCTCTCTCTCGGAGGACCTGAGCCCTAGGACCATGCCCCAGGACTACCTGACATGATGACTCCTTGCTGTCCCCAGTCCACCTGGCCATGCTGCTGCTCCAGTTTCAACTGTTCTGCCTTACTATTATTTGACCATGCTGGTCATTTATGAACATTTGAACATCTTGGCCATGTTCTGTTATAATCTCCACCCGGCACAGCCAGAAGAGGACTGGCCACCCCACATAGCCTGGTTCCTCTCTAGGTTTCTTCCTAGGTTTTGGCCTTTCTAGGGAGTTTTTAGCCACCATGCTTCTACACCTGCATTGCTTGCTGTTTGGGGTTTTAGGCTGGGTTTCTGTACAGCACTTTGAGATATCAGCTGATGTACGAAGGGCTATATAAATAAAATTTGATTGATTGAATCAGGATGTATGTACCATTTGGGGTGACTATGATATGAGCATGTGTATTTCTACGTTATGAATCTAACAGTGGCAGAATCGAACACTTTAAATCAATCGGTTGGATCGTTTGTTTGTTGATATTAGGTTGAAAAAGCTTACATCTCTAATGTTAGAGCCTGCATGGGCGGGTTAAGGTTTGTCTCCTCTATTGTGGTAGGCCACTTCTGTTCCAGCCAGGGCTTCTCTGGTCTCTGATTGGTAGGGAATGGGGAGAAGAGGTCTCAACTCGCATCTGAAATGGTACCCTATTCCCTATATAGTGCACTACTTTTAACCAGAGCCCTATGGGCTTAGTGCACTGTATACATGTAGGAAATAGGGTACCATTTCAGATACACAACATCAGGAACAAGAGCACTGATCCTAGTACACTACAAATCATCCCCACCAAATCAAGATCAAGTTTAAGATCAAGATCAGGATTAAGATCAATTTATTCAAAAGAGAAGTGTTGGATAAACTGACTCAGTCAGCTCTTACGTGATGGCATTGATATAATCAGATATTCTGTTACTCAATTACTCAATACTCAAACATATTTCTCACACATTAAAATGAAACAATGCAACAAAAACACAAAAAGTCCAAACTAAACTACGACTCTTGTCAGATAAACTTTAATCCCAGCTCGCTACCTGGCGTGTACGTACCCTGTTCCCCAAGCAGAGATTGGTTTCATTCCGATTCTGTACCCTTTACCAAGTGTACACTCCCTCTTATGCACTTATAAGGATTGGATTGGTACAAGCAAGTTTCCACCATGCTCCTTACACCAGCCAACTCCTGTTAAATCCATGTTAGGGAGTGTACAATTGCACACTTTAGGAGAAGGGTAGCGAATAGGACAACAGCCATTATTACCATTTAAATTAGGGCTCTTTAATACGAAGGGATGGTCCCTAAGCCCCGCTTTTTCATTGTCCTACTCGCCGGTCCCAAATGGACGCCTACAACATAGGCGCTTGTGGAAATCTTAGATCACTAGATACGCAGTGTGGTAGGAGAACCATCTGGCCGACTGATTGACTAGATGGCATTTTTACCATATACTTACATGTGTCCAATTCGCTGAGATCTCTACAAATGCATACAAAGGATGTAGGGTCTAGGAGTCCATTTAGTATTGGGGCTCTCTACTATAATACCCTCTGAAGGCCTCCTTCTCTCTGGAAGAACATAAAAGGAACATTTTCAGGCACATTTTCCGTTTACTGAATAGGGCCAGGAAGTTAATCCTGACCATGTGACCTGACCAGGACTAAATGCATTATGCTACACTTAATGCCACGTTCAAAAACAAATGGAAACTGGGAATTCTTAGACTTCTGACTTCAGTGCACTTCAAGATAACTGGGAATGAGGAAAAGAATTGTCATCCAACTCGGAATTCCAAGTCAGGAACTCAGTCCTCTTTCTAGAGCGCCAACCTTCCGACCTGAAGACCACTGACGTCATGATTTTTACCCAGAGTTCCCAGTTGTCTTGACAGCACTATAAGACCCAGAGTTTTACCTGGTGAGGTCATCTGTGATTAGGAAGAACTCCTAACCAAATCAATTTTAACTGTACATATCCCTGTAATGTAAAAAACACATTTTTTACGCTTAACAATAACACGTTAACTCTCTCCGCTCAAATTGCTCATTGCATCGCCATATCCGAACAGAGGTAAGACATTAGAGCACATTGCTTCTCCATGGAAGGGTAGTGTACATCTTTGTTAGGGTCGTGTTCATTGGGGCAGAAAGTTTCAAAACGTTTTGAAACAGAAAACAAATGCAAATTTAGGTGGTACCTCCCCCTGTTCATCTGTTTCGGAGTGTTTTCCTCTGTTTTGTGCCTTTTCACGACTCAGTACTATAGTGTTAAAACAGTGTTCAGCAGGGCTCCTCTTCCTTTGGTTCTCCATTCAACTCCTCGTCAGTGCAGTTAGCCTAGGTGGGCAGCGCAGTTCCAGTCTCTGCACTCAGTATATACCCTCCTAAATAATCCACCCTTCTCTCTCCCACCCTTCTCTCATCTACTCTTCTCTCTCCCACCCTTCTCTCTCCCAGCCTTCTCTCTCCTAGCTTTCTCTCTCCCACCCTTCTCTCTCCTAGCCTTCTCTCTCCCAGCCTTCTCTCTCCTAGCCTTCTCTCTCACAGCCTTCTCTCTTCTAGCCTTCTCTCCTCCAGCCTTCTCTCTCCCACCCTTCTCTCATCTACCTCTCTCCCAACCTCTCTCCCACCCTTCTCTCTCCCACCCTTCTCTCTCCTAGCCTTCTCTCTCCCAGCCTTCTCTCTCCTAGCCTTCTCTCTCACAGCCTTCTCTCTTCTAGCCTTCTCTCCTCCACCCTTCTCTCCTCCACCCTTCTCTCCTCCACCCTTCTCTCTCTCACCCTTCTCTCTCCCAACCTTCTCTCTCCCAGCCTTCTCTCTCCTAGCCTTCTCTCTTCCAGCCTTCTCTCTCCTAGCCTTCTCTCTCCCAGCCTTCTCTCTCCTAGCCTTCTCTCTCCTAGCCTTCTCTCTCCCAGCCTTCTCTCCTCCAGCCTTCTCTCCTCCAGCCTTCTCTCTCCTAGCCTTCTCTCTTCCAGCCTTCTCTCTCACACCCTTCTCTCTTCTAGCCTTCTCTCTCCCACCCTTCTCTCTCCCAGCCTCCTCATCTCTAGTCTTCTCTCCTCCACCCTTCTCCCTGAGTGCAGTTAGCAGCCATTCCCTCCTAAATAGAAACATATCAATTGTTTGTTTTCTCCATAATTTGTACATCACTAGTTTCTTCTTGTATAATTGTGTAACTATGAAAATTAACCAACCAGGAAACCAAGCGAACAACATTATTGATCAGTCATGGTAAAATAATATGCATTGCATGGCTTTCTGTTTTAAAACAGGAAGGGGGGAATCCAAAATAAACGAGGTGCTGGGCAGGGTTTTTCTGCCCTAAATACAGTATGTGTGACCTTGTTATGCTGGAACTACTGGGTGGTTGTCACTTCAGTGTTTTCTCTCTCTCTACCTCTGCTGCATCTCCTCCTCTGTTTGTTCTCTCCTCTACACTGTGCTGAGGGTTAGCTGTGATCCCTATGCAGGTTGACACATCCTCCTCTACCCTGTGCTGAGGGTTAGCTGTGATCCCTATAGAGGTTAGCTGTAATCCCTATAGAGGTTGACACATCCTCCTCTACCCTGTGCTGAGGGTTAGCTGTGATCCCTATAGAGGTTGACACATCCTCCTCTACCCTGTGCTGAGGGTTAGCTGTGATCCCTATAGAGGTTAGCTGTAATCCCTATAGAGGTTGACACATCCTCCTCTACCCTGTGCTGAGGGTTAGCTGTGATCCCTATAGAGGTTGACACATCCTCCTCTACCCTGTGCTGAGGGTTAGCTGTGATCCCTATAGAGGTTAACACATCCTCCTCTACCCTGTGCTGAGGGTTAGCTGTGATCCCTATAGAGGTTAGCTGTAATCCCTATAGAGGTTGACACATCCTCCTCTACCCTGTGCTGAGGGTTAGCTGTGATCCCTATAGAGGTTGGCTGTAATCCCTATAGAGGTTAGCTGTGATCCCTATAGAGGTTAGCTGTGATCCCTATAGAGGTTAGCTGTGATCCCTATAGAGGTTAGCTGTGATCCCTATAGAGGTTAGCTGTGATCCCTATAGAGGTTAGCTGTGATCTCTATAGAGGTTAGCTGTGATCCCTATAGAGGTTAGCTGTGATCTCTATAGAGGTTAGCTGTGATCCCTATAGAGGTTAGCTGTAATCCCTATAGAGGTTGACACATCCTCCTCTACCCTGTGCTGAGGGTTAGCTGTGATCCCTATGCAGGTTGACACATCCTCCTCTACCCTGTGCTGAGGGTTAGCTGTAATCCCTATAGAGGTTGGCACATCCTCCTCTACCCTGTGCTGAGGGTTAGCTGTAATCCCTATAGAGGTTGACACATCCTCCTATACCCTGTGCTGAGGGTGAGCTGTGATCCCTATAGAGGTTGACACATCCTCCTCTACCCTGTGCTGAGGGTTAGCTGTGATCCCTATAGAGGTTGACACACCCTCCTCTACCCTGTGCTGAGGGTTAGCTGTGATCCCTATAGAGGTTAGCTGTAATCCCTATAGAGGTTGACACATCCTCCTCCACAGTGACATTATTCTCTCTGTGCTGACATACTGCTGTGACATTATTCTCTCTGACATAATGCAGTAACATTATTCTCTCTGACATACTGCAGTGACATGATTCTCTCTGAACTGACATATTGCAGTGACATTATTCTCTCTGACATACTGCAGTGACATTATTCTCTCTGAACTGACATACTGCAGTGACATTATTCTCTCTGTGCTGACATACTGCAGTGACATAATTATCTCTGTGCTGACATACTGCAGTAACCTTATTCTCTCTGACATACTGCAGTGACCTTATTCTCTCTGAACTGACATACTGCAGTAACGTTATTCTCGCTGACATACTGCAGTAACATTATTCTCTCTGAACTGACATACTGCAGTCACCTTATTCTCTCTGAACTGACATACTGCAGTGACATTATTCTCTCTGACATACTGCAGTAACCTTATTCTCTCTGACATACTGCAGTGACATTATTCTCTCTGAACTGACATACTGCAGTGACCTTATTCTTTCTGAACTGACATACTGCAGTAACATTATTCTCTCTGAACTGGCATACTGCAGTAACCTTATTCTCTCTGAACTGACATACTGCAGTGACATTATTATCTCTGACATACTGCAGTAACCTTATTCTCTCTGACATACTGCAGTGACATTATTCTCTCTGAACTGACATCCTGCAGTGACATTATTCTCTCTGAACTGACATACTGCAGTGACATTATTCTCTCTGTGCTGACATACTGCAGTGACATTATTCTCTCTGACATACTGCAGTAACATTATTCTCTCTGACATACTGCAGTGACATGATTCTCTCTGAACTGACATACTGCAGTGACATTATTCTCTCTGACATACTGCAGTGACATTAGTCTCTCTGAACTGACATACTGCAGTGACATTATTATCTCTGTGCTGACATACTGCAGTGACATTATTCTCTCTGACATACTGCAGTAACATTATTCTCTCTGACATACTGCAGTGACATGATTCTCTCTGAAGTGACATACTGCAGTGACATTATTCTCTCTGACATACTGCAGTGACATTATTCTCTCTGAACTGACATACTACAGTGACATTATTCTCTCTGTGCTGACATACTGCAGTGACATTATTCTCTTGGTTTGGAGGTGCATAGTACAGTAAGAACACTTAAGACCAGATGGATGAGGAAAGAGTCTGTATACCCATCACATACTGTACTGAAAGTTAGTTGCAATGGAGGTGTGTGTGTGTGTATGTGTGTGTGTGTGTGTGTGTGTGTGTGTGTGTGTGTGTGTGTGTGTGTGTGTGTGTGTGTGTGTGTGTGTGTGTGTGTGTGTGTGTGTGTGTGTGTGTGTGCGTGCGTGCGTGCGTGCGTGCGTGCGTGCGTGCGTGCGTGCTATGTGTTTTATAAGAGCCATCAGTGTGATGGATCTCACAGTGTGTGGGGAGAGAGAGGTGAGAGATGAACAAGCATACTGCAGTCCATCCAATGCATACTGAGTATCTCTCCTCCTATTGCCCTCTCTCTCCTTCTCTCTCCATCAGTCTATCACT
This sequence comes from Oncorhynchus keta, assembly GCF_023373465.1. NCBI lineage: Eukaryota > Metazoa > Chordata > Actinopteri > Salmoniformes > Salmonidae > Oncorhynchus > Oncorhynchus keta. The sequence continues at coordinate 14,075,263 of NC_068448.1, read as the reverse complement.
CACAGTTACAAGCCTCTGAGATGGAAGGAGAGTTTTAGGCCAGGGAAAAAGGAAAACGAGGGACTCCATCTCCTTCTTTCAGGTGCTCTCTTCCCTTTCATTTCTTCTCATCTACATGTTTGAACTTTTTCTTTGTTTACCGATGGTTTGTTTGTTTACATTTATTTCTTCACAGTGTGCTTTTGTAGTGGCTGCTCCTGACTGGCCGAGGTGGAGGAGGTGGAGTCAGTAAGGAGAGAAGAGGATTGGCACGTGGGAGGTGCGCATGGGCCCGGGGGCGGGTCTTAAGATGGTATGGCTGAGAGGTGGGCCCTGTAATAGGTGGTGGTGGTGGTGATGCGGGTGGTGCTGGGCCGAAGATGCTGCAGCAGCACGAAGCTGAGCCAATTGGTGGTTCGAGGAAGCGGCTGCGGCCATCGCTGCAGCAACAGCCAGGGGAGTGGGCAAGAGCCCTGCCCCCAAACATTTGGAGAGATCCTTAGAGAAGTTCAGAGAGGACTGAGGGGGGGGAGAGAGGGAGAGAAGGAGTTTAGTGGCAGACGCTGAACACATGAAGCACAAAACAAATATAGAAAACCATTTCAGTTTGTACCTATTTGATCTGTCTTAACACAGAGGCTTCTGATTAGACTGTATGTCCAGCACATTCCAAAATGGAACTTCAGGGCATTAGTAATGCATCTACCTACTGATTACTCAGAAAACAACCTCCTCACTATCAGTGGATAAACTAGTGAATTTGAGCTAGCCCTGGCAAGGGATAATCATTAGTTAAACTAGCCTTGGCCCAGTAGAGGTCAGGTAAGTGATCAGAAGTGAAACGTTACCGTGAGGTCAGCTACCCTGTGCTTCTTGTGTCGGCTGAGAAGAGGGTTAGGTTTCCCTGCCACTCCGTCCCGGTGCCTTCGACTAGATATGTGCTGCAGGGAGAGAGAGCGATATAAAAGTTTAGACAGCAGCCAGACGATCCAGGACCGACACAGTCATATGGCGACTGCTGTTGCACCATAATTATTTCACCGATCCAATCTTCTCAGTTAGTACGTAAGGAGTACGTGCTGGCGGTCAATTTGGAATAGTAGTCACCTCTAGGGGTCTTTAGGGGCCTGGTGTAAAAATGAGTAGCCACCTCTAGGGGTGTTTAGGGGCCTAGTGTGAAAATGAGAAGTCACCTCTAGAGGTCTTTAGGGGCCTAGTGTAAAAATAGGACATCACCTCTAGGGGTCTTTAGGGGCCTAGTGTGAAAATGTGAAGTCACCTCTAGGAGTCTTTAGGGACCTAGGGTGAAAATGAGAAGTCATCTGGATAAAGGGGTCTACTGTGTGTGGCCCCCGCCTCTCTCACCTGTTTGAGTTGCAGTTCAGGTTTGACCCACATGTTGCAAATCCCCCACACACACACGCACGCACATGCACGCACGCACACACCATCATCCTCACCTGTTTGAGTTGCAGTTCAGAGTTGACCCTCACGTTGCAGATCTCACAGTGGAAGGTGCGTTCCTCAGTGTTGGGGTCCAGTGGTCCCCCTCCCAGCTCCCCCGGGGGTTTGGGGCCCAGCCGAGGGTACGCCTTGATAGGACCCAGCCCACTGCGAGCCTCCAGGATAGTTTTGTGTTTGGTACCTACACACACAAGTTTTCTTTAATTGACTTAATGAAAATGGTGTCTAACTATCCAGTGAGGGATGGGTCAAGACACAAAGTCAAAATGCATTCAAGCCTTTATTCACACACGCACGCACGGACACACACACACACGCATCAGTCTTTGGTCCAGGATGACATCACCCCAAAAACTAACATAACTGTATACACCATGCTGAACTGTTCTATATCCCCATCTATCAGCCACAGCTCATTGAACTGTTCTATAACCCCATCTATCAGCCACGGAGCTCATTGAACTGTTCTATATCCCCATCTATCAGCCACAGCTCATTGAACTGTTCTATAACGGACATCAGCCACAGCTCATTGAACTGTTCTATAACACACATCAGCCACAGCTCATTGAACTGTTCTATATCCCCATCTATCAGCCACAGCTCATTGAACTGTTCTATAACCCCATCTATCAGCCACAGCTCATTGAACTGTTCTATAACCACGGACATCAGCCACAGCTCATTGAACTGTTCTATAACCCCATCTATCAGCCAGAGCTCATTGAACTGTTCTATAACCCATCTATCAGCCACAGCTCATTGAACTGTTCTATATCCCCATCTATCAGCCACAGCTCATTGAACTGTTCTATATCCCCATCTATCAGCCACAGCTCATTGAACTGTTCTATAACCCCATCTATCAGCCACAGCTCATTGAACGTTCACCCATCTATCAGCCACAGCTCATTGGTAACCCCATCTATCAGCCACAGCTCATTGAACTGTTCTGTAACCCCATCTATCAGCCACAGCTCATTGAACTGTTCTATAACCCCATCTATCAGCCACAGCTCATTGAACTGTTCTATAACGGACACAGCAACAGCTCATTGAACTGTTCTATAACCGGATCATCAGCCACAGCTCACGAACGTTCACGGACATCTATCAGCCACAGCTCATTGAACTGTTCTATATCCCCATCGGCCACAGCTCATTCAACTGTTCTATATCCCCATCTATCAGCCACAGCTCATTGGACTATAACCCCATCTACGCACAGCTTACGGAACTGTTCTATAGCCCCATCTATCAGCCACAGCTCACGAATTGTTCCATAACACCCGCATCTATCAGCCACAGCTCATTGAACTGTTATATAACCCTTCTGTCAGCCAGAGCTCATTGAACTGTTCTGTAACCCCTTCTATCAGGAGCTCATTGAACTGTTCTATAACCCCATCTATCACGCAGCTCATTGAACTGTTCTATAACATCTATCAGCCACAGCTCATTGAACTGTTCTATAACCCCATCTATCAGCCACAGCTCATTGAACTGTTCTATAACATCTATCAGCCACAGCTCATTGAACTGTTATATAACCCCTTCTATCAGCCAGAGCTCATTGAACTGTTCTATAACCCCATCTATCAGCCACAGCTCATTGAACTGTTCTATAACCCCATCTATCAGCCACAGCTCATTGAACTGTTCTATAACACCATCTATCAGCCACAGCTCATTGAACTGTTCTATAACCCCATCTATCAGCCACAGCTCATTGAACTGTTCTATAACACCATCTATCAGCCACAGCCCATTGAACTGTTCTATATCCCCATCTATCAGCCACAGCTCATTGAACTGTTCTATAACATCTATCAGCCACAGCTCATTGAACTGTTCCATAACCCCATCTATCAGCCACAGCTCATTGAAATGTTCTATAACCCCATCTATCAGCCACAGCTCATTGAACTGTTCCATAACCCCATCTATCAGCCACAGCTCATTGAACTGTTATATAACCCCTTCTATCAGCCAGAGCTCATTGAACTGTTCTATAACCCTATCTATCAGCCAGAGGTCATTGAACTGTTCTATAACCCCATCTATCAGCACAGCTCATTGAACTGTTCAATAACCACATCTATCAGCCACAGCTCATTGAACTGTTCTATAACACCATCTATCAACCACAGCTCATTGAACTGTTCTATAACCCCATCTATCAGCCACAGCTCATTGAACTGTTCTATAACCCCATCTATCAGCCAGAGCTCATTGAATTGTTCTATAACACCATCTATCAGCCACAGCCCATTTAACTGTTCTATAACCCCATCTATCAGCCACAGCTCATTGAACTGTTCTGTAACCCCATCTATCAGCCACAGCTCATTGAACTGTTCTGTAACCCCGTCTATCAGCCACAGCTCATTTAACTGTTCTATAACCCCATCTATCAGCCACAGCTCATTTAACTGTTCTATAACCCCATCTATCAGCCACAGCTCATTGAACTGTTCTATAACCCCATCTATTAGCCACAGCTCATTGAACTGTTCTATAGCCCCATCTATCAGCCACAACTCATTGAACTGTTATATAACCCCTTCTATCAGCCACAGCTCATTGAACTGTTCTATAACCCCATCTATCAGCCACAGCTCATTGAACTGTTCTATAACCCCGTCTATCAGCCATAGCTCATTGAACTGTTCTATAACCCCTTCTATCAGCCACAGCTCATTGAACTGTTCCATAACCCCATCTATCAGCCACAGCTCATTGAACTGTTATATAACCCTTCTGTCAGCCAGAGCTCATTGAACTGTTCAATAACCCACATCTATCAGCCACAGCTCATTGAACTGTTCTATAACCCCATCTATCAGCCACAGCTCATTGAACTGTTCTATAACCCCATCTATCAGCCACAGCTCATTGAACTGTTCTATAACCCCATCTATCAGCCACAGCTCATTGAACTGTTCTATAACCCCAGCTATCAGCCAGAGCTCATTGAACTGTTATATAACCCCTTCTATCAGCCAGAGCTCATTGAACTGTTCTATAACCCCATCTATCAGCCAGAGCTCATTGAACTGTTCAATAACCACATCTATCAGCCACAGCTCATTGAACTGTTCTATAACCCCATCTATCAGCCACAGCTCATTGAACTGTTCTATAACCCCATCTATCAGCCACAGCTCATTGAACTGTTCCATAACCCCATCTATCAGCCAGAGCTCATTGAACTGTTCTATAACCCCATCTATCAGCCACAGCTCATTGAACTGTTCTATAACCCCATCTATCAGCCACAGCTCATTGAACTGTTCTATAACCCCATCTATCAGCCAGAGCTCATTGAACTGTTCTATAACCCCATCTATCAGCCACAGCTCATTGAACTGTTCTATAACCCCATCTATCAGCCACAGCTCATTGAACTGTTCTATAACCCCATCTATCAGCCACAGCTCATTGAACTGTTCTATAACCCCATCTATCAGCCACAGCTCATTGAACTGTTCTATAACCCCATCTATCAGCCACAGCTCATTGAACTGTTCTATAACCCCATCTATCAGCCAGAGCTCATTGAACTGTTCTATAACCCCTTCTATCAGCCAGAGCTCATTGAACTGTTCTATAACCCCATCTATCAGCCAGAGCTCATTGAACTGTTCTATAACCCCATCTATCAGCCACAGCTCATTGAACTGTTCTATAACCCCATCTATCAGCCACAGCTCATTGAACTGTTCTATAACCCCATCTATCAGCCACAGCTCATTGAACTGTTCTATAACCCCATCTATCAGCCACAGCTCATTGAACTATTCTATAACCCCATCTATCAGCCACAGCTCATTGAACTGTTCTATAACACCATCTATCAGCCCAGCCCATTGAACTGTTCTATATCCCCATCTATCAGCCACAGCTTTGAACTGTTCTATAACCCCATCTATCAGCCACAGCTCATTGAACTGTTCCATAACCCCATCTATCAGCCAGAGCTCATTGAACTGTTCTATAACCCCATCCATCAGCCACAGCTCATTGAACTGTTCTATATCCCCATCTATCAGCCACAGCCCATTGAACTTTCCATAGCCCCATCTATCAGCCACAGCTCATTGAAATGTTCTATAACCCCATCTATCAGCCACAGCTCATTGAACTGTTCCATAACCCCATCTATCAGCCACAGCTCATTGAACTGTTCTATAACCCCATCTATCAGCCACAGCTCATTGAACTGTTCTATAACCCCATCTATCAGCCACAGCTCATTGAACTGTTCCATAACCCCATCTATCAGCCAGAGCTCATTGAACTGTTCTATATCCCCATCTATCAGCCACAGCCCATTGAACTTTCCATAACCCCATCTATCAGCCACAGCTCATTGAAATGTTCTATAACCCCATCTATTAGCCACAGCTTATTGAACTGTTCTATAACCCCATCTATCAGCCACAGCTATTGAACTGTTCTATAACCCCATCTATCAGCCACAGCTCATTGAACTGTTATATAACCCCTTCTATCAGCCAGAGCTCATTGAACTGTTCTATAACCCCATCTATCAGCCACAGCTCATTGAACTGTTCCATAACCCCATCTATCAGCCACAGCTCATTGAACTGTTCTATAACCCCATCTATCAGCCACAGCTCATTGAACTGTTCTATAACCCCATCTATCAGCCACAGCTCATTGAACTGTTCTATAACCCCATCTATCAGCCAGAGCTCATTGAATTGTTCTATAACACCATCTATCAGCCACAGCCCATTGAACTGTTCTATAACCCCATCTATCAGCCACAGCTCATTGAACTGTTCTATAACCCCATCTATCAGCCACAGCTCATTGAACTGTTCTGTAACCCTGTCTATCAGCCACAGCTCATTGAACTGTTCTATAACCCCATCTATCAGCCACAGCTCATTGAACTGTTCCATAACCCCATCTATCAGCCACAGCTCATTGAACTGTTCTATAACCCCATCTATCAGCCACAGCTCATTGAACTGTTCTATAACCCCATCTATCAGCCACAGCTCATTGAACTGTTCTATAACCCCATCTATCAGCCACAGCTCATTGAACTGTTCTATAACCCCATCTATTAGCCACAGCTTATTGAACTGTTCTATAGCCCCATCTATCAGCCACAACTCATTGAACTGTTATATAACCCTTCTATCAGCCACAGCTCATTGAACTGTTCTGTAACCCCATCTATCAGCCACAGCTAATTGAACTGTTCTGTAACCCCGTCTATCAGCCATAGCTCATTGAACTGTTCTATAACCCCTTCTATCAGCCACAGCTCATTGAATTGTTCCATAACCCCATCTATCAGCCACAGCTCATTGAACTGTTATATAACCCCTTCTGTCAGCCAGAGCTCATTGAACTGTTATATAACCCCTTCTATCAGCCAGAGCTCATTGAACTGTTCTATAACCCCATCTATCAGCCACAGCTCATTGAACTGTTCTATAACCCCATCTATCAGCCACAGCTCATTGAACTGTTCTATAACCCCATCTATCAGCCACAGCTCATTGAACTGTTCTATAACCCCATCTATCAGCCACAGCTCATTGAACTGTTATATAACCCCTTCTATCAGCCAGAGCTCATTGAACTGTTATATAACCCCTTCTATCAGCCAGAGCTCATTGAACTGTTCTATAACCCCATCTATCAGCCAGAGCTCATTGAACTGTTCAATAACCACATCTATCAGCCACAGCTCATTGAACTGTTCTATAACCCCATCTATCAGCCACAGCTCATTGAACTGTTCTATAACCCCATCTATCAGCCACAGCTCATTGAACTGTTCTATAACACCATCTATCAGCCACAGCCATTGAACTGTTCTATATCCCCATCTATCAGCCACAGCTCATTGAACTGTTCTATAACCCCATCTATCAGCCATAGCTCATTGAACTGTTCTATAACCCTTCTATCAGCCACAGCTCATTGAATTGTGCCATAACCCCATCTATCAGCCACAGCTCATTGAACTGTTATATAACCCCTTCTGTCAGCCAGAGCTCATTGAACTGTTATATAACCCTATCTATCAGCCAGAGCTCATTGAACTGTTCTATAACCCCATCTATCAGCCACAGCTCATTGAACTGTTCTATAACCCCATCTATCAGCCACAGCTCATTGAACTGTTCTATAACCCCATCTATCAGCCACAGCTCATTGAACTGTTCCATAACCCCATCTATCAGCCAGAGCTCATTGAACAGTTCTATAACCCCATCCATCAGCCACAGCTCATTGAACTGTTCTATATCCCCATCTATCAGCCACAGCCCATTGAACTTTCTATAGCCCCATCTATCAGCCACAGCTCATCGAACTGTTCCATAACCCCATCTATCAGCCACAGCTCATTGAACTGTTCTATAACCCCATCTATCAGCCACAGCTCATTGAACTGTTCTATAACCCCATCTATCAGCCACAGCTCATTGAACTGTTCCATAACCCCATCTATCAGCCACAGCTCATTGAAATGTTCTATAACCCCATCTATTAGCCACAGCTTATTGAACTGTTCTATAACCCCAAATATCAGCCACAGCTATTGAACTGTTCTATAACCCCATCTATCAGCCACAGCTCATTGAACTGTTATATAACCCCTTATATCAGCCAGAGCTCATTGAACTGTTCTATAACCCCATCTATCATCCAGAGCTCATTGAACTGTTCTATAACCCTATCTATCAGCCACAGCTCATTGAACTGTTCAATAACCCATCTATCAGCCACAGCTCATTGAACTGTTCTATAACCCCATCTATCAGCCACAGCTCATTGAACTGTTCTATATCCCCATCTATCAGCCACAGCTCATTGAACTGTTCAATAACCCCATCTATTAGCCACAGCTCATTGAAATGTTCTATAACCCCATCTATCAGCCAGAGCTCATTGAACAGTTCTATAACCCCATCTATCAGCCACAGCTCATTTAACTGTTCTATATCCCCATCTATCAGCAACAGCTCATTGAACTGTTCTATAACCCCATCTATCTGCCAGAGCTCATTGAACTGTTCCATAACCCCATCTATCAGCCAGAGCTCATTGAACAGTTCTATAACCCCATCTATCAGCCACAGCTCATTGAACTGTTCTATATCCCCATCTATCAGCCACAGCTCATTGAACTTTCCATAGCCCCATCTATCCGCCACAGCTCATTGAAATGTTCTATAACCCCATCTATCATCCTCAGCTCATCGAACTGTTCCATAACCCCATCTATCAGCCACAGCTCATTGAACTGTTCTATAACCCCATCTATCAGCCACAGCTCATTGAACTGTTCTATATCCCCATCTATCAGCCACAGCCCATTGAACTTTCCATAACCCCATCTATCAGCCACAGCTCATTGAAATGTTCTATAACCCCATCTATTAGCCACAGCTTATTGAACTGTTCTATAACCCCATATATCAGCCACAGCTTATTGAACTGTTCTATAACCCCATCTATCAGCCACAGCTCATTGAACTGTTATATAACCCCTTATATCAGCCAGAGCTCATTGAACTGTTCTATAACCCCATCTATCAGCCAGAGCTCATTGAACTGTTCTATAACCCTATCTATCAGCCACAGCTCATTGAACTGTTCAATAACCACATCTATTAGCCACAGCTCATTGAACTGTTCTATAACCCCATATCTCAGCCAGAGCTCATTGAACTGTTCTATAACCCCATCTATCAGCCACAGCTCATTGAACTGTTCTATATCCCTTCTATCAGCCACAGCTCATTGAACTGTTCAATAACCACATCTATCAGCCACAGCTCATTGAACTGTTCTATAACCCCATCTATCAGCCACAGCTCATTGAACTGTTCTATAACCCCACCTATGAGCCACAGCTCATTAAACTGTTCTATAACCCCATCTATCAGACCCTCATCGAACTGTTCCATAACCCCATCTATCAGCCAGAGCTCATTGAACTGTTCTATAACCCCATCTATCAGCCACAGCTCATTGAATTGTTCTATAACCCCCATCTATCAGCCAGAGCTCATTGAACTGTTCTATAACCCCTTCTATCAGCCAGAGCTCATTGAACTGTTCTATAACCCCATCTATCAGCCAGAGCTCATTGAACTGTTCTATAACCCCATCTATCAGCCACAGCTCATTGAACTGTTCCATAACCCCATCTATCAGCCACAGCTCATTGAACTGTTCTATAACCCCATCTATCAGCCACAGCTCATTGAACTGTTCTATAACCCCATCTATCAGCCACAGCTCATTGAACTGTTCTATAACCCCATCTCTCAGCCACAGCTCATTGAACTGTTCTATAACCCCATCTCTCAGCCAGAGCTCATTGAACTATTCTATAACCCCATCTATCAGCCACAGCTCATTGAACTGTTCCATAACCCCATCTATCAGCCACAGCTCATTGAACTGTTCTATAACCCCATCTATCAGCCACAGCTCCTTGAACTGTTCTATAACACCATCTATCAGCCACAGCTCATTGAACTGTTCAATAACCACATCTATCAGCCACAGCTCATTGAACTGTTCTATAACCCCTTCTATCAGCCACAGCCCATTGAACTTTCCATAGCCCCATGTATCAGCCACAGCTCATTGAAATGTTCTATAACCCCATCTATCAGCCACAGCTCATTGAACTGTTCTATAACCCTTCTATCAGCCAGAGCTCATTGAACTGTTCTATAACCCCATCTATCAGCCAGAGCTCATCGAACTGTTCTATAACCCCATCTATCAGCCACAGCTTATTGAACTGTTCCATAACCCCATCTATCAGCCACAGCTCATTGAACTGTTCTATAACCCCATCTATCAGCCACAGCTCATTGAACTGTTCTATAACCCCATCTATCAGCCACAGCTCATTGAACTGTTCTATAACCCCATCTCTCAACCAGAGCTCATTGAACTGTTCTATAACCCCATCTATCAGCCACAGCTCATTGAACTGTTCCATAACCCCATCTATCAGCCAGAGCTCATTGAACTGTTCTATAACCCCATCTATCAGCCACAGCTCATTGAACTGTTCTAAATCCCTTCTATCAGCCACAGCTCATTGAACTGTTATATAACCCCTTATATCAGCCAGAGCTCATTGAACTGTTCTATAACCCCATCTATCAGCCAGAGCTCATTGAACTGTTCTATAACCCTATCTATCAGCCACAGCTCATTGAACTGTTCAATAACCACATCTATTAGCCACAGCTCATTGAACTGTTCTATAACCCCATCTCTCAGCCAGAGCTCATTGAACTGTTCTATAACCCCATCTATCAGCCACAGCTCATTGAACTGTTCTATATCCCCTTCTATCAGCCACAGCTCATTGAACTGTTCAATAACCACATCTATCAGCCACAGCTCATTGAACTGTTCTATAACCCCATCTATCAGCCACAGCTCATTGAACTGTTCTATAACCCCACCTATCAGCCACAGCTCATTAAACTGTTCTATAACCCCATCTATCAGACCCCCTCATCGAACTGTTCCATAGCCCCATCTATCAGCCACAGCTCATTGAAATGTTCTATAACCCCATCTATCAGCCACAGCTCATTGAATTGTTCTATAACCCCCATCTATCAGCCAGAGCTCATTGAACTGTTCTATAACCCCTTCTATCAGCCAGAGCTCATTGAACTGTTCTATAACCCCATCTATCAGCCAGAGCTCATTGAACTGTTCTATAACCCCTTCTATCAGCCACAGCTTATTGAACTGTTCCATAACCCCATCTATCAGCCACAGCTCATTGAACTGTTCTATAACCCCATCTATCAGCCACAGCTCATTGAACTGTTCTATAACCCCATCTATCAGCCACAGCTCATTGAACTGTTCTATAACCCCATCTCTCAGCCAGAGCTCATTGAACTGTTCTATAACCCCATCTCTCAGCCAGAGCTCATTGAACTGTTCTATAACCCATCTATCAGCCACAGCTCATTGAACTGTTCCATAACCCCATCTATCAGCCACAGCTCATTGAACTGTTCTATAACCCCATCTATCAGCCACAGCTCCTGAACTGTTCTATAACACCATCTATCAGCCACAGCTCATTGAACTGTTCAATAACCACATCTATCAGCCACAGCTCATTGAACTGTTCTATAACCCTTCTATCAGCCACAGCCCATTGAACTTTCCATAGCCCCATGTATCAGCCACAGCTCATTGAAATGTTCTATAACCCCATCTATCAGCCACAGCTCATTGAACTGTTCTATAACCCCTTCTATCTGCCAGAGCTCATTGAACTGTTCTATAACCCCATCTATCAGCCAGAGCTCATTGAACTGTTCTATAACCCCATCTATCAGCCACAGCTCATTGAACTGTTCCATAACCCCATCTATCAGCCACAGCTCATTGAACTGTTCTATAACCCCATCTATCAGCCACAGCTCATTGAACTGTTCTATAACCCCATCTATCAGCCACAGCTCATTGAACTGTTCTATAACCCCATCTCTCAGCCAGAGCTCATTGAACTATTCTATAACCCCATCTATCAGCCACAGCTCATTGAACTGTTCCATAACCCCATCTATCAGCCAGAGCTCATTGAACTGTTCTATATCCCCATCTATCAGCCACAGCCCATTGAACTGTTCTAAATCCCTTCTATCAGCCACAGCTCATTGAACTGTTATATAACCCTTATATCAGCCAGAGCTCATTGAACTGTTCTATAACCCCATCTATCAGCCAGAGCTCATTGAACTGTTCTATAACCCTATCTATCAGCCACAGCTCATTGAACTGTTCAATAACCACATCTATTAGCCACAGCTCATTGAACTGTTCTATAACCCCATCTCTCAGCCAGAGCTCATTGAACTGTTCTATAACCCCATCTATCAGCCACAGCTCATTGAACTGTTCTATATCCCCTTCTATCAGCCACAGCTCATTGAACTGTTCAATAACCACATCTATCAGCCACAGCTCATTGAACTGTTCTATAACCCCATCTATCAGCCACAGCTCATTGAACTGTTCTATAACCCCACCTATCAGCCACAGCTCATTAAACTGTTCTATAACCCCATCTATCAGACCCTCATCGAACTGTTCCATAGCCCCATCTATCAGCCACAGCTCATTGAAATGTTCTATAACCCCATCTATCAGCCAGAGCTCATTGAACTGTTCTATAACCCCATCTATCAGCCACAGCTCATTGAACTGTTCTATAACCCAATCTATCAGCCACAGCTCATCGAACTGTTCCATAACCCCATCTATCAGCCACAGCTCATTGAACTGTTCTATAACCCCATCTATCAGCCACAGCTCATTGAACTGTTCTATAACCCCATCTATCAGCCACAGCTCATTGAACTGTTCTATAACCCCATCTATCAGCCACAGCTCATTGAACTGTTCCATAACCCCATCTATCAGCCAGAGCTCATTGAACTGTTCTATATCCCCATCTATCAGCCACAGCCCATTGAACTTTCCATAACCCCATCTATCAGCCACAGCTCATTGAAATGTTCTATAACCCCATCTATCAGCCACAGCTCATTGAACTGTTCTATAACCCCATCTATCAGCCAGAGCTCATTGAACTGTTCTATAACCCCATCTATCAGCCACAGCTCATTGAACTGTTCCATAACCCCATCTATCAGCCACAGCTCATTGAACTGTTCTATAACCCCATCTATCAGCCACAGCTCATTGAACTGTTCTATAACCCCATCTATCAGCCACAGCTCATTGAACTGTTCCATAACCCCATCTATCAGCCAGAGCTCATTGAACTGTTCTATAACCCCATCTATCAGCCACAGCTCATTGAACTGTTCTATAACCCCATCTATCAGCCACAGCTCATTGAACTGTTTTATAACCCCTTCTATCAGCCACAGCCCATTGAACTTTCCATAGCCCCATCTATCAGCCACAGCTCATTGAAATGTTCTATAACCCCATCTATCAGCCACAGCTCATTGAACTGTTCTATAACACCATCTATCAGCCACAGCTCCTTGAACTGTTCTATAACACCATCTATCAGCCACAGCTTATTGAACTGTTCTATAAACCCATCTATCAGCCACAGCTCATTGAACTGTTCTATTACCCCATCTATCAGCCACAGCTCATTAAACTGTTCTATAACCCCATCTATCAGCCACAGCTCATTGAACTGTTCTATAACCCCTTCTATCAGCCACAGCCCATTGAACTTTCCATAGCCCCATCTATCAGCCACAGCTCATTGAAATGTTCTATAACCCCATCTATCAGCCACAGCTCATTGAACTGTTCTATAACCCCATCTATCAGCCACAGCTCCTTGAACTGTTCTATAACACCATCTATCAGCCACAGCTTATTGAACTGTTCTATAAACCCATCTATCAGCCACAGCTCATTGAACTGTTCTATAACCCCATCTATCAGCCACAGCTCATTAAACTGTTCTATAACCC